>NC_051063.1:9987729-10293979 GCF_004664715.2 Peromyscus leucopus | reverse complement strand
GTGATTACCAAAAATAAAACCATGAAGTAGTAACTTCATGCAAAATTATTTAGTACCTTCTCTCTATTTGGGGTGGGGGGTTTCTCTGTGTAGCTCTGGCTGTCCTGGAACTCACTTTGTAGAGCAAACTGGCCTCGAACTCACTGAGATCTGCCTGCCTCCTAAGTGCCAGGATCAAAGGTGTGCGCCACCACCGCCACCACCACCACCCGACTGCCTTTTCCTTTTTACATTTATATTGCTGGCCTATAAATTGCACCAAGACAGGTATTGAAGTGCTACAGACTGTTAACAGAACTGTGTTTAGAGAAGAAAATATCCACAAAGTATGTTGCTGGAATATATTGGTGCTCTTTTTAAATAGGATCTATGGTCACATGAAGAAAAAGCTAGATAGCACTTAATAGAAACTTAAAAGGTATGTTTATCATGTGGTTTGTGGCAGACTTTCTAGCAGTAACAACACAAGTTACTTCTGAGGCAGTAACTTCCAATTAAGGATAATGTTGACTCTGAGTGTTAGTTTCCTTCAATCTGTGAGGCATTGGTTTTAAATATCTTATATTAAACAGGTTCTTTTGGTGTTTATATTCCTTGTATAGGTTGAATATTTTCATAAAGATGTAGAAACATTTGAACAAGAGTATGAAACAGTTTCATCAGTAGATCAATCTCAAATCAATCTCTTTGAATATTTTCATATATCTCCTATCAAGGTAAGGAAATACATAAGTTTGTTTTATAAACAGTAATTACAGATTAATTTGATCTCTTTGAGGGAATTAGCATTTAAATTATTTCCTATAACAACACAATAAATGTATAGTTTTACAGGTATAAATAACTGGAATTGATCCTTTACATATATATGTGTGTGTGTGTGTGTGTGTGTGTGTGTGTGTGTGTGTGTGTATATATATATATATATATATATATATATATATATATAAAACCATTTAGAAATAATACTGAAATCACACACAACCTGGGCCTATATATCTTGACCTTTTGTTATTTGACTTTATTTTTTTTCATAAATTATGATAATTTTCAAAGTTTCATATATGATGGATGTTTTAGTTTTAAGTTAATTCATAAAGTAAACTTAAGAATCACAGGGGTAACTGGGCAGTGACGGCACATGCCTTTAATCACAGCACTCAGGGAGACAGAGGCAGGTGGATCTCTGTGAGTTCAAGGCCAGCCTGGTCTACAGAGTGAGTTCAGGACAGCCTAAGCTACACAGAGAAACATTGTCTCAAAAAACCAAAAGAAAGAAAAAAAAAGTGTCATAGGAGTAATATCTTCTGACTCCCACATGTGTTTACATGCGCACAAAAAGAGTTGAGCACAGAATGAATTACAAGTTTTAATTTAATTTGTGTGTGTGTGTGTGTGTGTGTGTGTGTGTGTGCGCGCGCGCGCTGTATATATGTGAATGTAGGCCTCCCTTTGTCATGGTGGATAGGTTAGAGGATAACCTTTTCTCCTTCCACCATGGGTTTTGGGTTTGAACTCTGTCAGTCTTATGTAGCAAGTAATTTTACCTTCTGAGCCATCTTAGGAGCCCAAATCTAAGTTTTGATTTTGGTTTTAACATGTATACATGCACTTGTCACTGCAAGCCTGGAGACATGTAGGAGTCAGTTTTCTCCTTTGGTCATGTGGTTTCCAAGGATTAAATTCAGGTTCTCAGACTCCTTTATCTATAACTAAGCCATCTTGGTAGTACTAATCTAAATTGCTAATGTAATTTCTACAAGTTATTTATAGCACATTAAAGTTATTGTACAGTCATATATATATATATATATATATGCAGTACACCACAAAAGTGCTTTTAAACTGGCTTTATTGTGCTAACCTAATTCTAATAGTTGAATTGTAAACTTCGGGAGATATGTGGTTATTATTAACAACTTCAAAATCTAGGTTGTTAACATTACTAACAAATATATTAAGTGAACATTTTCCTGAGATCAGCACAATGCCATGAGAATAGAGTTGAAGATGAGTGTGATAGTGTTTGTAAGCTCAGCATTCATGATGCTGAGGCAAGAGAGATTCTAAGTCCAAATAGCCTGGACTGTGTAGTCAGATTCTGTCTCATAAAAATATAAAAAAGGAGTAGAATTCAATTACGGCATCTTAAATTGTTGAATTTTAAACAGAGCTATATTGAATTTTGACTTAAACTCTTTAGTTACTGAGTTTTGGCATAATTCAGGTAACTTTAAGATCTTACTTATGGTTAAATAAACTCAGTATTAAACGGTTTTGTAAAAGTTAAAAGTTGCCACTATGGGGAAAGTGCTTCAATGTATTCCTTTATCTCTGCAGTTGCATTTGAGTGTTTCACTGAGCTCTGGTAGAGAAGAAGCTAAAGATTCAGGACAACGTGGAGGACTAATTCCTGTTCATTCTTTAAATCTTTTACTGAAGAGTATTGGTGCCACCCTTACAGATGTACAAGATGTAGTTTTTAAGTATGTTTAATACTTACATCTATAAACTGATGAATGGTCCATTTATGTTTAAATTTTGCAAATG
Organism: Peromyscus leucopus; assembly: GCF_004664715.2. Classification (NCBI taxonomy): domain Eukaryota; kingdom Metazoa; phylum Chordata; class Mammalia; order Rodentia; family Cricetidae; genus Peromyscus; species Peromyscus leucopus. Next base: position 10,291,429 of record NC_051063.1, on the reverse strand, counting down.
TGAAAAGTATATTGAAAATTTTGGGCAAATTGTGGTTTCTGTCTTTTAAGTGGGTTATAATCAAAATAATACAAGTATTTTATGTCCTTAATGACTTAGTTAAGAATGATTTTTAAGTAACTTCCATGAGAAGAGATGTAGGATTTTCAATTTTATGTACTTTTAAAACTCTGAGCTGAATGAAGATTCCTCAAAAGAAATAGATATTTAAGATATGATGTTTAAAAGATAGGGCTTTCAAGCCCATAAGATGAAGGCTTTTCATTGAGTATGTAACTAGACAGAATACAATGAAATGGATTATGAAGGGATCAACTTAAATATATGTCAAGCATTTATTTTGTAGACTAGATATTGTGTGACACATATATAGTCCTAGACTTGAGAGGCTAAGGTGGAAAGATGACTGTAGTTCAGGAATTCAAGATGAGCACAGGCAACATAGTGAGAGCTCATCTCAAAAGCATATTTATATTTGAATGTGAGTTATAGTGGAAACTAATGGAGTATCTGACTAGTAATTCACCGTGTCTGAGTAGAGACTACTTTAGAAAAGAATGATCTTCCCAGGTAACATGTCTTAGCTTGCCTGCTTAGTAAGAACAGCATGAGAATCAGAGGCAGCTCTGAATCTAACTAAGAAACAGTCAAGCACAAAAACACAGGTCTGATGGCATCAGAATAAAGTGAAATGGATCTTCCTGTTCTCGTGTTCAGCAAAAAGAGCTCTCCACTTTTTGAATCAGTTGCTGCCTCTGCTGTAGTCCAGGAAGGAAGGCCTGCATTGACGGAAATCTGGCCATTCCTGGGTGGCCTCTTCATTCACCTCAGCTTGTCAAAACATTTTCTTTTGGGGCCTTTATAGGGCAAAGTTGGGAAATTGTTCTACAGGTCCATGACTGAGATCTTTGTCGTAGTCTTCAGTGGTTTTTTTTTTTTTTTCCCATAGAATATGAGTTACAGATTTTATTGGGCTATTAGAAAATTTCTTTCACTAGAGTGTACCATTCAATAAATGTATGGGGAGAGATCTGCAGAAGAAGATTCTAAAGATAATAAAATCAGTCATTAATATTCTTTAATTCTTTTCCTCATGCATACATATGTGTATATATATATAAATATATTTGTTAATATGTTTTTTCAGGCTTGCCTTTTTTGAACTCAACTACCAGTTCCGTACAACTTCTGAACTACAATCTGAAGTAATAAGACACTATTCAAAACAAGTTAGTATGAGATTACTTTACAGAAGGATGGAAATATGTAAACTAGTCAAACTTTGTGTATGTCCATGCATGTGTACTATAAATTTGTCAAGAAAGCAAATAGCAAGTTTCAAAATTTTAATCATGGATTTCCCCCCCCCTCATATATATTCATATGAACTTCAGCCCTATTTCAATCTTTTGCCCTTGTTCTTAGAACAAAAACATTATTAGAATTTTTTTCTGAATCAGTGTGGATTAGAAATACATAGATTTTAATAACATGTTGATTCATCATACTTAGTTTCTTGAAACTCATTCATATTTTTAGTGTGGAGTTATTGAGTCAGCTACCTACCTTGTTGCTGTGGATCTTTTCAGTTATAGAAAGGTTCTTTTATCTCAAGATTTAAACGAGTTCTGGGCATGCATCCCACTTTTGCCTTGTACTTTGTGACACTAGGAAATCTGTAAAGTGCTGATAGTAGTAACTCACAAGTAGTAGAACGCTGAAAACTTTTTCTGTATTCTCAACTCTAGAATCTGGAGTTTCATTTTATCTCCTTTACAGTAACGCCAAGCTGCTTTTCAAAAACTTAGTAGGCTATGGGAAATGGCTCAGTCACTGAAGTGCTTGCCTTGCAAGCTTGATGACCTGAGTTTGAGCCCCAGAACCCATGTGAAAATGCCAAGTATGTAGTATGTACTTAATCCCAGCACCAAGTGGTCAGAGACAAGATCACTGACCACATCAGTCTAGTCTCAGAAGACCCTGTCTGAAAGAAGAACAATAGTGTTCCTCAGGAGGATACCTGAGATTGAACTCTGCCTTCCACAGTTACCTACACACAATATTCACTTCCACACATATTACACAAGTATGTATTTTTAATAATTATATTTTTAAATGAAGAATTGAGATAAGGGGGCTGGAGAACACTTGCTGCTCTTCCATAGGACTGTGGTTTGATTCTCAGGATCCACATGGCAGCCCACAGCCTTCTATAACTCCAGTCCCAGGGATCTATCACCTTCTTCTTATCTCTTAGGGCACTGCATGCATGTGGTACACCAACATGTATGCAGGCAAAACACATAAAATAAAATGAAAGCAAAAGAAATAGTGATAAGGTTTGGGTCTTGAAATTTGTAGTAAAGATGTTAACCTGAGCAAAAACTGGATGTGTATACTAAGTAATGTGTAACGATACTAGTCTCATGATACTGATTGATACTTGTATTTCATTTTTAGGCTATTAAGCAAATGTATGTGCTCATTCTTGGACTTGATGTTTTGGGAAATCCCTTTGGCTTAATTAGAGAATTTTCAGAAGGTGTGGAAGCATTTTTTTATGAACCTTACCAGGTAAAATATTTTTCTTTGTATTATATAAAGTATGATTTCCTAATATATAAAACATTTTAATTGTTAACTTGAGCTGCACATGTAAACAAATATTGAGAGACCCACAAAGCTACACTGATCTTAATAGGGGCAATTTCTACCTTTTCCTTCAAAATTTCAACTTAAGATTTTGTTAAGATCCCTAACTTTAAGTTTTGTTTTGAAATAAAAACCATGAGTACAGTTTACACTATAGAAAAAGAAAGCTCATCATGTATGGTAATTTTGTTTTGCACAAAAGTATGTGACTATCAGGGAAATGCAAATCAAAACAACTCTGAGATACCATCTTACACCTGTCAGAATGGCTAAGATCAAAAACACTGAAGACAGCCTATGTTGGAGAGGATGTGGAGCAAGGGGAACTCTGCTCTACTGTTGGTGGGAATGCAAACTTGTACAGCCACTCTGGAAATCAGTATGGCGGTTTCTCAGAAAATTGGGAATAAGTCTTCCTCAAGACCCAGTTTTACCACTCTTGGACATATACCCAAGGAATGCTCAATCTTAACACAAGGACACATGCTCAGCTATGGTCATATCAGCACTATTCATAATAGCAAGAACCTGGAAACAACCTAGATGCCCCTCAACTGAAGAATGGATAAAGAAAATGTGGCACATATACACAATGGAATACTACTCAGCAGTAAAAAAACAATGATATCATGAAATTTGCAGGCAGGTGGTTGGAACTAGAAAATATCTTCAGTGAGGTAACCCAGACTCAGAAGTACAAACATAATATGTACCTACTCATAAGTGGATACTAAGTGGGAGGGAAGCGATGGCCAGACTGCAACCCACAACTCCAGAAAGGATAGCTAACAGGGAAAGACCCTAGAAGGGACACATGGAGAGAAGTAGAGGAGATCTACATGAGTGGACTAGGTGTCGGAGGTGGCAGAAGATGAGGCGTGGGGGATGAGAACATAGGGAAATGGGGGGGGTCAGGCTGGAACAGGGACAGAGTGGGAGGGCAGGGAGGAAGATACCATGATAGATGAGGACATCATGGGAATAGGAAGAGGCAGGGTGCTGGGGAGGCTTCAGGAGTTCACAAGGTTGACCCCACCTTGGTCTGCTGGCAGTAGTCCAGAGGGTGCCTAGACTGGTCTACTCTGGTGACCGGCCTAGCAAATAACCTAGCTGTCATCATAGAGCCACCACCGCCCGGCGAGCTTCTTTTTAATACCACTCTTTGTGTCCATAGGGGGCCATCCAGGGGCCTGAAGAGTTTGTGGAGGGAATGGCACTAGGACTGAAAGCATTGGTCGGCGGAGCCGTTGGTAAGCAGCAGAAAAAGCAGCAGCACTGCTAGAAACCAACGACAGTCGAGCCTTTCCTTACCATATTACTCTCTGATAGGTGGGCTAGCTGGTGCTGCCTCCAAAATCACCAGTGCTATGGCGAAAGGGGTAGCAGCCATGACGATGGATGAAGACTACCAGCAGAAGAGAAGAGAAGCAATGAATAAGCAACCAGCTGGCCTTAGAGAAGGCATCACTCGTGGAGGAAAAGGCCTGGTTTCTGTAAGAAGTTTCATGGGGTTATGAACATGTGAGGGAATAGCTTGTAAGTCAACATTTTATGAATAAAGAAGTAGACATGTAAGTCTACTTAAATTGCTTTTGAACATTATAATGTAGCTTATAAAGTATTTAAGTAATCTCCAAAACCATTTTGTTTAAATAAAATACTTAGGAAATAATATGTTAGTTATTGTGATCTATAAGAAGAAAAAACTCTGAAAAAAATTTTTGAAGCAAAAAGCATCATACGGAAATATAACTTTTCAATTGTGCTTTCCCTCCAGGGTTTTGTAAGTGGCATTACAGGGATTGTTACAAAACCAATTAGAGGCAAGTGTTGTAGTTGCTTTGTCTATTACATAGCTCACAAGTTGCTTCCACTTTCATTTGCTCCAACTGCTTATGCTGGCTTTTTTTTATAGGTGCTCAAAAGGAAGGAGCAGCAGGTTTCTTCAAAGGTGTCGGGAAAGGTTTAGTTGGAGCAGTGGCCAGGCCAACGGGTGGCATCATAGACATGGCCAGCAGTACCTTTCAGGGAATCAAAAGGTAAAGCTCTGTGAGTGAGTGACAGATGGGGAACATTCTGAAGCCATGAGCAATGAAGGGTGTCTACTACTGGTTTTCAGGCTCTTATTTTTGAACTCTGTGGTATGGCAGATTGCATATGACTTCCTAATTTTAATTCCTTCTAAATTGGTGCCATTATGTGACTTCAACATTGTAGAGTTCTTCTTTGTTTTCTGTTCCCAGCAGTTGTTGTCAGGAATGAGTTAGTCAGATAAGCTTTTACTCAGCTGAAATATATTAATATATGCTGTATGTATCAGTTTTAAATCAGCAAATCCTCCCTGCTTTCGAGAGAAAAAAAACCACGCCATTCCTTAGTTCACATTGAGTCTGTCTTTACTGTGTTTATGATCTTATTTTAAGATCTGTTACATTCATTTTTCTCTCTTTATTGTTTGTTTCTGTTTTTGTGTAATTTAGAATTAAAATAGAAAAAAGGGGTCAGATTCTCCTCCCTGTAGCTTTGGCTTTATAACATTTTGATCCATAGTTTTCAGAGAAGCTCAGAAATCTGAAACCAAAGGAATTCAAAACATATAGCAAGCTATGCAGACTTCTCACAGAGATGCTAGATTTACCCTGCATTGGTAAAGCCTTACCATTCTGTACCTAGCTTCATTACTTTCCAGGATCAAGGACAAAGTAAAACATTTTAGAAGGAATAATACTATTAAGGGATGTGTTTATGAAGAAACACATTGAAGCAAAAAATAAGTTAGAAGAATCAATGGTAAAATAATTAGTTAGTGAATAGATCTAATTGATCTATATGGAAACAACATTGGAAATAAGTTAGTATAAAATAATAAAATATGATTTGGAAAGGAAACAATTACCATGAAGCAGTTTAATGTTGTCATTTGTAAAGCGCATATGCCTATTAATGAGATGGGACTAACTTTAGGGGAAAAAAACACTTTTGAGGATAGAATAATTAGCAAATAATAAAAACTTCACAAGATAAAATTTTTGAACTTGTGTTCAGTTCAGTTCCTCCACTTTTACAAAACAAAAACTGATAAAATTGTAAGAACTTCCCAAACATTTATATAATAGAATATTTTAACATTTCTCTCAACTTTGATGCATCAGGAAGATAAAAGTAAGTAAATGGGTTGAGACATACTAATTGAGACATACTAATGAACTGTTGGCTACACAGACACACACAGAGAAATATTTGTGTATTTCTATAATATGAATTAGGGAGTATTCTTGTCATTTAAGAATCCAGCACTGAACATAACTGGTAGTTTTCCTGTCCTGGCACAGCTTACACTTTAAGTAGGAGAGTAAAGTAAGTAACCAATGAATATGTGTGATATGTTAAGTGGCAAAAGGAAAGAAAACATACACCATGAAGGGAAAAGCAGATTGAGTTGGGGATGGGGCTCAATGTGGAGTGATTGTTGAACATAAATAAAACCCTGAGTTTAGCCCCTAATTCTGAAAGACAAGGAAGGAAGAAGACACATTAAGAGAGATAAGGCTAACCAAGGTGGTGGTGGAAAAGTGCTGTCTTCCTTTCTTCCTTTTTTATTATTTTTCCAAAAGTAGATGTTAGGGATGTTGGCCCCCTCAGAGTTGATACAGGACACCCCAGACATCAAGTTCTCAGCCTAAACGAGATTCATTACCCTGGAGGAGCAAACAGTAGGGAGAGGCTGCCTCTGGGTCAGGCAAAGATAGACAGCAAGCAGCAGCAAAAGTTTGTGGGTTTTTAAAGAGAAAAAAGGGCAGTCAGTGCTAGGGTAAGTTGGTAAATCTTGACTAGATAGCTCAGCCAGTGTACCCAAATAATGAATTTTGATTGCTAAACCTTGGTGTTTAGTCTCAGGAATGAGTTATTGGCCAAATAAGAGAAGGGACCTTAGGGACTAGCTTTGGGAATGTAATTAACAGTTTTCAGCAAGGGGGAGAGAAGGGTAAAGGTCAAAACCAACTGGCGCAATGTTTGCCATGCTTGCAAGGGCCTGCTAGAGAGCGCTTCAGTAGGAAATGGTTTATTCTGAAACCCAATATGATTGACCATGGTTCAGGACCACTGATTCAGATTATCCCAGATACCATGTGCCAGTGTGGTAACAATGTAATGAAGTTCTTCTAGTGATAGAAAAAAGCAAGTTAGAAATCAAGACACTTTTCAAATACATGGTTGCATTTGTTGGGTAGTGGGTTGTAGTAAAGTGGAGAAATCTGTTACAGGCCTCAGATGCTATCTGGTGACATTTGTAGGTTTTTTTGTATTGATAGGAGCTAGTAGCTTGTTCTTAATAGATTTTAAAAGTTTTAATAGTTGTACGGATATTAGGTGAAGCAGGAGTGGGCAGTGACAGATAATTTGGCTCTGTCTGCAACATATTAATTCTCCATAATCATGAAGTTCAATCATCTGATCTTGTAGAATCCTTTTTTTGTTTTTAAAGAGGAAAATAACTATCTTTTGTAAAGAAATAATTATTTAACTATAACCATTAAAAATATGTGACCTAAAGATAATGGTAACTAATGTGATTTTTTAACTATCTAGAGCACTGTTAAAAATACTCCTCACAAATATCTATAAGTGATAGTATTTTTATGTTAGTTCTTTAATAATTTCATTCATGAATATAATATATTTTGATTACTCTCTTTTCCCACTATCACTCCTCTCCCTCCATCCCTATCAACCTTCCCTGACCTATCCCTTTCACAAATTCATGACTTTAGATTCTGTTGTGTGATTCATTTAACTTAATCTGTGACCATTGGATTGGGACTATTCATTGCAGTGCAGTAGATACACAATCCACCTTTCCCTGAATTTATCCATAGAAAATAGCAATGAGGAGGAGGGACCCTTTGCCTGACTGTTGATATGCTTACTCATGTGTAGATCCAGTACTGGCATCTATGTTGAGAGGACTTTGGCTTCTTCTTAAGACTCTTGGAAGTTTTTAAGCTAGAGGAGTTATGTGAGCTAACTGCTGCATTAAGCTACAGGGAGATCAAGGAGAAAATGGACTACTTGACTGTAATCCAGAAGAGAGGTGGGGGCAATTTGACCATTACCATGCTAGGAGCCATGAGAAGAGATCTAAAGTTACTCTAATAACATGCTGGGAAAGGTGTGAGAACAACAGAATTGAAAGGTGTCTTGTAAATTTATTGAGCTTTAAAAGTAAGTTATTTAGTGTGAGAGTCTGGAGTTTAGGAGAAAGGTCCCAAGCTATCATTAAAAGTTTGAGTTTACCTGGGAAGTGGTGGTGCATGCTTTTAATCCCAGCACTTGGGAAACAGTTTTATTTGAAGGTGACATTCTCCTTCTTTACCTTTGCATTCCCACCTTCCTGGATAGAACACTCTTCCCCAATCTTCAGCAAGATTCACTTCCTTTATTCAAAAGTTGCTTTTCCACTAAGACTTTTATTTTACCTGTACCTTAAGTCAAGATACTTTGAATTTCCCTTCCCTTCTTTATTTTTATCTTAGTTTTTTTACCACTATTTAATATATTATATATTTTATATTGCTATCTCATTAAAATGCAAATTCCCCCAACACTTAGACTATTACTGAACACATGGTAGTCTGTTTTTTGGTGGTTATTAATGTTATTGTTTTGTAATTAAGCTAATTATATGTAATGGCAGGAAATAATGTAAGGGGATCCTTTACATACTGCACTATGGGTCCTCTGGCCATGTAACAAATTCCTGTAAACCTGGTGACAAGGGAGATCTTTTCTCTCACAGCGCCTTGGCTCTTGAAGACCTCAGTGATTGGTGGCATTCCTGGCTTTGTAGCTGTCCTGTTTCATTTTCTGACTTCATCCTCATATTCCTTTCTCCTTTAATGTCTGCTCCCTCTCCGCCTGAGGATACTTTGGGTAGCACATAGAGTGCACCTGCATTATTCCCTTATTTCAGAATCCTTGATTTAATCACACTGTAAACTCTGCCATAAAGGAACACTTGCTCATTCTGGAGATTAGGACATTAGACTTCTGTGGAGCCCCATCCAAACATTATATAGACCTTTCCCATCCTCTACAGGGTAACAGTTTATAAAATTATAGTATAATGAGATGAAAAGGATATTAGTAGAGATCTAATTCAGATTTTCCTAGTTTGACCTACTAATTTACTTGTATGTCACTGTGCCAATTATGCATGTGTTTGTCATTCTTGTAGATTAATGTATCTACAACTATAGTGAAGATATCAAAAAACATCCCTCCTGTTTCTCTTTATACTTATATGAAACCTGCCTTTTCTAAACCTTTTTCAACTAGGCTAATTGTTCCTTTATCGTTGAGTTGTAAGAATTCCTTAACTATTATGGAAACATACTTTAAAAACCATCACCTTGAAGTATACATTACAGTAATTTAGTGTATTGTGCTGCTGCCATCACTAGCAAATTCCCATTTTTATCACCTCCAAAAGAAATCCTTTGATTATTAGCAGTCACTCACCATTTCCATCTCCCCTTAGCATTAGCCTCAACTGTTTACTTTTTGTGTGTTGATTTCCCTGTTTTGGATAGTATATGTAAATCGAATCATACAGCTTTTTGTGACTGACTTCTTCCTTCCTCCTTTCTTCCTTCCTTCCTTCCTTCCTTCCTTTTATTCTTTTTTTTTTTTTTTTTCCAAGACAGAATTTCTTTGTGTAACAGCTCTAGCTGTTCTGGAACTCACTTTGTAGACCAGTTGGCTGGCCTCCAACACACAGAGATCCACCTGCCTCTGCCTTCCAAGTGCTGGGATTAAAGGAGTACACTACCACACCAGCTAGTGACTGGCTGCTTTTATTTAACATGTTTTTAAAGTGCATTTATGATGTAGCAAAAAGGTGCGCTTCCCTTTTATTGCTGCGCTTCCCTTTTATTGCTGAGTAATATTTTAATGAAATATATATTAATTTCATTTCTGTTGCTATGAAAAGTACCATGACCCAAGAGCAACTTCTAGAGAGTTTGTTTGAGCATGTATGTTCTATATGGAATTATAGTTCCAGAGGTTTACAGTGGTCATACAGTTCCAGTCTATAATGGTAGGGGAGGGCATGACAACAGAGGACAAGAGTTGGAATTTGGCTGGTCACATTTCTAGCCACACGGAGAAAACAAAGAATGTGAACTGGACCTGTGGCAAGTCTGAAAGCCCTGAAAGACTTCTCCTACTGACACACTTCCTGCAAGCTATTCCACACCCTAAAGTTCAATCCCCTCCCTGCAGCCAGTACCAAGTGTTCAAATGCATGAGCCTATTGGGACATTTTTCATTTAAACCATCTTTGGTTACTTGTTCATCAGCAGATGCATATTTAAGTTTTGTTCACTTTTTAAGACTTATTCATGGTCAGGCATGTTGGCAAATATCTTTAGTCCCAGTGCTTGGGAGGCAGAGGCAGGCAGTTCTCAATGAGGCTGGCCTGGTCTACATAGGTGAGTTTCAGTAAGACCTTGTCTTGAGGGGGAAAAAATAAAAAATAAAACCCTGTTACTCATATGCCACTAGAAGTATTTGTGTGCAGATTTCTCCAGACAAATGGTGTGTGTTTTGAATTTATCTCCATTATTTTCTAATATTCATTTTCCATTTTGCCCAGGATTCCCCCACACACACACCTTTAATAACTACTACAAGGATTCTAGTTCTTTGTATAAAGTAGATGTTCACTCCCTTCTCAGAAAAGCCTTTGATCCCCATTGGCTACCCTCAGGTGGTTAGGTGAAGATGGCCATAACATTGTGAGCTTGGTGGTGTAGGTAGTGGCTGAATGACTAGAGGTAAAAGATTAAGGCTGGAGAAGTGTGGGAAAGCAAGAAGGGGCAATGAGAAAAGTACAGGACACTCACTCATTGGATTAAATTTCCCCTCCTCAAACATCGCACCCCTATAAGTGATTATATAATAATATATTCATTCCATTGGAGAGTTAGCCAAATTGCAGATTATAAAACTGTGAGAGAGATACTTGAGGTTATAATGTGAGCAGGAGACTAGCCACAGATTAACTGGGTTATACTTCCACATGAGAGTAATAGTTTCCCTTCAAGAAACATTGAGTGAGGAGAGACAAGTCCATCTATTCCTTAGTCGTTGCCTTCTTTTCCTGTAGTTCTATGAAATAGTCCTGACAAGAGTAACTGAAGGGCGGGAGGGTGTCTTTGCTTCATGTCACTACACATTCACCAGTAAGGAGCAGGGTTTCAGTTTCGGTCTTGACCCTTGCTCTGCTTCCTTACAGAATTTTTCCATTTTGTCTGCTCCTAGACTTCCTCACCTGTGCTCATTGCCTGTTTTTTAAGTAGCTATTGGGTATAAAGTAGCATCTCATTGAAGTTTGAAGTTGCACTTGCTTACTGGCATTTGATGTTGGACATCCATGTGGTTTGGGGCCACATATATATCTCCCATTTTTTTAAATGACAAAATCTTATTATCATCACAAAGAAAATCCAAAGGAATTGATTTTTTTATTTGTTTGTTTCACTTTTGGATTTTCGAGACAGGGTTTCTCCATTTAATTTTGGTGCCTGTCCTGGATCTCGCTCTGCAGACCAGGCTGGCCTCAAACTCATAGAAATCCGCCTGGCTCTGCCTCCTGAGTGCTGGGATTAAAGGCGTGCGCCACCATCGCCCAGCTTAGGAATTGATTTTTTTATACTTCTCTATTTTTTTCTGGGAATTTTACATTATATCATAAAAAACATTTAAAATAGAGAAGTTATATGGTATTCCTATTTATCTAAGATTATTTTATCTTTATTATTATTTTTAATTAAGATTACTTTAGAAGTTGTTTTTAACAGTGTTTTAAGAAGTTTTTAATAATGTATTGAATTGAAATAGAACTGCAGTACTTCCTTTCCTCCAGCCCTCCCCAGCTGTCCTCCTTAAGCTTCTTTCACACCCCTACTCTCAAGTTGATAGCCTCATTTTCTTTGATTACATTTGTTATGGACATATGCTTCTGCATACATATGCACAAATAAATATAAATACAACTTGCTCAGTGATTTGTGCGCATATAGTTCTAAGGCTGAACACTCTGGGTGGACAACCAATAAGGTGGCCCTAGAAGACACTGTCTCACAGTAGACTTTCTGATGTTATGGCTCTTACATTTTTTCCATATCTTCTTCCATGATATTTACTGAGCTATAAGTGCAAGATTTTGATAATTTTTAAAATTAAGTTTTGTGTGTGTGTGAATTTTATTTTATTTATTTTAGAGCTACAGAGACTTCTGAAGTAGAAAGTCTGCGACCGCCCCGGTTCTTTAATGAAGATGGAGTTATCCGACCTTACAGACTAAGGGATGGTACAGGAAATCAAATGTTACAGGTAAGTGAAGAAACGTCCTATAAACTAAAATCAATATCACAACTTGGGGTGTTTTAAAATAGTTACACAATACCTTAAAAATAGATTAGGACTTTATTTGTCTTATTTAGCTTTATTTATACTTCTATTTACTTAGATTTTAAAGTACAATTATTTACTATAAGATTTTTCTTTCTTTTTTACAGGCCTCAAAAAGTTTGATATGAAAACTGTTAATTCATGACTTTGCAAGTGAAAGCCAACATTAGATTTTAGCCTTAAACTTTTACAAACTCTGCAGCTGTTTCAGTATTTTGAATATAAAGAAAAGATTTTGTGTTGGTAACTTAGGCTAGGAATGTAAGTCAGTCTAATCTTTCCATAGACTATTCTTGGTTTTGCTTTGGGTATTCTAGATCTGCTGAAAACCAATATGCCTTGTATGCCTTTAGCCTTGATAGTACATAATTAGCTTGTTAGGTTTTTCTCTTTGGGGTACTTCTTCCATCTTTCATACCACTACTAGTTTTTATATTAAATATAATCTTCATTTCTGTTTTATTCATGAAAAAAGGGAAAACAAAATCCAGGAACACTGCCACTGTAGATCATCGTGGTTCTTAAGCATTTTTGAGAATGTCATGTTAGTATGTGTAGAGCCTCGTGGGATTTGATGCACAGTTCACAGCAAGCAGTATCTTTTAGTAAGGAGGTACAGTTGGGGGACAATAGTCTCAGACAATAGTCTGAGGCTGGAATGGTTTGTCAGTTCAGACTACTTGGTTACTTGATAACTCAAGTTTTAAAACTTAGATTGTAGTAAAAGTAACAACTCATATCCCAGGCTATCCCATTGTAAAATTGTTTTGGTATGGAATACTAAAGTAAGCCATTTATTTGAAAATAAAGAATTAGCATTTTTATAGTTTTGAAAATATTCATGATAATAATAAACTGTTGAAACATGGAGCTTCTCAAATTTAAAATAACCAGGATAGAAATTTTAAAATTTTACTATTTTACTACTGCATGTAGAGTATATATTATTGCATTAAGTGTACTTTACGTCATTGCTGGATTTTCTGTTCAGTGTGTTAAAAGTAACTGTAGCATTGCAATACAGTATTTAGTAAAGTAACTTTTTAAATTTTTTTTATTATTCATTTTATTAGTAAAGTAACTTTTTACCCTGGTTTTTAAATCTTATTAAAGTGCCAAAATATGTGCAGATTACGATAGAATTGGCAGTTTCTTGGGACATGTTCTGCAATCTCTACACTGAGATTGTATTATTCTTCGGAGACAGAAAAATTGTAGGTGTCACCTCTGGCTAATCCATTTGAAGCATTTCCACCCTATAAGCCGCCTGCCCTTTTTAAAGAATTAACATACTAACTTTTTACTTACTGAAAGTTGAATGGTTTTCAAATCATAATTAAAAAATAAGAATATTTCTCAAGAACTATTTTAATACAATTGCTACAAAATAGGGATTTGTAGTAAGGAGAATTTAGGAATAGACTATCCTCATTATTCGGGAACAGATTATACCAAAAGTTTCTCATGATTGATAATTGGATTTCAGTGGCAAGGAAGTTTATTCCACAACTTAATTAATTGTTTTATTTGGAATTTAAAACCATGAATTTCTACTCATCATATGTAAAAATGCATATTATTTTTAGTAGCCCAGTCTTTGCTAAAGGTTCTGTTTCAGAAAATAAAATCTCATGATCTTTATCAGCTTTTCAGCAAGTGTGTTAAGCACATTATTAACTTGAATACTTACAGGAATTTATAAGATATCTTGGTATATTTATAGTTAGCATTGTTTGTTTATAGATGTAAAAAGTTGCTGTTCTGGTAGTAATAGTTCTTTTCATAAATAAAACTGCTATATTTTTAGCACATTTGTTAAATATAATGTATTAAAATACAGAATAAAAGTGGTAGAGTTCTTCTGTAGCAGGTAAGAACCCCTAAGTTTGATCCTGAGCGATGCATAAGCCAGCATTGTGCATGCCTGTAATCCAGTAGTTGGGAAGTGGAGGCTGGAGGATCAGAATTTCAAGGTCATCTTAAACTACATAGCAAGTTTGAGATCAGCCTGGAATAACGAGACCCTGTCTGAAAAAAACAGAAATGTAATCTGCCTAGATTTCACCTAAATGATTTAATGACAATGCTTTATAAAATGCTTGTTACTTTCTGCTTTCTAATATTTCTACTTTTTTTCCTCTTTTGCTAAAAAAACATTATCTGTGTTGGCTAAATGACATATGCATATACATAATAGATAAATATAATATATATTCATTTTATATTCTGTTTAAAAAGCAGAATATTATTTCAGTACTTCCTAGTAGTCAATTAGGTGATGTGTAAAGAAGAATAATCTTCCTAGAATACCTTATTGATACATGGAACCAAGTCTAACAAGAGTGTGTATGTGGAAGTTACTTTGAGGCCTGTTAAGTTATACGGTACTATATCCACAGTTACAGAATGAATCACAGATGAAAACTCTGCTTTAAAATTAATATAACACCTAAACATTTCATAATTTTACATGGTTTCCCCAAAGTTTTCCATACTTAACTAACCTTTATGCTTCTTTTTTCTTTACCATGCTGACAGAAAATTCAGGTCTACAGGGAATGGATTATGACTCACAGTAACAGTAGTGATGAGGAGGAAGAGACTTAGTCAGAGTCCAATTGTTAAAGTTCATATGCTCCTTATCTTTTCACTGGAATGTTTATGTGACAGCTGTTATCACACCCATGTGTCCATTTTTAGGAACCTTAAACACTGTTTGCTTATAAAATGCTTTTTTGAACATCATGATGGAGCAAAGTAATTTATTTACCCACGGGAAAATGTATTTGTCAGTCCAAGTGTAGAGTTTTTCATATATTATAAATTTGCTTTTATATATCCTAGCTTTGTATCCCACAGTTTGTTGTTGAGATCTGAAGTTAGACTTCCATGAGGTTTTAATGTTCATGAGCTCTACTCTAAATCATCTGCTTATTTGTTAGCAAAACACCTTTTTTTTAAATAAAAATGTTATGTGAATTTTGGGGGCTGTAATATATTACCATTGTTAAGAGAAAAAAGAATGGGCGGGAGGAAGGACAGGAATACCGTTCAATGTTTTATATGTATTTAGCACTTAAAGGTATTTTTGTCAAATTTCTTTTCATAATAAACATACATAACTTGAAGCTGTGTGAATTTGTTCTATTCCAGAATCATATAAGTTCATCTCATATAAAACTTCATGATTTGTCATTGAAGATTAGTTATGAGTATAATCTAAAATCTTTAATAATTATTTTTATTATTACTTTTTTCTTTGTACACTTCTGAAACAGTGAGCAAAGTTTATTGAACAATCATATCTGTTATCTAACTTACATATCCACATGTCATATTCCTATTAAAATTATGAATTCAGGTCAATAGAATTTGTATAATAAATTACAAATTTAGACATACTTTTCTGAATGTTATGAAGAAAGGGTATCTTCATCTCTTGAGTTTTACAAGCAAATCTATTTTATGTTTGGGTACTGAATTTTTTTTTTATTTCAAACAAATATAATTCTCTTATCCTACTTGGCTAATATATTAGATGTGCTAATGACAACAAAGACCAAATGCCCTTAAAAGGTGAATTATTAGTAGTCATTGTAATGCATAATCACTTATGACTGCTACGTCTTTTTATCAGTAAAGGAATAACAAATATTTAGTATAACTTACACTAAACACTTTGCTTACATTGAATTTACATTAGGCTGTAGAAGATAATTTGCTTATTTTTGAGGATTTTTTTTTTAACTCATGATTTGATTTCTGCATTTAATTTTTGCACTTTTCAAGTTTTCATTCCTATAAACCATTATCTCCTATGCTCTTTGAAAATGGCCACCCTAAAACAGCAGAAAAGTACAGCTAGCCAGTAATCAGCTCTTTGGAAATTTGTCTTCCCAGCATTCAGTCACATTAAAACAAAAGCAAGGGTGTATATAGCTAAACCTAAAAAAAGAAAAAGAAAAAAAGAAAATGTCAGAGAATTTGTTGTTTTTATTACAATAATACTCTTGAAAATGTATAGATTAAAATAGTGACTATATAATAACAGCTACTACATTACACTGAATTTGCCTTACACCTACTGTTTTCTAACCCTTGGCCAACATCACAAAGCTACTACCTCTTCAGCTAAAAGCTGGAAGAACACAGTCATCAAACTTTGTGTGCATAAGGAAGGAAAGGTGGAGAAATGTCTTGATTTCTGGTGTGGCAGAGCATAAGGCCTTTCTCAAAGAGAAAGTGCCAAACTCTTGTTTTACAAGACAATTTACTGAGTTTTCCTGTGGTCAGTCTGTGATGTTTATTTCTGTGGTTCCAATTTCATGGAGATGCTCTTGACATACTAAGAATTTATCTAGAAAAATGTTCGGGTTATTTTTGCAGTAGCTTGCCATTTTAATTAAAAGAAAATTAGATGTAAACTTACATTTATTTAAAATCTCTTCAGCAGTAAGATTAAGAACAACACAGTCATCTGTAAGCTTTATTGATATGTCTTAGGGCTCCTTGTTATTTGGTTTAGCCCTTAGGAGTATGATATGTTCTTAGCAGTATAATGCTCCTTTCTGGTTTTCTGCCACCGTGAAATATTTTCAAGCATCTTTAGTCATGAGTACTAATTGGTTTTCCAGTTTTGCTTTTTAAAAAGCCCTGCTTTTATCAGAGAAAAATTTAATGCTGAAAATTGCTCTGTTGTTTTGTACTGTTGTCATCTTGGTTGGAAGTGTAGAACTGGAGACAAGTACTTTATTGTTCTGCACCTACCCAAAGGATAGAAAGAGTTCACATTTGAAAGTCTTATGAGGTAAATAGTTCCTTTCTTTATTTATGACTGTATAACTAGCAAGTTTTTAAATGGTGTCTGTCCAATAGGAAAGTCAATGAAAAAGCAATATTTAGAACTTATTTTATAAGTTATACTGTACATTTTTATATAGTTTAACTTTATATTCTAAATTTCTGTATGATATTTGCTTGTGTGAATAAAATAGGAATAATCTCTCTTCCCTGAATAATTACTATTGGGAATTCTTTATTCTCAGTTGTTTCTTTCTGGTACTTGAATAACATACTGAAAACTGGCAAAATGAAAAAAAAATCTTCTGTAACACAAATCCTAATTGGTCTTAATAAGAACCCAGAGCCAGATATCAGGGTAAAGGCTGAAAGATTAAAGAGACAGGAACAAGCCACAGCCACTTCTCACCTCACCAGTTCCTCAGCTGAAAAGGTCTGAGCTCCTTTCTCCTCCCATCTTATATTCCTCCCTCTGCCCAGCCATATCATTTCTGCCTACAGTATACATAATAACCACGTATATGATTAAGTTTCTAAGAGCCTTTAAATGAAATCAATTAGCACTCACATTGTAATTAGATGAATAGAAATGCAGAATAACATTAACTTCAATAGTCATTTGAAGCAGGAAGCCAAAATACATCTCAATTTAGTCAGACTAAATTTTAGCCTTGGGGCCTGCCAAGATGGCTTAGTGAGTAAAGGCACTTGCGGCCAAACCTGATGACCTGAGTTTGATACCTCTGACCTTCACACATGTACCCTGGCCTACACAGAAACACGTAAGTAGGCGTGCGCACGCGCGCGCGCGCACGCACGCGCACACACACACACACACACACACACACACACACACACACAAATAAATAAACTTTAGCTTTTTTGAAATCATTAAAAATATTTTTTCAGGAGAGGGGGGCGGAGAGGACAAGGGAATCCGTGGCTGATAGGTAAAACTGAATGGTATTGTAAAATAAAATAAAAGGAAAAAAAAATAAAGAGTTAGAAAAGGCAAAAAAAAATTTTTTTTCATTGATGAGTGTTGGTTTTAAGGTCATGTATTAAAATGTACAAATTGGAACATTGTAGGTATCTTGACTGTGGCATTTCATACTTAGTATGAAAACATTGTATTTATGTCTCAAGGTCTTGTACACTGAAGAATATTGCTGTTTCTGTTGCTGTTCTGTCTAGTTTAAATCCTATGGTAAAATTCCACATTAAACTTTTAGTTATACTAGTAGAAAGAGGGTCAGAACCAGCTACCCTGTTACTATGTTTCTGCTGCATCTTCAAGCCTCAGTTTTTTGTTACAGATTTCCTTGCCAGTGAATTTATCATAGCCTCCAAGTATTAAAGGTCCAAAAGGTTTAAACAAAATGTTATCAAGAGCAGACATTAATCTAGATAAGTAATGATGATCATGTAAAAAGAATGCCTGTTTTCATTATTCTCACCTGCTCCTTTGGAATAAGTGATGATCAATTAAAAACATGTACACTTAATTTAATCTAAGTTCAGTGAATGAATGAGTAAAAAGCATTATAGGAAATCTTGAATCAAAAGATAATAAAGTACATGATTCAGAATAGGTCTGAATTAGAACATATTAGAATAATTTATGATTTTCATGAATTTATGGTTTTATTTCAATGTGGTAAAGCACTTTGATATCCATAATTTCCTCTCAGTATGGTAAAGTCAGTGTAGAGAATATTTAGCAATTATTCTCTACAGTGTACCTTCCAATATCAGTTTTACGGCAAATGTGTAATAATTCTGTTACTGGATTTTAATGTAGTCCTCATTATATATACTTATTCTAAACAGTGAAGTAACATCAAAAAATCACTCTAAATTGAGCTATATCATTCTTGAGGATCTTACATAGTGTTCAGAAT
Organism: Peromyscus leucopus; assembly: GCF_004664715.2. Classification (NCBI taxonomy): domain Eukaryota; kingdom Metazoa; phylum Chordata; class Mammalia; order Rodentia; family Cricetidae; genus Peromyscus; species Peromyscus leucopus. The sequence goes on along the minus strand of NC_051063.1, from coordinate 10,272,599 downwards.
TTAAAACCAGACAAAATAGTAGATACTATGTTTTTTAAAAATCAGATTAGAGATTAAACCAAGTACATATAATGTGTCTCCACTTAGAATATAAGTTGTCATTTATCAGTAACCTGTTATTTATGTCTACAAAGATGTTCTTACTGTATTCAATAAAACTTGACAGTTCTATGAATGTACAGTCTTAAAGACTCTACCCAGGTAATCCCAACTCTTGGAAGGCCAGTCTGGCTATAGAATGAGATCCTGCCTCAAAAAAACCGGGCTGGTTGGTAGGTAGGTAGGTAGATTCAATTAATAATAGGTTTTTCTGTATAACTGAGCCTCTAAAGCCCAAAGTCCTGCTCATGAATGAGTGATTTCACCAACATTGATTCTGATATAAAATTGTGTTTTATAACTGGTAAGAAAACTTTCAAAATTTATATTTTCACCGTTGTCAGTATTTGTTCACTAGAAAAAAGTGGGGGTGGGAAGACAGCTCAGTGGGTAAAGACGCTGGCTGCACGAGCCTGGCACCCTGAGGACAGGTCCCCAGAACCCACGGAAAAGCTAGAGACAGTAGTACAAGCCTAGCTTGGCTCACACGGTGGAGTAGAGATCTGTGTTGAAGAAGGCAGAAGGACTCGAGAGCAATACTTGGAAGGTGTTTTCTGATCTCCGTACACACCATGGCCCATGGCCCTCCCCAAACCGTATGTGAGCACATCTCTCACACACAACTTTTAAAGTAAGAATTGACAGAAAGAGATTATTGTTTGTATTCTTACCATTTATGGGTGATTTCCTTTTTAACATTGATTCAGATACATGAATTCCTAGCTAATGTTTGTATTATAAATTTTTATAAGCAGGGTTATTAACTTCATAGAGAGTAATTCCCACATATGAGATGCCTAGACGTAAGTCTTAGGGACACAAATGGCAAGATGACATTTCTGTTTTTCTTTTTCACTGAGTATATTTTCACCTTTTGACATTTCTTGTTCTAAAAAATTTCTTCCCCTTAAAAATAAAATCTCCTGGACTGTGTGTGTGAGTCCATGGGCTCCACCAAACCATCATACTTCCGTGATATGCAAACATTGAGATCTGAGTTGTCCTTTCTTTACCATTTCAAGTGTTTTTTATTTGATCGATATTGTCTTTGAATTCATTACAGAGTTATGATATTCGCTATTGTGCAATTTGTGGGAGGGAGACTGCTTTTGCTTGTTGTATGTCTTTTCTTTCAGAAATTACAGGTGTTTAATTAGCTTCAAACACTGCCTTAATAGCCATGGAGGATAACTGCCTTCAGCGTCGTGGTCTTTCCTTTTACTTCAGGAAGAGAAGTGCAGTTTTTCTTGAAGAAAGGGCTTAAAAATAGCAGTCAGACCACAGAATAGTACTGGACACTCTTCTGGCTTCATCTAAAGTTTTGAGTAAGTGGACAAGAAGTAGGAGACATGGCTTATTTAATTCCACTCTTCATCTTGTAACTTTCCCCTCCAGAAAGATATTTCTAATGGAAGGAGAAAACTGAAATATCCACATTTTTTTTTTATATATAAGCAAATTCAAATTTGTAGTGACTTGGAGAAAGCACAGCTTGTAGGAAGGGCACTGTCTAGCTTGGATGCAATTCTGATTACTACTCTAGCAGACACTTTTGTCACACCAAGTGATGGTGAAAAGTAATTTCTGAACAAGGCCTTGAAGTTAATTGTGTGTTCTTCTGAAGTGGTGGCTCTCCTTATGGATTGTTCCACTTTTTTATTCATTTTAATTGAAAATTTATTCATTTAAATTACCTTTTTAAATTCAGAAAATAAGACTATTTTACTTCTAAGTATTTTTTAAAACTTGTTACCACTACAATTGTTACACTTGTAAATGTAATAAGAACAGGTAAATAGTATTCTAATAGAAATCCAGAATATATTAACATTTTTTAAACCCTTGAATGTTATGCCTAGATAGACTCCATTTGAATTTTACCCTCTTTCTTACCAAGGAGATGGATAGGTTTTATATATACAGATACTATAGAAAGTACTAGTTTAAAAAATCTTCAGGCCTAATTAAGCTAAATGCTAAATTTTGAGTCCAGGCTTACAGTTCCTGATGCCTCTGTTTCCTTGCCTTTTATCCTCTATTTTCTGTGAACAGACAGGTTCTCGCACAGGGGAGGCTACCACATCGCTTATCAAAGCACTAGTATTAGGAAAGATATTTTTGTTTGCTAAATGAAGTAATTTTTATATGGGCCTCTTTTATTTGTCTAAAAATTTTTCATATGTGAAAAATACCATTTTTTGTTTCTTAGTTCAATCTTTAACAATCAAATGGTACTGATATCTTAGTCACATGATAATTCTAATGGATTATATAACAACCTTCTCCCTACAGGACCCTTTGGGAAGTACTGTGGAGAAATATACACTTAGATATGTCTGAGGCAGTTACTGTTATTAGAGATCTAGTGTAGTTGGAGCACAAAGATGAAAGGTTGGATATTTCTTGTGAAATTAACTTTTCTGGAGTAAATTGCTAAGCTACTCTGAAATTTAAAATTTCCCAAACAAAAAAAGATGTCACGTGTGTATAATTGGATTTTTCTCAGCCTGATTTGGGGCTATGATTTATGTTGAACAAACCACAGTTTTACTACTATGTATTCATTTGTCTTTGTTGAACCCTGTTGTTTGTATTAGTTTTGTTTTGTTTTTTTTGGAAGAAATTTGGGTTATAGTGCTTAACACAGTAGTCAAAGTTTTGCTCATCCCTCATAATCTTAATTATTCAAGTGATAGGGATTAAGTACATGCTGTGGTAAAGGCCAGCTCTCTAACATAATGATCTTCACACTCTTCCCCTGCTCACTAAAATGCAAGGCTCTACAGAAGTAAAGGAACTGAGACACAAAGTACTCATCTCAAGAGACAATGCACCCAGATACTTCATGAACTTTGAAGCTAAAGACCTCTTTGAATTTGTAGGATATCTAAACTATATCTCAGCGAATTGACAAAATGAGATTCCACAGTGTCTGCTGTAATATTCTGTAAAATACAAGTAGTCATTCCTCAATAGCCACAGGAGATTGATTCTAGGACCTCCAGGCATACCTAAACCTCTGGATCATATGCAGTGACAGTATTTGCACAGAACATAAGTATATTCTCCTGTATATTTTATATATTACTTATAATTCTAAATTCCATATAAGTGCAATGTAAATAGTTACCATATTCCTCAAGAATACTGATAAAGAATGTGTATTACAGATATAGTTACAGTTTTTAAAAAGTACTTAGGATCCCAAGTATGATTGGGTGCTGAAACCACAAATACAGAGAGCCAACTGTAGTGCTGTGTTCACTGATTTTGATATTAAAAACTATTACTTGAGATATAGCAAGACTTCGTAGGTCAGGGCTTGAATTTTTGAGCCAAATAAACCTTTAGTTTTAAGCTTTCCTTTTACTAACTTTAATCTTTTGATGCCTGTCTCACCTCTGCTCCAAAAATAGATATAGTTTGTAGTGTCACTTGACTTGGTATTGTTAGGAGTAAAACAAGTAAGATAGTGGATGTGATTATTATTAGTATGCCTAATAAGAACTCTATTGTATTTTTATTATTCCAGATGAATACCAATTTATGCTAGCTCTTGGCCACCATTAATAAACTATGTATTCCTCATTTGTCTCCTCTTTGCCAGGATAAAAGCATCATTAAATCTCATCCTTTTTCTTTCCTTTCAAGGTTAGTAGAATAGTTATAATACCATGATAATTTCTACATACTAATTGTTTAAAATAGAAACAATAAACCCATTTGGACTGTTTCTAATTATACAATATTGCAAATGAAATGCTATTGTTATTTCAAGTATATTTAGGAGGAATAAATAAATACTGATGAGTAGATGTCCTGCTTGAAATACTTTAGTCACTCTGCACTTCATTATTTTTCATGCACACACACTGCTTCTAGAATGTGTTAGGTGGGCTGACGATACTCGACTGGGAGCAGTGCGTTTAGCTATTTCATGAGCATAATTCTTTGCTTTCTCCAGGCTGTTTTTTTGGCTGTGCTAGTTGGTAACAGTTCTCACCTCCTGAGATTTAACTTCTTCACTTGATTTTATATAAAGGGTTATACTCAGCTTTCATACCTAAGCTGTTACCATACTTGTACCTATGCTTTGACTGACAGCAGGATAGCTTACAACATATGAGGAGACAAAGGTGTAAGGGACTAAAAACTTCCCCTTCAAACCTAATGACAAAGCATTAAGATTGGACACTTTAACTGCCTTGCCTTTCTGTTCATTGTGTAAGGAAGCACTGAAGTTTGAGGTCCTTGTTCTTACCATGGTTCCTTACAAACCTTGATTGATACCTTCTTTTTTTAGTCATTGATTGAAGTTTCAGTTAAAGTGACTTAGTAAAACTTTTTTAAATCCCCAAAATGCTTACAATTCTTAATTGTAATATTTACTCCAACTTTCTGTAAAAGTAAGATTCTTTTAAGCACAACATCCAGTTAGCTATCTCTCCCTGTTCCTTCCTCTCCCTCACTCTCCTCTCTTTCCTGGGACAGTCTTGCTATGTAGTAGAGGCTGACCTGGACCTTGTGAGGAAACTCAGGCTGGCCTATGTCATCCTGTTAAGTCCTGGTACCACAGATGTGTGCCACCTGGTTCATTTTCATTCCACATGTTGCTGTCTTTATTAGTTAGTTATTTAGTTTTTTTTGAGACAGGGTTGCTCTGTGTAGTTCTTGCTGTCCTGGAACTCACTATGTAGACCAGGCTGGTCTCAAACTCAAGAGATCTGCTTGCCTATACTTCCCATGCTCCCAGGTGTTGGTATTAAAGGCATGTGCCACCTTTCCTAGCTCACATATTACTGTATTTAAAAAACAAAATACAAACCTCATGACTATGAAACACTGTTCTAGGAGAGTCATGTATTTTGATCATATTCTAATTTGGTTTAGTAGATTTCAATTACATTTAGTAAAGTACGATAAGATCTTGTCTTTTTCCAAATTCAGATAGGAACTTTTTAACAATAACCATGTGAAATGCTGCCTGAAGATTCTGACATGCATAGTGAATGCTGTTTTACAAGTAATTCAGACTATTAATGAGTAAGGCAAAATTGTTTTTCATTTATCACTACACTACAAAAAATAAAGGTCACATGTCCTAAAGGTACTGGTTGATAAGTCCTTGATACTTCAGCCAAATACTTGGTATCTAAAGCTTCCATATGTTGATGCCTAACCTTTATTGTACTCATTCTTTTATTTTACATGGTATCTGAAGTTATTGTAGTGGAAACTTTTAAAACTAGCATCTGTTTAGAATACAAGGATGTAGGATTTTGACCTGTTGTTTTAAAATATTCAGCTACTTAACAACCTGCCTCAGTAACTGGCATCCGCCAGGTTTGTCAAAGACGTTTTTAAGGTTGCATAGGAAAGTGTGACTGACATGTAAGAGGTGCCATAGTACAGTGAAAGTGTGCATAAAAGATGCAGATAGCTATGTTCTGAGCCATGTTTGCAATTAATTCCAAGCTAGTCAACTGCAACCTTACTGCACAACTGTGGAGGGTGAAACACCCAATCCTCAGTTTCTTCATGTATAAAGATTGTGTTGGATGAACAATAACATTTGTGTCGAAGTCTGTGGCATTTTTGATGTTTAGAAAACCATAAATTTTCATATAAAATGTATTTACAAAGTCAAATAATGAGCCAGGAAATTGTGACCAAAAGTACATTTCTACACTGTAACATGGCTGGTAACCTATCAAATTCTCTCCTATGCTTCTGCAACTTTAGTTTCAAAGTTTTAAACTCTGCCTATAATGTTCTTACTCAGTTTCATATGCTGGTAATGGAGACACCTGCAGAGCTATGCTGCACGGTGACTTTGTTTATTCAAATATATCAACTGTAATAACAGGAACACAGTTAGCTATGTTTCAAAACATGCTGTGACCAGAATGTTCATTTGTTTTTCCAATGTTGCATATAAAGATGAATTACAGAGAACACTGCACCAATTACATTTGTAAAAGATTTGTAGCTTGCTTATACCAGATGCTGTTGTGACTATTGAAATTGGTTTAATTTGACCAGGCACAGCTTAGAATTGTTTGGTCTTAAGTGAAAAACAATGGAAGGTTCAACTGCAGTACCCTGTTTTGATACTGGCATAGAAGCTAGATCCTGAGAGTTGAACATTGGCTTTTATGTGGTTTGAAGGTTATAATTTATTAATGGGCTGTATAGACTTTCGACTTTTATAGTAGTGGTGTAAGGGAATTGGTATTTGTATTCTTGGTTTCAGAATTTGGCCAATTAAAACAGAGAACACTTTAATAAGCTTATTTATTTGAAATAAAAACAAATGAAAGTGTGTACAGTTAAAAAGATGAGCCACTTCTGCTGTCATCAGTTCTCTCCAAGCCCAGAGAAAGAGGAGATGGAAGGAATAAGTACAAGGAGGAAAATAGGTGCATAGACTCCACAGAAATGAGTGATAACATCCAAGCATAATGCAGGGATTTTCATTTTCAAACATTTTCATCAATAAAATAACTTCTGATCTTGGGGGTGCACACCTGCATTTGCACACTGAGGCAGGAGAATTGGGAGTCTGAAGTCAGCCTGCATTACAAATTAAAACTTTATCTCAGATCTTTGTAGCTTTATCTTATAGGTTATGCATATTATAAAACAAGAATAGATTATCTTTTCTTTATCACTGTGAAAATGATTTTTCCCTTCCATTTTGAAATGAGTTACCAAGTTTTTCAGATACGCTGCTATCTGAAAATACCTTCTGCCCCTCCTCTGTAAAATTTGACGCTGCTTTCTCTTAGCTTACATTTGTTTATCTATTTCACCTAAGTCTTCAAACTTATTTACATGTAGTTTATAAATTATCTAATAATCCTGAATAAGTTTTTCTCAGTCTGTGGCTATGTCCCATTTTCACTTGGTGTTTAACTGTTCTACATACTGCAATAGAGAATAAAGATGTTTTCCGTAATATTTTATAATCTCAAAGTTAAAAATGTGCATGTCAGTGCCTTCCATGAAAGTAATCTGTGTGCCTCACCCTGCTGCCTGATGTTTTGTTTCCTTCCTTTGCCAGTAAAGGAATAAAGGTGAAGACTCTCCCCTTACCTTTTATACCAAGATGCTTAGAACATTTTTTCTAAACTAAATGATTTTTTTTAATGTAGCTTCATGGGACACAATTTAGACTATTTAAGATCTCTTGGGATTTCTTCATGGCTCCTACCAGCCTAAGTTCCTTTCTGGGGGAAGTGGGAGGGGTGTTTTGAGACTGGGTTCCTCTTTGTGACAGCTCTGGCTGTCCTGAATCTGGCTTTGTAAACCACCAGGCTAGTCTCAAACTCACAGAGATCCACCTGCCTCTGCAACCCATGTGCTGGGAGTAAAGGCATGAGACACCATACCCAGTGCCTAAATTCTTAATAAACATCTAAAAAGTATTCTTAATCACAAATTTTACATCACTTACCTTTAAAACACAGTCTGCTTTTATTTTAAATATCCAAGGTACTTGCATCCTAAAAAAAAATGGTGTTAAAACAAATAATAACTATATGTATGGTTACATTTGTATTTTCTAGAGCAAAGGATTTTAACAAACATTATAGTGTTTTACAGTCCTGAAAGTGAACTTACACATTGTTAGTAGGCTTGGGGTTTGTCCAGAAACTTTGTTTCTTATTTTTTTTAACCAGATCTGAGACTGGCAAAGAAAACCATTTTTAAAAACAGATAGGCACCTGTCTCTTCTCTATTAATTTCTACATTTAAATGTATGTACTTAAATGTTTTTGTACAAATGTGATTGGATTCAAGGATAAAATGTCTATGATGGCTTAATACCTATTAGATTGAGTTTGAACCTGTAAGCTAACATCTTCTAAAAGCCTAATACTTAAAAACTGCTGTTTCTGTATTTGTATAACATCAAGTAAAGCAGTGTGATAAACACATCTACAAAGGAAATAACAATTGTATGCATATTTGATTCAATTTTGGTGTATTTCCTGTGTTAAGTATGTTAATGATTTGCCTCCACTAAGAAATTTTTTTGAGAATCATAAAATAAAATGAAATATGTCGGTTTTATTATTCTTTTTTATAGGTCATGGAAAATGGAAGATTTGCAAAATACAAGTATTTTACCCATGTCATGATCAATAAAACAGATATGTTCATGATAACAAGACGGTAACTTCTTTTCCTTTTCTAATATAATTGATAAGGGTGACAGGTTCTCATGTTCATAGTTCCCATATAGCCACACTGATTGCTCTAAAGTCTGATCATATGTTTAAGTTCAGCTTTGTGTATGCTTGTAGATAAACACAATCAGAAATGAACAGATTAGAAGTTAGTTCAGTATTTATTTCAACTATTTCACTGGGTACAAAAATTGTATAGGGCCGGGCGTTGGTGGCGCACGCCTTTAATCCCAGCACTCGGGAGGCAGAGCCAGGCAGATCTCTGTGAGTTCGAGGCCAGCCTGGGCTACCAAGTGAGCTCCAGGAAAGGCGCAAAGCTACACAGAGAAACCCTGTCTCGAAAAAACCAAAAAAAAAAAAAAAAAAATTGTATAGAACTGACCTCTCAGGTAGACTTTACCCTCCCAATACCACTCGAGTTGTTCGGGAAGTCAGCAGTCCTCTTAATGGCATTTCTTCAAAAGAATACATAGATTTACTGTCCTTAACTGGGTATACCAGTGTGAATAGAACATTGTGTGAAGATACTCCCAGCTATGACATCTTCAGAAAAACCTGTAGACTGGAGAACCACTGGGTCTTTTTCAGCATTTCCAACAGTCTCAGACTGGTGTACATGATGGAGAGGAAGACTGAAGCAAGAGCCTGACTAGCTTATTTCTTAAGCATGGGCTGTTTCTTAAATCACTCTCCGAAAGTGTGTGCTATCAACTTAAAATTGGTGTCCCAACTACAAAGAGCAACTGTGGGAGAATGTCCTTGGAAGGAAAGATTAAGTAGAATCATAGATGAAATGCATTTTTCTCATTTCTTCCCCCATGAAGCCTAAGATGATGTATTTTTAAAATTTCTGATTTTTGACAATGACAGAACTTGATTTTCCTGGAAAACCTCAAGAATTTTCAGTATTTGATTTTTTTCAGTGTGATTAGAAAAGCCTCTTTCTGGCGGAGGGTGCAAAGTGTATATTATTCTAACCTGTTACATCATTCTTGAATATTTTCTGGTAGTTGGTTCTGTAAATGCTTACCACTCCTTAGAAAAAGCCTTATTTATATGACTTCAACTCAGCTTTTCTAGTATACGTCATGCTATACATTTCTCACTAAGCGTTGATTCAGCTACATCCTACAATTTTTTTATTTATATTCTTACCCTATGCCAATTATTTTTACCATTTGAGATTCTTTAGCTCATGGTTTGTTTTAGAAATGCCTTTATTTCTAATCATTGGAGAGTATTGTTATTTTTCACGTTTATGTTAACTAGTTTTTAATTTTAGTACATTATGGTTTGAAAACATACTTTTATAATTTCCATTGTTTTAAATTTATTGGATTTTTCATTTTGTTTTGCTTGTGGTACTGGAAATCAAACCCAGGGCCTCACACTTTAAGGAGACAGTTTACCGTTAAGTCATACCTCTAGCCCTAAATTCATTACGGTTTTTTGTGGGGCTATAGAAATGGCTCAGCTGTTAAGAATACTTGATGCCCTTGCAGAAAAACAAGGTTTAGTTCCCAGCATCTACATGAAGTGGTGTACAGTCACCTGAATTCTAGTTCCAGAGGATCCAGTGGCCTCTTCAAGCCTCTCTGGGTACCTGCACACATGTACACATACATACACTCAGGCCCACACACATCCACATTAAATTTTTTGAAAAATAAGTTTTTAAGCCGGGCGGTGGTGGCGCATGCCTTTAATCCCAGCACTCGGGAGGCAGAGACAGGTGGATCTTTGTGAGTTCGAGGCCAGCCTGCTCTACAGAGTGCGATCCAGGAAAGGCGCAAAGCTACACAGAGAAACCCTGTCTCGAAAAACCAAAAGAAAAGAAAAGAAAGAAAAATAAGATTTTAATATGAATTAGTTTATGAATTTTCCATGTGTGCTTGCAAAAAAATAAAATAAATCTTCCATTGACCTAAGTTCCTCAATTCTAAAGTGAATTCTTTCTTCCCCCTCCCCTAGTGGTGTGTTGTTTGTAACAAAGGGAACATTTGGACAGCTTACGTGTGAATGGCAGTATAGTTTTGATGAATTTACCAAAGAGCCATTCATTGTCCATGGGAGAAGATTGCGCATTGAAGCAAAGGTATGTAGAATAGACTGTGTTTTTGATATTTATATTTTCTAAAATAGTGCATTGAAGTTGTTGTAGCTAGAGTTTTCCTGCCTTGCCCACCGTCAGGACAAATCTTTATCACCCGCCAGTCCCACAGCCACTCAGACCTGACCAAGTAAACACAGAGACTTATATTGCTTACAAACTGTATGGCTGTGGCAGGCTTCTTGCTAACTGTTCTTATATCTTAAATTAATCCATTTCCATAAATCTATACCTTGCCACATGGCTCATGGCTTATCGGCGTCTTCACATGCTTCTTGTCATGGCGGTGGCTGGCAGTGTCTCCTTCCACCTTCCTGTTTTTTCTTTTCTCCTCTCTGTTAGTCCCACCTATACTTCCTGCTTAGCCACTGGCCAATCATTTATTGACCAATCAGAGCAATTTGACATACAGACCATCCCACAGCAAGTTGTCTGTTTGATCTGTCTCTTATGAATGCTGCTTTGTCTCAGGATAGCTTTTCTGAGACTATGTAATTGTAATATCTATAAGGGGGAAAAGGCATTTCTTTATTGTCTTTCTACAACTGTGTTTTCTTTTTAATGAACTTATGAATTCTGTGTATAGGAACGGGTGAAATCTGTATTCCATGCCAAAGAATTTGGAAAAATAATTAACTTCAAGACTCCAGAGGATGCTAGGGTAAATATAATCTTTTATTTAAGCCTCATAGAAGCATCTCACTTTGAAGCCATATTTTGCAGGAAATAAATTTTGTGTAGGGCTTTTGTTTTTAATACTTTTCAACACTCTGGCTTTTCAAATCAAATTGCTCTTTTTTATTTATTTATTTGTTTATTTTTCTTTTTTATGCTTATTTATTTATTTTAAATTTTATTTATTCTATTTTACAATACCATTCAGTTCTACATATCAGCCACGGGTTCCCCTATTCTCCCCCTCCCACCCCCTCCCCTTACCCCAGCCCTCCCCCCATTCCCACCTCCTCCAGGGCAAATCCTCCCCCGAGGACTGCGATCAACCTGATAGACTCAGTCCAGGCAGGTCCAGTCCCTTCCTCCCAGACTGAGCCAAGTGTCCCTGCATAAGCTCCAGGTTTCAAACAGCCAACTCATGCAATGAGCATAGGACTCGGTCCCACTGTCTAGTTGCCTCCCAAACTGATCAAGCAATCAACTGTCTCACCTATTCAGAGGACCTGATCCAGCTGGGGGCCCCTCAGCCTTTGGTTCATAGTTCATGTGTTTCCATTCATTTGGCTATTTTTTTTTCAATAATTGAGTAAAACTGAAATTTATTATAAGCCACAGTCGTCCTAGGGACCTCCATGCTATATATATATAGCCTCCATGGTTCTATGGGTTGTGGTCTGATTGGTCTTTATTTTATATCTAGAATCCACTTATGAGTGAGTACATACCATGACTGTCTTTCTGGGTTTGGGTTACCTCACTCAGGACGATTTTTTCTAGTTCCATCCATTTGCCTGCAAATTTCATGCTTTCATTGTTTTTCTCTGCTGAGTAGTACTCCATTGTGTATATGTACAACATTTTTTTCATCCATTCTTCCGTTGACGGGCATTTAGGTTGTTTCCAGGTTCTGGCTATTACAAATAGTGCTCCTATGAACATAGCTGAGCATGTATCTTTATGGTATGAATCAGCATTCCTTGGGTATATGCCCAAGAGTGGGATGGCTGGGTCTTGAGGTAGTTCGATTCCTAATTTTCTGAGAAACCGCCATACTGATTTCCACAGTGGTTATACAAGTTTACATTCCCACCAACAGTGGAGGAGTGTTCCCTTTGCTCCACATCCTCTCCAACATTGACTGTCATTGGTGTTTTTGATAGTAGCCATTCTGACAGGTGTAAGGTGTTCTTTTTTATTTTTTGAGACAAGATCTCACTATATAGTCCAGGATATCCTAGAACCCACCTTTTTCCTGCCTCTGCCTCTTAAGAGCTGAAATTACAGGTTTCAGCATGTTCCCCTTCTTAAATGCTATTACACTTCATTTTTTAACTGTCAGCAAACACCAAAATTAATTCTGTTCTAGTGTTAATCTGTCCACTCCAGCAGAGAAAGTGTAACTGTGTTCTAACTTCTTTACTACACAGTTACAGTGGTGTAACAAAACAGATAAAGAGACCAAACCTGTAGTCAGAAACTGTAGGTTTCATGATTTCCCCTCTTGCTTGTTAGTAGAACTTGGAGGAAAGTCAGTTAACCTTAGTGTCTTTTAAATGAGAGTGGTCTAAACTGAAAAGTACTGTACATGGTTGAGGGATCATGACAATTACAAGAAAATGAAGCCTATTGTCACATTAATCATAGCTAAGACACTGTTCTTGATGCAGCATTGTACTGTTTGGGGTAACTCATTTTAAGAGCACTGGACCTTTCACTTTATCCCTGTGCCTCCTGCCTTCTTTCTACATTCTCCATCAAATGTGGTTATCTACCAATTCACTTGTCACATCTAGATACTAACTGCTCTCCTCCTATGTAACTTGGACCAGTAAGTGTATGCTATACAATTTAGCACAAGCTATGCAATTTCTATAAAGGTATTGTGATTAAAGACACCATTGACATACTAATCATAGAAAGGTAGGTGAATTACCAAGAAACAGGAAGAAAACACTGAAGTGTTAATATATTTGTGACCTGGAACAAGGAGACAGAATATGCTAACTGGGCTTTTCTTTGAAGGTAGATTTTATTACTGCTTCAATTTCATTTTTTTTTTTAAACTAAGCTATGTTTGTGTGTGTTTCAGTCTTGGTAAGGTGCATGCATCTAGAGTTTATTGCCAATATTTTGGCACATAGCTATTCATAATAATCTCTAATGATCTTTGTTTCTGTGGTGTCATTTTGTAATGTCATTTCTGGTTCTGATTCTTCTTTTTATTCCAGCCAAGAGCTTTGTCTATTACTTTAAGACTTCATTGATTTATTTCTCTCTCTGTCATTTATTTGTTTTGGTTCTTACTCTTTTCCTCTAATTTGGAGTTTGGTTTGTTGTTTTTCTAATTCCTTAAAGCACAGTGAATGGTTTATCTCTGTGTCCATGTTTCTTTGGATCAAATTCTAGTCTTTTTTTTTTGCAACATTTGGTCTAAAGTTGATTATTAAGTATGGATACTCCTGGTTTGTTCTGCATTCCATTTGCATGGAATATCTTATTCAGTCCCTTCCCTTTTAATTCATATATGTCCTTAGAAATGAATGCATTTCTTATAAATCACATATTAGATTTGGTTTTGGGGTTGTATGGGTTCTTAATCTAGTCAAACACACTTTCTTTTATTTGGAATATTTAATCCATTTATATTGCACATAATTATTCATAGGTGAGGTCTTAATACAGCCCATGTGGAACTTGAGTTTAACTCTGTCATGGCCTTACTTGCCCTGGTCCCCAGCAGGCGATACCTTGTTCTGTGCTTTGCTGCCTGAAATTGGGGGAAAGATGGTAATTGTAATCAGCCACCTAGCATAGTCCATTGGTTCAGTGACCAGGAGTTGTTGGGGTTTCACTGTGGCATGGCATGGCTGAGTTTCAAGTCTAAGACCTGTGCTTAATCAACTGTCATGACCCTGGAGTTTGGGGGGCACATTTTTCCATGCTGAATTGCTTGAAGTTGGGTTACAGTGTGGTATGGGCAACTCTTACCTTCCTTCTTAGATGTCTTTTTTTGTTCTCCATACTTAATAAGCAGGCATTGTGGTCTCACCTAATTTCCTTAGCTCTTTCTTATGAAGGCAGTTTGATACATGAGTAGCTGTTCAACTTGGTGTATTTGTGAGGAGACAGTCACCAAAGGATCTTATTTAGCTACCTTCTAAATCTTTTAGAAATGAGACACAACTATATCACAACCTTTCACTGATCATGCAGATCCCACAGTCATGGATACTGTTGATAGAAAGGTTTGTATTAATTTCATTTTAATAATTTCTAGTCCTTTCAACATAATTTTTTTATCATGAGAGGATCGAAACTGCACAAAGATGTTTCTATGCTATTACCAACTACAAAATTGTAATTGTTCCTACTCAACTGAATTCCTAGATGCAAAACTGGTGCAAGGGGGAAAGAGCTTTGCAAAACGGATTGTTCAGACAATGCTAGTTGTCTGATCACCAAATTATCCTTTTCCTGGCAGAATAATTTATTGTACTTTGCTTATTCTCAAGATGTTCCTTTAATTCCCAAGATGAACTTCTAATTCCAAGGACCTTAGAGAAATAGTGTTCCTCTGAACTCTCGACTATGTCAGTATTCTCTTCTATAGTATGTAGGTTAGCTATTGGCTATCAGTTTATGCCCAAACTTAATGTTGGCTCTAGATTTCCATTCATTATATTTTTTTCATCACAGGTCCATTGAGATGAATAAATGTTCTTTATTTCTCCCCAACAGTGGATCCTTACAAAGCTGGAAGAAGCAAGAGAACCGTCTCCGAGCCTCTGAAGAGGGACGCCGCTGCCTGGAGGCACCACACTTCATTATTACAGTTCCGTGCTGTTCCCTCCAACCCTGTGGAGAATAGGAGTCATTTTAGGGACCCTCTGCTCTTAGATGCTTTCAAACAAACAAACAAAACAGAGCCAACTGGGCAAACAGCTATGTGATTAAAATACTAGAAGGTCCATTCAGTTTCCTAATCTGAATCATGCATCTGGTTATGATTCCTAATATTTTATAAAAGGAAGTGTTTACTCCAGGATAGTCTCAGTAGTGTAGAGAGATTGCTCACAGTCTTCATGTCAAACAAAATGTAGTTTCCCACTTAACGTTGTAAACTTCTCTTATGCTTACTTTGTCTCCCTGAGGGGTGGAAAATGATCAGATTAAGCACTGCCTCAGTAATGACATGAAAACTTTGGTAATTTCTTCAGAATCATGAAGTTCTTTTTACAAATAAATATTTTGGTATTTTCCTTACTTTTTTAAAAAAATTATTTGGTTTATACTAAAATGCATAGTATAACTGTGAAAAACAATCTTTTGAGATTGGACATAATATCCCTTGGATCACAGACTTAGAGGCTTTAAAAACTGAGTGTCATACCCAAAAAGGTAAAGTCCCTCCACATCTTTAAAGCCTTGGAAATACTTCCTCAGGGGAACTCCATGGATTTACCTACTTTGTGTTGTTAATAGACGGTTGTTTTCAAAGGAAGAAATTAAAGCCTTAATAATGCTTACCTTCTGTTTACTGGTAACAGGAATTTAAAAATACAAAAAACAAAAACTCTTTCCAACATCTAAGCTCTAATAAGTTATGTTCTAGAATAAACAGCTTCTCTCATGAGTTAAAGTGCAAACCCTAAAATCTAACCAGTAACCATTCCTGTTGCTTTGGATTAAGAATTTCAGGTTTGCCTACTTTGTAGTTATTCAGGTGAGAAACACTTACTTAAAAATGCAGGCTCGTCACTACAAAAATTCTCAACTCCATCATAGTAAAAAATAAGGTTACAGGTTTTTTTCCCTTTGGATTTTGTCCAAGATCTTTGCTCTTTGCTCTTTACTATCAGTGGACTATTTAAAGTGAAAAAGAATGAATGTCCAATTGTGAACTATTAAACAGAATGTCTTCATCGGTTATTGAATACCACACAGTGTTCAATCTAGATTGTCATGTTAACAACTTGTTATAAACTGGTGTTGAAATCCAAGCGTCTGTTTGGTCACTGGGTGTTTAACCTGCAGGCTTGTTGAGCCTCTTGTTTGCTGTGAAAGCTGGAATGAACAGCATGTCAGACTGTGGCTGCAGTTGTTGCTGCCCAAATCCTGCTCATGTTACCATCTGATTTCGGATTGTTATTGGTGGAATCTCCCAGAATGCTTTCTCTGCTAAACATAAATTGAATCAAAAGATGACACATCTTTAATGGTTGTAGTTGTGTATCCCCAAGATGACCTTTATTCAAGGTAAAGTACAAGTTTTCTCTGTTGCTGAGCCCCTCCACGTTTGCAGATTAAACCTGTGAAGAGAGGTAGTTAGAAGGTTGGTATCAGGGCTGGAGACATGGCACTGTGGTTAAGAGCACTAGCTGCCCTTCCAGAGGACCTGGGTTCAATTCCCAGCACCCACATGGCAGTTCATACCTGTCTGTAACTAAGTTACAGGGAATCTCAGTTCCAGGGAATCTGACACCCTCACACCAATGCACATAAAATTAAATAAATTCTTTTTTTAAAAAATAGAAGGTTGGTATCCTCTCCTTATCTAGAATGTTGCTTTCCTAGCATCCCAGTCACTGCCAACAGTTAAATACCTCGTTAGTTACTTCTTTCATGAGTTCAGAAAAATTAGATTCATAACTCCCCAAGTGTACTATGATAAAGTACAAAAGTAATAGCTAGTATAGCAATTTTGTATCTTCTGGCAGCCAGCAGGATGTGTTTTATTACTAGTGCACATACATAGCTAATGTACCTGTCCTCCTTCTTCCTGTATCAATAAAAACTGAGAAATAGCTCTTGTTCTTTATGAATCAGGTACCTATCACCTCCTCTCATTACTCTTGCTGTGCAGTAGAAAGACACAGGTTGTTCTAGGATAATGTATCTAAACAACAATGAAAACTAGGAACATTAATTACCATTAACATAGATGAGACATTAGCATAACATTTTATAATTTACAGTTACATGTTTGATTCTGTAGTCTTTTTCAGAATCCAGAATCTTTTAAGAAGAATCATCCAGGAACCATAGTGTTAAGATTTCTCCAGTAGCTTTGCTTTCACATTGTTTGGGGGAGCATCCTTCCCTGGCATCTGGTGTCTTGGGGTTTTCTATGATCTCTATCATAATCCTATCCCCTTTTTTTTTCTGATATGTAGTAGCAGTAGTATCCCAGTATCAATTCCTACAAAGTTTTACAAAACAAGAAAATACTCAACACTGAGTTTCCTGTTCTTTGGTATCACCATGTTGGCTCATTCTTTAGCCTATGCCAATTGTTCCCTTGTATACACCTCTGCATTAAAAAGATCAAATCAAAAGGTATGTGCCATATGTACTTAGAAGTGTCTGAAACTATCAGATCTGCCTGTGCTCCAGGTCTTTGCTTTTTATCTCGGATGCAACTGAAATCCTCAGTGGCAGTGTTTTTAAATTATAGGTCTTAACCAGTGGATCATGAAATCAGCTTAAGACCTAAAGACAGCCATATTTTAAAAATGGAATAGTAAAGAAATATAGGACCAAGAGAACACATAAGAGCAAATGTTCACCCGGTGGTGGTGGTGCACACCTTTAATCCCAGCACTCAGGAGGCAGAGGCAGAGGCAGGTGGATCTCTGTGATTTCAAGGCCAGCCAGGTCTACAAAGCGAGATTCAGGACAGCCAGGACTATTAACACACAGAAACCTTGTCCTGGAAGAAAAAAAAAAAAGAACAAATGTTCTTTCTGTTTATGACTTAAAATGTTAGCACTTTGTAGTGTTAGATTTTAAAAAACGAATAAAAGGTCTAAAAGACTAGAGCTATCCGTAAGTGCTGGAACTGTGGCCATGATCAGGGTTCTTCCTGGAAGCAGGGTGGTTTGGTTGTATGTTTCTTAGGTAAAGAGCAGACTCAGAGCACAGTGATCATCTTTAGGATGAGAAGTCAGGAGAGCTTGTTCTAATGTATGAAATGTTTTCCTTCCCTTTCCTCATAGAATATCGATGGAACCAGAAAAGGGATAGAAAATTAACTCAGGCAGATAACATCCAAAAAGACCACAGGCTGTGGTAGAGCCCCCTCACTGCAGGGCATCTTACTCTCATCTGCCTTCTGTCTGGTTCCTGCAGGTGGCAAAGATCCTGAAAAACAGGTAGCTGACAATGTAAGGGGCATTACTGTAGAGCCAGAACACTCACCTGCTGAGGGTACCATACAAATAAATATCAGTACATTTTAACTAAAAATACTGCATTTTCTCATTTCCATAGACCCAAGTAGAAAAGGGAAGACTTACATTTCTTATATCAGATTCAATGGATCCAAACTCATCAGTCTGATTTCCGTTGGTGCTGCATAGAATCACCAGTCCTCACTCTAGAAAAGAACCCTTTGTCCTTTGCCTGATCCTTTGGGTATATTTTTAAAGTTTATACTTCATTGTTAATGCTAACCTACTTGTGTTTTTTATGATCTGTTGTGTGTAGTGTGAAGGGGTTAGCATTATACCCAATAGCATGACTTTCCCCACTGACTAGAAGGTGGTGCCTTGCTAACTGAGAAGGGGCTGTGTCTTACTCAGAAGCTCTGCTAATGTTGCTTTAATTAAAACCTTTTCTACTTTATTGCTTCTTTTATAAAATAATCTTGTATCATTTCAAAGTATTTTTACTTTAACATTATGGGTTCTTGATTTTTCTTTTTAAGCTTTATAGCATTTTTTAAAAGAGAAAAACTCAAGTTACCCAAAGCTTGAAACATAAAAAATATAACTTCAGATTTTATAGGTCGATATGAGTATTTTTTTAAAACTGGAGTTTTTTTATAGAAATATAAATGTGAGTTGTAGTTTAAAACCTGCTGTGATCCATATCAAATTGCCTTCAATCTGTCATTGAACATACTTCTGTGATAGCAGTGCTTCCTTCTAGTAAATCTTTGTAATAAGGACGTCCCCTCATGAGGCTATTAAAATATCTAATGATTACAAGTGTTACCTACAGCAGAGCATGATAAAAGCCTCAATGTTTATAATGTCCTCATACCATCATTATCTAGTTGACTATTCAAAAGTTTCCAGTATTTGGGCAGAAAAACATTTCAAAAAGCAACATACTATAGCTTAGAATAGACTATTTTTAGTATATTTATGACTTGTTAGAGCACACATGTATAATTTTTTTAAATGGTCATCTCTGTATACAAGTGTGTTACAATGAATTAAACTGTTGGGGAAGGTATGTTTTAAAAATACCTTTTCTTCCTATTTTTTCAATTGTACAGTTCCATTTTTATAAAATGTCCAGACTAGTGTCGTAACTATTTTTATATTGACTTAATAGCCTGTACTTCTTTGGAATGTTTATTATTTGGTGAAAACATGGCCATTGGTTACTATGGGTTTTAAAAGTATTCCTCATTGCATCACTATTTCCTTTACTTTTCTATTCATTATATCTCTTGTATGTAAACATGACCTAATTACCTATTACACAGTGGTTGCCTTAGTTTTGTGTGTTTTGATATAAATAGTCTATAAACACTTTCAAATGTGGTTCTTACTCTTAAAACTGATCTTTTTTTCTTTCTAAAAATTGGCTGGAAATACTAACACTTGAAATGGTACTTATTTCTTAGAGGTGGTAGATTTTGATTGCATGCTAAAATGGCTACCCAGTTTAACCATATGTGAGTCCAATAAAGCCTTCCTGTCTTCAGTCTGTTTAGGTTGTTATTGAATAGAACCAGGAACATTTACCTTCTCATGCCTGTCTAAAATCTACCCTCTCTGTGGCCTAAGTCACTCTTAAGAGAACAGTGTCCTGACTTTTTAGTTGAAGTGGACAGTTTTCTAGACAAGCATACTCACTATTAACTAATAGCTTGAGGAAATACTTGGTGAACAACTTCAGATGGCTATTTTTTTTTTTTTTTGGTAGTTAGGGGAGGTATATTTTAAATAGAAAGGCTAAGGGAGAATTTCTGCAGAAAAATTAATATGGACAGAAATCACTAACTCACCTCTGATGCGGAGAATTAACCTTGCTGTAACTGAAAAAGGTATTTGTTAACACCCTTTGATTTATTCCAAACCTATCTTGCCCTGAAAAATACCACTTTCTTGTATGTCAACAAAAGGTTAAATTGTTACTAACTCATTGCTAGAAGGTACTTGAAAAGAGAATCCCACATTGTTTAACAGCCTTGACTCTGATTCTGTTGATAATGCTTCTTTTTAGATTAATTGGCTAATGAGACCTAGTTAGTCACCTTTAACCATGGCTTGTGATAGGGAGGGATAGCAATAGAGAATGTTTTGTTTTCTTTCTGTAATTTTAAACATCTTGAAGAGCTACCCTTTTGTCTTTGTCTTGATGGCTAATTGTTTAAAATAAATTTTAGCATCCATTTGTCCAGTTCACACTTTAAGTAAAGACTGGCTTTCAAAACCTAATGCTACTTTGGTAGAATGGGTTCACATTTGGAATTGTTCCAACAAATTGACAATCTAGAGGTCCAGTAACTGGGTGTAAGAAAGGCTTAGTTCAGCTCTAAGAGTTCAACCATGTGGTTCTGTAACAAATGTAGCCAATGTGAGAATGTTTATACACACTCAACTAAGTAAACCCACAGTGACTGAAAGCATTGAGGATAAAAATGCACATAATATTCTAACCCTCTAGAACATGCAATCCAGCAGTGCACCATAGAGAAGATATTGCTTCCCCTCATGTTGGTATGGCTGACTGGTAGCTGCATCTTGCAGTATCTCAAGAGAGTACCAGGCCAAAAATTATTAGCCTGAGAATGGATCAAAATTCAAAGTTCAGTTGCTACTGGATATATGTCACTTTCTCACTGTGGTAAAAGCTGAACCATTTTAAGTTGGAGATTGGTAAGAGGTGGATAAACCCTAAGTGTACACCCTAAGCTCCCAGTGAGCAGTAGAAGCAAAGCCATCCTAGGCCTTTAGTATGAAGCACTCTACTTCCTAGGGATCAGGATCTGCATTGTTTACTGAGCAGGATCTCCAGCATACAGACATAAATGAAGACTTATTTCAAAAGGGGGAGATACGAAAGCTGCTGAGTTGTTGGTAAGGCTGTAGCATTTTTCTTTTGAACAAAACCATCAATCACAAGCTCCAAGAAATACATCATCAGTGCTCCTGGTGGAACAGTATATTCTCAATATCCAGAAAGGCATAGCATACACAGTTCAAACAGTAGATTTGTGATTACCATCAAAGTTTTGGCAAGGCGTACATGGCATTTGTTAAACAAGTTATGCTTTAGCCATTCCATAAGTTTATAAGACCCGGCCATATGCATTAAGATACACACATGCACTATCTAGAGCCCATTTATCACCTATCTCAGTGTTGGCTTCACCACCAAATTATGGCAAAATTAGATATTGTGGTAGTATTAATTTGGCTTAGAAAGTTGACTGAACTAATTTTTTTTAAAGAAATCTTTGCTGGGGTATAGCTCAGTTGGCAGAATGCTTGCCTAGCATGCACAAAGCCCTGGGTTCCATCCCAACCACCACATAAACTGACTGTGGTGGCACATACATTCCAACACTTACTAACCTGTAAATATCATTGTCAAAATCATACAGTTTAAGGCCTCTTAATGTCAGGAATAATTAGCAACAGAGTGAAAACTATCCTGCTTTAAATTAGGTTATGTATATGAAGACAAGAGAATCAGAAATTCAAGGTCATCCTCAGCTGCATAGTGTGTTTGAGACTAGCATGGGATGAGATGCTGTCACAGAAAGAGGGAGGGGAAAAAAAAGCTGAGCATGGTGGCACACACCCACAGTTCCAACACACACTTGGGAAGTCCAGGCATGAGGATCAAGGCCATCCTCAATTAGCAGATGTGGATTGGAAGCCAGCCTAGGCTACTCTAAGACCCTATCTTTTTTTTTTTTTTTTTTTTTTTTTTTTTTTTTGGTTTTTCGAGACAGGGTTTCTCTGTGTAGCTTTGCGCCTTTCCTGGAACTCACTTGGTAGCCCAGGCTGGCCTCGAACTCACAGAGATCCGCCTGGCTCTGCCTCCCGAGTGCTGGATTAAAGGCGTGCGCCACCACCGCCCGGCGACCCTATCTTTAAAATGAAAAAAATTCGATTCCATTGGTCCACATGTCGGTTTTTATGCCAATACCAAGCTGTTTTTTTTACTGTAGCTCTATAGTAGAGCTTGAAGTCAGGGATCGTGATGCCTCCAGAGGTTTTATTGTACAGGATTCTTTTAGCTATCCTGGGTTTTTTGTTTTTCCATATGAAGTCGAGTATTATTCTTTTCAGGTCTGTGAAGAACTGTGTTGGTATTTGGATGGGGATTGCATTGAATCTGTAGATTGCTTTTGGTAGAATTGCCATTTTTACTGTTAGTCCTGCCTATCCATGAGCATGGGAGATCTTGCCATTTTCTGACATCTTCTTCAATTTCTTTTTTCAGGGACTTAAAGTTCTTGTCATATAGGCCCTTCACTTGCTTGGTTAGTGTTACCCCAAGGTATTTTATGTCATTTGTGGCTATTGTAAAGGGTGATGTATCTCTGATTTCCTTCTCAGCTTCTTTGTCCATTGTATATAGGAGGGCTACTGATTTTTTTTGAGTTGATCTTGTATCCTGCTTTGTTGCTGAAGGTGTTTATAAGCTGTATCAGTTCCTTGGTGGAGTCTTTGGGGTCACTCAAGTATACTATCATGTCATCTGCAAATAGGGAAAACAGGACCCCAAGAAAGACACGGGATCGCCCAATGATGGAGAAATGGGTGAGATCTACATGAACAGCCTGGACATGAGTGGGGGTAATGAAGGGCGAGGGTCGAGGGAAAGAGAGCCTGGGGGAGTGGGAGATCCCAGCTGGATCAAGAACAGAGAGGGAGAACAAGGAATAGGAAACCATGGTAAATGAAGACCACATGAGAACAGGAAGAAGCAAAGTGCTAGAGAGGCCCACAGAAATCCACAAAGACCCCCACAATAGACTGCTGGCAATGGTCGAGAGACAGCCCGAACTGACCTACTCTGGTGATGGGATGGCCAAACACCCTAATTGTCGTGCTAGAAACCCCATCCAATGACTGAGGGATCTGGATGCAGAGAGCCACGGCTAGGCCCCAGGTGGAGCTCTGGGAGTCTAATTAGCTAGAAAGAGGAGGGTTTATATGAGCGAGAATTGTTGAAACCAAGGTTGGATAAAGCACAGGGACAAATAGCCAAACGAATGGAAACACATGAACTAACCAATGGCTGAGGGGCCCCCAACTGGAACAGGCCCTCTGAATGGGTGAGACAGTTGATTGGCTTGATCTGTTTGGGAGGTATCCAGGCAGTGGGACCAGGTCCTGTGCTCATTGCATGAGTTGACTGTTTGAAACCCAGGGCTTATGCAGGGACGCTTGGCTCAGTCTGGGAGGAGGGGACTGGACCTGCCTGGACTGAGTCTACCAGGTTGATCTCAGTCCTCGGGGGAGGCTTTGCCCTGGAGAAGGTGGGAATGGGGTTGGGCTTTGGGGGAAGGGGAGGGGGAGAACAAGGGAATCCGTGACTGATATGTAGAACTGAATTGTATTATAAAATAAAAGAAAAAGAAAAAAAAATTTACCACACACACAAAAAAAAAAAAAAGAAAAAAATTAAAACAAAGGAGGTGGGGCATAGAAGTCTTTGATTGTGTGATAGAATGAGGAGGAGAAATGTTAGAAGTGTCTTTTAAGGTTTATTTAAAAACCATCATGCTTATTAAGATGTTTTAGTCACTCAAATTAATCCTAAAGGTCTGAAGGCATGATCTATAAATTAACAAGTCCCCCCTGTTATGTGATTTTTAATAGCTCTTGAACACTTATAGTTTAAAAAAGGGGGGGATCACAGTGGCCTTCTAAAATTCTATAAACTACCAAACTCAAAATTTATGCCTAACCTTACATCCAAACAGTAAGAAAAGAAAAGACGATCAAGAATTAAAGACACTTAAAAGGGTTGGTAAAGCAAATATCTTTCAAGTTACACTACCCATCTCTGTTCTTGTGGGCTACATAATGTCCTTGGAGCCTGGCCCAGGTGGTCAGAAGCACTTGTGGTACAGGTGGGATAAGCTCAGGTCAGCCTCTGTCTGGGGGGAGTGTGCCACACCATTTATACCAAGTTGAATTCCCGAAGGTTTAGCTGTAGAATTGTGTCTTTGACAGCAGCAAACACAAAGCGGATATTCTCAGTGTCTGTAGCACATGTGAAGTGAGAATAGATGACTTTCTCTTTGTCAGGATTCTGGTCTTGATACAGCTTCAGGATAAAGTCCCTGGCAGCTTTGACATCTTGCTTTGGTCCTGGTCATGAAAGGAATAGAAGATACAGCTCACCACCATGTCCTCCCACAATCCTTTTTAGTATTACTGTTCTTATTTGGGATCCTTCTTAATCAGTCATACCTGGAGTAGTTACTAATTTCACATGAATCTATAAAATAATTTTAAATATTCTCCATTTTATGCAGTGTGTGCATGTGTACATGCATGTGACCAGAGAACAATTTCATGTTATCCTCAGGAATGCATGCACCTCCATTGATAAGATTTTTCACTGGCCTACAGCTCACCAACTAGGCTAGACTGGCTAGACGGCAAGTCCCAGTGATCTGCCTGTCTCCCCTGCACTGGCTCTGTGATTACAAATTCTCACTATCATGCCTGGCTTTTTGAGGTGAGTTTGGAGCTTGAACTTATGCTTGCTTGCAAGGAAAATGTTTTTACCAACTGAGCCATTCCCTAGCTCAGTGTTTGGTCTTTTTAAAGTGTCTACTGGTATCTAAAAATTGTACTGTAAAGTGGTTTGTCTAAAAATAGTGGCCTACTTTGTTTTCTAACCACTAACTTGTACAGACAGGCAGCTGTGGGCTGGGGGAGCGGGGGTGTGGTGCAGAAATTAGTGTCATTAGATTGGCTTTAAAGTCTGACCGTTCTGTTGAATCAAAGGAAGGGGGGGTTATGCTGAAACACTAACATGTAAATATCCATGTTAAGAGCATACTGAGACTTCTTGTGCTGGGAGTGATTAGCAAGCATGAGAACTGTCCTGCCTTGAGCAGGCTGCATACATGGAAGACTCTAGCACCACCCTGTGACTGAGAAGCAGATAACCTGTAATCCCCCAAAGCAGCATGTATTCCGACTGAAGCTGTGAGAGCCAGCTCTGCCAGGGAAAGGCATATGCAGCAGAATGACCCAGCTGCCAGGGCAACAGAAAGGGGGTGGCACACTAGTGCAAGCTATAGATGGGTACAGAAGGGTCAGAAGGGTTTCCCAGGTGAGGCACCTGAGTTGGGGCCTAACTAGCCAAGTGGAGTAAGCCACATGAGTTGGCAAATGCATTCAGACCCTCGCAGTGGCAGGTGTTGAAGTGAAAACATCATCGGGACAATGAGAAGTATAATTTGAAGTAGGAACATGAGAGCCCATCAGGAAGGCACCAGAAAGCCATACTGAAGACTGGAGCCTGCTACAGGTGAAGAAGTCAACAAGGTTGGTGTGAGAGCAATGTTCTCCAGATACTTACCTGTGTATTCTGGGAAATAGCTAATTAGATGAGAGTACATGATTTTCTCTTCCAAAAGATCCTTCTTGTTTAAGAACAAAATCACAGATGAGTTCAGAAACCAAGGGTAGGTGATGATGGTTTTAAACAAGGCTTTGCTCTCTTCCATACGGTTCTAGTGAGAAATAGAGGATAAGTCAGAAAGAAAAGCAAGACTTGGAAACAGCATGTTAGAAGGCTGGGTGCATCCATAGTCCTCTGCTGTTAGGGTCACTGCTCCTAAGATGTTATGATGGCAAGGATGTAGGTCCACCAGACTTGCTTCTGTTTGCCCCCCCCCCCACACACACACCTGACTTAATGACTTTCTCGGCATCCTCTTTGGAGCACTAACTCTTCTCTTGCCCTAAACAAGGCTCTTGTGCAACTTGAAGCAAAAAGTTGATGTTGTTAGATAAGATGTTTGTGTTCTGTAACTGTTTGATTGACAGGTGGTGAGATATCAGCTTCAAGTGGGAGTGTGCTTCTGAACAGTGCCTCACGAGTATGAGAACACAGGAGGAGGAGGAGGGAAAGCTCTTCCAGGAGGGCCACTACCCTGTGCTAGACTCTGGTCCAAAGGGAACTAACACTGCAGAACACCATAGCCACACTTTACAAATGGGATGTTGTCCCAGTTTGGTGGATGAGCATAGCATCCCAAAAATTTAACTTTCCCAAACCCATAGAGATTCGAGTACTGTGACAATTAAGAACAGTAATTTTTATCACAGTTCAAAGAAAATATTAAAAGCTCTCAAGTTTGAGGGGGCAGATAACTGAGAAACAAGTTGTATATTGTGACAACTATTGTTCTACACAGCATTTTCTCAAGAATTTCTAAGGAAAAAAGCAAGAATTTTAGAGGAGGAAGGAACCATCAAGCCAAAGGTCCACACATGCTCCAAAGGGATGCACCATGAATCTACTTCCCTACAAGCCCACATCTATGGAAAGTATTATCAGAGAAGTAACTCATCCACTTTTAAAGATTCTCTAAAGCCTAGAATTTTCTTTATCTCAGAAGAAAGAAATGCTGTATGGCAGAGTAAGTGGATCAAATGTGCATCTATAACTGGAAGGAATGGGCAGGAATAGCAACTATTTACGTTCTCCCCAAACACCTGTGATTCTTTTTTTTTTTTTTAGGAGAGACGAATATATTTAATTTCTAAGAATATTGGACTGGTCTTCTGGTCCCTTGAGCACCCAATCCTTTGACTCGTCCGAGAAATACCACAAGTAACTCTTAAGAATTCCTGGTGTTTTTTGTTTGTTTTGTTTTTTATGTTGAGAACTCTATCTCTTGAAATTGTACTTGGGAGAGCTAGGCAGCAGCCACTGTTACTCTGATAGCACAAGTAAATGAGTTCACCCTCCATTAATTAGCTAATATAGTGACTCCTCAGAGAAGCGTTCACTCAAGAGGTACAAGATATGGTTTGTTCATAGGTCATTGCCTGATCCTGGGCAGCACACTGATGATGGACATCCATGTCCTTAAAACAAGAGCCAAGAAATCTTGCTTAGGTTCAGAAAAAGATCATTTAGGAGGACATTGGTATTCCTCTGAGAATAACCTCACAAAGTAACAGACAGTCCTGGTCACTTTCTGTCAGAGCATGCAATGGAACTAGACCCAGACAGTGCCTTGCAGCTTTGTAAGAGGCATAGTATCTGCCTAGGCTGGATCAGCCCCAGATGCCCTGGAAGAGACCCTTGCAGGGGAGTAATTACAGATGCAATCTCAGGTAGCTACTGAGCTGCTCCATGTGCTAAGCACCTCTTTCCTGACAACTCAGCTAGGAACCTAGTTTGGGAGTGCCATTCTCTGGAGGCTGAGGCATCTGCTCAGATGTTACGTTAGAAACAGTATCACTTGGGCTGGGGATACCTAGCATGATGAAGCTGTGGATTCAATCCATGCAGTGGCACACAGGTATAATCCTAACACGTAGGAGGTGTAGTGTAAGGCTAGAGGATCAGAAGTTGAAGGTTACCCTTTGCTTCATAGCCAGTTTAAGGCCAGTTTAGGCTACACAAGACCCAGTTTTGAAAGGAGAATTGTTAGATAATCATTGCATGTATTAGGGTCTCTGAAGGAACTTGGAAATGAAACTAACCCCATTGGAACCCAGTAAATATAACTAACACAGGACCCAAAAGGCAGCATTTTTCCAACATACCACCAGCAGTAAGAATCTCATCTTTGTGTGTGTGTGCAGGTTGGATTTTTACACGGTTTCTAAGGGCTGGCTTGGTAAACTGAGCATCCCTGACCCAGTCCCAGGACTATCTGCTTTTTCCTGGTTTCCATCTTTCATGACCATCACATTTACTTTGGGGTGCTTTGTGAACATCCTTGATCTCAGACCATAGCCACCATCAATCAACTGAGCCACCTAATCAATTAATTTCCTAAGGCTCCTTAGGAAATTCTACTGGGTAACTACACTGGATCCAGAGTTCTGGTCCACGAATCTTGGTATGCGGTAGGCCACACCATCTAAGTTAGTCCCATAAAGATTAAGTAAGTCTCTGGTTGGTTGGTTTGTGGGTTTTGTTGTTTGTTTCTTGTCTTGTTTGGTTTGGGTTTTAAGACTATGTAGCCTTGGCTGGCCTATGCCTGTCTTTGTCTCCTGAGTGTTGTGATTAAAGGCATGTGCCACCAAACCTGGCTCTGAAATCTAATGATGTCTATCTCAGGATACATTTGGTTAAGTGACATGTGACGACAGTATTTAAGTTACAGGGGACTTTGGAAATGGGTCTGCAGAGCACCAGTAGGTTGCATTAGCAACAAACACCTGAGTGCTGGCTGGAGAAAAAAAAAAGTCCATATCCTCACCAAGCTAGCTTCTTAAAATTGAATAAATAAAACTGTCTTCTGCAGTTATCACCCCCAACCCCACCCTTAACAGCATGCCTCTAAGTTCCAAGCCCCCAGCATACCTCATTGTCACACTCAGCCAGAACTTGATCATATTCACTCAGAGCAACCAAGAAAATGATGGAGGTGACGCTCTCAAAGCAGTGAATCCATTTCCGTCGTTCAGATCGCTGGCCACCAACATCCACCATCCTGCTCAACAGAAGTGGATGGTCAGAGGTTGGAATGCACAACTCCAAGGGGAGAGACACAAGCCATTACACCATAGAGTTAGTGTAATAGGATCCTCAGTGATTTTTAGAGGGAAGGAGCTCATAAGGTTAGTGTGTTAGAACAGTGGTGCCTTGGGCAGTGGAGAACTATTGGTGGTTTCCAAGCAAAGGACTCAGATGGAGCCTGCCTGGAGACACTGGGTAAGAACTTGCTACAGAAGTCCTTTACTCCAACCACCCATATGGAGTCCTAGGACACAAAAGGGACAAAGGCAAGCCATCTTCCTGGTACCTCTGCTTTCTTCTGGCCCTGTATTTAAATGTATAATTTGTATTCTGTTTTTTAGGGTTGTGTGTGTGTGTGTGTGTGTGTGTGTGTGTGTGTGTGTCACAAGTACATGAGTGCAGGTGCCTCAAGACCAGAAGAGGTCATTAGCTGCCCTTAAGCTAGAGTTACAGACTGCTGTGAGCCATTCAATGTAGGTGCTGGTAGCTGAACTCTCTTAGCCACTGAGCCACCCCCTGCCATGTCACTGAGGCCCACTGTTGCTAGACAGAATGCAGGCTCACTATTACCAGTTCTGTGGGTATTTTAGGGAAACCTAGTAGGTTTTAAGTAAAACATCTCTGATTTTAAGTGTTAGTGCAAATATTTTTTCTAATGCTATGGGAGACTATATGGGTCAGATAGAGCACGTTAACTGCCAGGTCACACCCACCACCCCTGCACCCTCACCCCATCCACACACCAATTTCTGAAGACCCCAAACCAGTGTGGCTAGATGGTCCATAGGCTCACTGAGGCTCCCAATACTACCATCTAGAAGGGTGCCTTTGAGTCAGGTTCTAGGGGTGCAGACATGCCTGCAATGCTATATGCATGCTGCTTGCCTCATGTTGCAGAGGGGAATAGAGCTAGGATAGAAAGCACAAATATCAATAGACTTGGCATGAAGACAGTTTACAAAGATCTCAACTTCAAGCATCAGAATTCTTCAGAAAGATTGCATGGGGGGAGGGCAATGCCACAGGCTGCAAAGTATCACCAGCAGGCATTTAAACCCAGTTCTATGGCTCTGGAAAGGCAAAACCTGTTCACTAAAGCTTTGGCAAACTCTCATTCTGAGGTGTTTGGGAGGTTGCAAGCAGCCTTCGAAGTTGAAAAGGTTTAAATCCATAGGTCAGCCCAGGAGAGAACAACCATTAAATCAGACATATGTAACAAAAATGCGGAGTATTTTTTATCACCACCACCCTGGCCCTGACAGCACTGAAGGAGTGCTAAAACAGAACTGTAATATTGGATTAGATGTGGGAGGGCTAAAATGTGTATAATGATGATCATCAGAAAAGATAGGGGAATAATAGATATACAAGAGCTTTGAGGGGTTGGAGAGGTGGCTCAGTGATTAAGAGCTCATTACTTTTGCAAAGGACTTGAGTTCAGTCCCAGCACCCACATGGTGGTTCATTACAACCCATAATTCCAGTCCCAAGGGATCCAATGCCCTCATCATCTCCAAGGGTCCCTGCACACACTTGGTATACAAAATACACTAAGGCACACACATACACAAAATAATTTATAAGGGTGCTTTGAAATTTTCAGTGTTTTCTAAATGACCTGTTATTTATTTTTTCAAATACAAAGTTCAGTGAAGATCTGTTCATCCTAAGAGTGTTATAAATAGACATGCATATATTTTACACAGCTATAATACTCCATATATATTAATGTGCATTGACGTTTTTGCCATGGGTGTCGGGTCCCCTGAAACTGGCATTACAGACAGTTCTGAGCTGCCATGTGGGTGCTAGGAATTGAACCCGGGTCCTCTGGAAGAGCAGTCGGTGCTCTTAACCACTGAACCATCTCTCCAGCCCAATATACACTTTTATATTCATGGTTTTTCTTTAAGGATAAATCTCAGACAAGGTAATAAGGGAAAGAGAAATCTTACTCAACATTAGGAAAAAGACTTTGGTAGACTGTGTGGTCACAGGAGTGCCTATCTGTGTGACTACACATAAGACTTTTCCCTGGTAGGAAGAGCCCAGAAATCCCTCTGT
Source organism: Peromyscus leucopus (assembly GCF_004664715.2). Taxonomy (NCBI): domain Eukaryota; kingdom Metazoa; phylum Chordata; class Mammalia; order Rodentia; family Cricetidae; genus Peromyscus; species Peromyscus leucopus. The sequence continues at coordinate 10,241,759 of NC_051063.1, read as the reverse complement.
TGTAGAGCTTGAGACCCCAGAAGGTTATCTAGGCCTAAGAGCTGCTTAGGAATCACACACCTAACACCCCACCTCAGGATGTTCCCCTGAATAGACTGATCCTTAAAGGCCTTTGTCTGGGAGACAGACTTACCGAAAGATGATGTTTTCCAAGTCAAATGGGTACTCTATGATGCCGGTGGTGGGCACTCGAACACGAAGCACATCCTGTTGTGTTGGCACGAAAGAGGGCATGGCGATTCGGTCAATGTCAGCCAGGTAACTGAGATAAGAAAGAGTTGAGATGCTGAGGCTCCACTGTAAGAAAGAAAAATAGCTTTCCTTGCTCAAGGGAAGTCCTCCCTGAGCACAGGGCCCCCACAAGACTTGGAGGCCAGCAGTAACATTCAGAGGTGACTATGCTAAGCCTCTTTCCTCCCAAGACCATTCCGAAGATCTCAGGACTAAGAAGCACATCTGCGAGCCTTCTGAGAATGCAGGTCACTCCATCCAGGTCCCAGCTGCATCATCTCTGTGACCATGGAGGAAGCAGCAGCGTAGAGGATGTGGAGGAAGGAGATGACACTGGCCCTTACCCAACAGATCTGCCCACCTGCCTTCATCCGAGAATGTTACATAAAGTAGACACTGTAGGGTAAAGGGGCTAGCCAAAGAAACCCACCCTGGTCCTGAAACCAGAGCCAGTAAAAGAAACATACTCTGGCCCTGAAACCAGAGCCAGTGAAAGAAATCGACCCCGGCCCTGAAACTAGAGCCAAAAGGCTAAAAAGGGCCAGTGAAAGAAACACACTTTGGCCCTGAAACCAGAGCCAAATCTGCCCCAACCAACTGAAAATGAAACCAACTAATTCCTGAGGAGGAAAATCAAACAATCCCTGAGCACAAAATCTAGCCAGTCTGAGCTTATCTAAGCTCAAGGGGATCAAAATCTGACCAATTCCCTCCCTGGAAAAACTCCTCCCCTAAGAAGCCCTACATAAGGCCCTCTGACTGTTCAGTAAGCAGCTGACGTTCTCCACTCTGGTGAGGCAGCCACTTTCCTGAACTACTACTTCCCAAATATAACTCTTGAAAGAGTTTTGGGTGAAGCTCATCTTTCATCAGCATGGAGCAGAATCTCTGCTGGGAAGCTAGCTCCCTTACAGGAGCAGAGCAGAGCAGAAGGAACAGACACCTCTGCTGAGAAACTCCCTTGGGAGCTGAGCAGAAGTAACAACTTTTCACCAGAGCTGGGGTAAAATACTACATTTTCTGCAGGGATTTTGCCCTTAGCAGAGTGACACAGAAGAAGCCACATCTTGGGCTAGAGCCGAGAAGAAATGGATACCACTACTGGGAAGCTCCCTTGGGAGTGGAGCAGAGCTCAGCTTTAACAGCTCTGTCTTAGAAGCAAGATTGCCACATTGTGCGGAGAGACCATTCCCCACCATACCCCAGCTTCAGGTATAGCCTGACTTCCTGACAAGTCAGGATACCTTTCTCTTCAGAGCTGTAACATTGCAGTAACGACTTTGAAATCAATACTTTCTCAATGTAAAAGCAAACACTATTCTCTGAAGGCTCTGATCAGTAAATTAAGAGCAGCTGCTATGAAAACACATGGTTGTCCAACAGGCCATGGAAAAATTCCCTCAAAATAAGATAACATTTTCCTGTTAAGCACACTGGGAAATGAGACATCTAAAATAATTCAAAATTTGTTACACATTATTTGGGACTGTGTAAAGCCCTGACTTTAAAATACATGAAATTTTTTTCTAAAGTCAAATGAAAGAATGTCTTTAAAATACACTTCACCAGGGGGGCTGGAGAAATGGCTTAGAGGTTAAGAGCACCAACTGCTCTTCCAGAGGTCCTGAGTTCAATTCCCAGCAACCACATGTTGGCTCACAACCATCTGTAATAAGGTCTGGTGCCTTCTTCTGGTCATACATGCTGTATACATAATAAATAAATAAATCTTTTAAAAAAAAAATACATGTCACCAGGCAGTGTAGCTCAGTTTTTAGAGTGCTTGCCTAGCATGCACATAGCACTGGGTTTAAACCCCAGCACCTCCTACAACAGATATGGTGGCACATGCCTGCAATCCCAACACTCAGGAGGTAGAGGTAGAAGGATCAGACGTTCAGTGTCCTGTTGAAATACATGGAGAATTCAAGGACAGCCTGGGCTTGAGACTGTGTCTTCAAAACTTGCTTGATTACTGTAAGTCCTTACAGAAGACCCCAGGCAGCAATGGAGTTGGCGGCTCTGCTGCTTTCTGTAGCACAACCTGAATATCCAGGGATGAGCAGGTCAGCCTAGGGATGGACTCACTAACTTCAAACTGCTGGGCCCACTCCCATGTGTTACTTTGTCCTTACAGCACTCTTTTCCCTTTATCCTGTGTTCTACTCCATGGTTTCAAATACTGATGGCCATTTATGGTCCAAAAGTAAGAAATGGGAAAATAATACCAGAAATAAATAATTCATTTTCTTTTTTTTTTTATTACTGTTGTGTTTTGCAAAGCTACAGACAACAATTCCTAAGTGTTCAATCCAGTGACATTCTGAGTAGCAAGATAACATCTGTTGCTGGTCCTAGATATGCAACACACTTTTCTAGTGTGTCCTACCCACCTGCTAGTCACTCATAGCTGTCCCAGATATCACACCAACTGCCATGGCATCACACAGCTGGTAATCAAATAGTTCAGTTTTTACTCGGTGTGCTTCAGGTAATCACCTTATTTTTAATTTCTGTAAAGCACTTATAATACCTTATGTATAAGTTCATCTTATCATGATTATGTACATATAGGAAAAAAAGAGAATACAATGTCATCTGTGGTTTGGGGGGTCTGCTGGGAACTCTGGAAAGTGGCCCAAAAGTTATAAATGGGAGATCAGGGAGACATACTACAGTGATGGGTTGATTGACTGATGATTGATTGGAACCAGCAGACTGTGCAGTTTCTGAGATTAGAGGGCATTGGTTGGTTGTCACATAGCCCTTAACATGCTCTCTGGTACACTCATTTGGGCAGTACAAATGCATATCTAAAAACACAGATATTACTAGCAGATGACTGAGAACCACAGGCCTGAACCAGGAAAATGCACAAGTAACTCACATTGTAGACTTTTTTTTTTTTAAGACAGGGTCCAGCCCAGTTTGCCAGGCTGGCTTGAGATCCTCCTGCTCCTGTCTCCCCAGTGCTGGTATCCCAGGCATGTGCCACCACATCCAGCAACTCTTAAGACTGGCAATTATCTGGCTTTATTAAATGCCACTGTCTTCTGTACAACTCCAATTACCTCCCCAGCCACCCCTGCATGCCTCTCAGTGAACTTGCTTCAGTTTTCAACATTTATACTGAATTAATCCTACAGAAGTTCTGGTAAACCTTTTCCAAATAGATGTAAACCCACAGCACTGTCAGGGAGCCAGTAACAGCGGGCTGCTTCTGGGAGGGAGGGGGGGAGGGACTAGCAGCCCCTGACTCCCTAGACTTCCTTCCTCCCTTCTCCATTGCCAATGTAACACCTTACTGGTTCCTTCTCCTGACATCATGCTTTCCTGCTGATGTAGTTGGATCAGTTGTGCCAACCTGGAACAAACTGAACACTGCCTGGGACAAATGTCTAGGGAAAGTCACTAAAGGCTTCATGAAATAACATTGCCTTTCCTGACAGTTGCTTTGTCCTGTTAAAGCTGGCTCAGATTCTGGTGGTTTGGGGGTGGGGGGGTCCTGGGAGGAGGGACAGTGATATGGGAGAAGGAGAAAAGAGTGAGCTACAGAAGTATAAACAAGCAGCAACTCAAGAAGAAATCATCTGTGTGCTCAGTCACCCCATTGATAACACACAGTCCTGGGGACTCTTAGAAAAGGGAAATGTTGTGATCTCTCCAAGGTAGTGTGCAGTAAAAACTTTGGTGGGTTGATGGCTTAAAGCTTTATGGATCCAAAATAAATAAGAAGCAGACTTTCTGAGAGGGCCAAAATAAGCCAGTTGAGCTTCCTGTGTGCTGGTCTTGCAGATACCTATGTCCATCACTAGAGGGTAGCACAAGATCAGTGGCTGATTTAACCAAAGCCTACATTTGCCTGTAGTTTCCAAAGGAATATGGCAAGAAGAAAGGGAACCGCCACAGGCAGGTGTACTCTTTGCTTAAGTTATAATTCCAGCACCAAAACTTAGATCAAATCCGCTAAGGGAATTTCCAATTTAATTAGATGGGAAAAGGTGGGTGCTGACCCCAGGGTACATCTTGGAACCCAAAGAAAATTAGGATAGAAGGTGCTAAGAGTCCTAGCTAGGAGTCAGGAAAGACCACCTCCTCTCCTGCAAACAGGGAGTGAAGTCTTGCAGAGTCAGCCTAAGAAGAGCCGTGTGGCAGCAGCTGTAGCGGACTGAGTACTCACTACTTAGCAGAGTCTGACAGCTGGTACTCCCTCCTCCTGTCGTAACACTCCTGGATTCCCGGATCCAGCCACAGCTGCTTGATGGCTGCCACCTGGTCCCTGGAGAGTGCAGAGACTTTGTCTACTTCCACTTCTCTGATGATCTGGGCATTTTCCTAGTCAAAGGAAAGAAAACATGGCATTGACCAAAGGAAAGGCTAGCAGATACGGGGATAATCTTGCCCAGGATCCTGGGGTGGGGGCTCCGATAGGTGCAGGACTGCACAGCCAGGTCCTCAGAAACTGGTAGGCTGAGTGGGGCAGTCTGATTGCTCAGTCTGGGGAAGTGAGCCGCAGATGGCACCAGACCTGTACCTCAAGTCCTGCCGTACCGGAGGCAGCTGCTCAGACCCAGCACTCAATAGTGAACGGAGACACTCATGCCTCTTCTCATGTCAAAATCGGTGTAGCCAGCTATGTGCACAAACTGTCGTGTGGATGGCATGCCAGGGTGTAAGAGCAGGGCACACTATCTCTGAAAATGCACAATCAATGCCAGCTGTCAACCTGATGTTTTTCTCTTCCCTAAGTCTTTTTATTCCCATCGTATTTAATTTTTTGAGGTAGATTGTAGCACAAAACTTAAAGGGTCTTATTAACAAAAACAAACCTGGAGCCAGCTATTGGGGTGAAGCTGAAAGATCAGAGAAGAAGAACAAGCCACAGCTACCTCACCTCACCAGTTCCTCCACTGATCCTGTTTCCTCAGACAGGAAGCCTCTGAGTCCTCATCTGAATGTGTCTCAGCTGAACTGTGCTGCTCAAAAGCCTAAAAGCTTAACCAGCCTCTAGTTCCTGGTCCTTAAGCCTAAAATACCTTTCTGCCTCCTGCCATTACTTCCTGGGATTAAAGGTGTGAGTCACCATGCTTGGCTGTTTCCAGTGTGGCTTTGAACTCACAGAGATCCAGGCGGATCTCTGCCACTGGAATGCTAGAATTAAAGGTGTGTGCTACCACTGCCTAACCTCTATGTTTAATATTGTGACTGTTCTGTTCTCTGACCCCAGGTAAGTTTATTAGAGTGCACAATATTTTGGTGAACACAATACTACCACAGTAGATTTTACTTTGCAGAGCAGCATTAGGTTCAACAGAAAGCTTCCACTCAACAGCAAGTTCCCACATGTCAGCCATACAGTCCCATGTATCACTTCAGACTGAGGAACTGCTCCCAGAGCACCTGCTTTACACAACAATCACTAGACTAGGTTTCTTACACAATCATTGCTCTATTATCACATTAATGATTACGGTCAGGAGCTCTGTGAGAGCACACATACACAATAAATATTTCTCGTGTGCAAAACCAGCACATATCCACTGCGCTTGAACCTCTGCACCTAATCCCTTCTACGTCCTTAGCCAGAGACAGTGATGGAGTCCTGGAGAGCCTTGTGTGGAGCTCACCTCTTGCTGCCCACTGCCACTCTGTACCACCAGACAGGTTTAAATGTTTCCCTCCTGCCCTACGGCTGCCTCTATCCTCTTCATTTAAAATGGCCATGGACCTCTGTCTTCAAACAAGTCTAAAAAACTCCACGAGAGCAGAGTCAATGCCTGGTCCTTTTATCCTAGTGCCCAGTGCAGTGCCTGCAAGCAGAAGGTGTCTTCCATAGGTATGTGAGCTCAGTAAACACATGTGAGACATATACAATGTTTTGATATGTGAGCTCAGTAAACACATGTGAAACATATACAGTGTATTGATATGTGAGCTTGGTAAACACATGTGGGACATATACAGTGTATTGATATGTGAGCTCAGTAAACACATGTGGTATACATACAATGTATCTATGTAACAGGTAGAAATCCACAGCCAGGGAATGTGAATGGTGTAGGACAGAAGCCCGTGCAGAAGAGGATGAGTCCACCTAGGAACTTGGGGCTTCACTGTGGTAGCTCTCAGCCAGTGATTTTGCTAACTCTGTCCCTTCTTGCATGGCAAGAATTTAACAGTGAAATCCAGCTTTGCTGCTGAGAATTAAAGCCAAAAAGTTGGCAGAGAATCTGGAGTGGGGAATTGCCATGTTGTGTTGGAGGTGGCCACTCTCTATGTGTGTCCAGGAAGTAGATGAATAAAGTAGATATGCTGTTCTTAGGAGTCTCAGAGGAAAACCATCAAACCCGAAGACAGGAGTTTAAGGATCAAGCCAACAGATGCAGAAACATCACTAATGACCAGGTAGGTTCTCAAAGAGAGTTTACCTCAGACATGCATGAATGTGGCATAATGAAACCCATTATTCTGTACAATTTAAATACACTAATAAGAAAGGGAAACATGGTGTTCAACACTGACTTTGCTTTTTCTCTTTCTCAAAATCACCATATTCATAGCTCGGAAAGAGAACTCAGAAGACAGATGTATGTCATGCAGAAGTTCCCAGTCAACTGTGAGAGGACCACAGATGAAGTGGTGCCTTCACAGGTGGCCGTGAGGCTGCTGCTGAGTGTCCCTGTCAGGCACAGTGGGGCTTCTCACTAGGACCCAGCCGGCTGTCCAACCTCTGTCTGGCCTTCAACACAGGGGCCACTATACTGTCAATGTCCCGGCCCGGCAGCCATCGCTGCAGGACCTTTCATCAGATAACTATGGGTTTGTGTTTTAAATGTATGTATTTTAATTGGCAAATTGATTCTACATAGTTATGGTATACATAACACATGTTGTCTTAGCTTATGTAAATAATGTGCATGGCTAAGCCAAACTATTTAACATCTCTATCCGTGTGTGCGTGTGTGTGTGTGTGTGTGTGTGTGTGTGTGTGTGTGTTATGGATGTGTGTGTGTGTGTGTGTGTGTGTGTGTGTGTGTGTGTGTATCTTTGCATGGTGAGAACACTAAAAGCCCCATTCTCTAGGCAATGCCCAAGGAAATAATGCACTGCTACTAACTTCATCACCAGGAGGTGCAAGAGGTCTCTTGAACAAATATTTTAGTTAAAATTAATATCCACTGAAATGGCATAAATGATAAAAACCATAACTACATAATATTTGAAAAGTCTACTGATTAAAATAAAATACATAATTCAAAACCAAATTTCCCTGTAGCACAACATTTTCAACTTTTGTACAATCACTTTTCTGTGTTTTCACAACTGTCCATGTCCAGAGTGCACCGCAACGCTACTGAAGCCTGTGAGGTGAGGTTACACGGCTCTGCCACCACTGGCTTTCAAAGTATTACAAGCACAGCTACCGCGGAAATACCAGTGAGCTGCACCAGAGGGACTTTCCCTGTAAAACACACACATACACACACACACACACACACACACACACACACACACACACACACACACACACACCAACTCTCTAATACCGAACAGAAAAGCTGGATCAATTCTACCGTTGAGGGCAGCTAGAAATGCAGGATTACTTTTTGTTTTAAATATGCTTGAATGTATTAGAAAGCTAAGAAGCAGGACACAGAGAAGGTGGCAGCTATGCACTCTGAAGCAGCTACCTGGTTCAGCAGCACAGGGAGACAGGACAGGGCTGGGTTAGCAGGAGGGTTAGCAGGAATGAAGGTCCTCACACAAGTCCTTTGGCTCTGGGTTGCCCCAGTAGCTTGCAGCTTACCACTGGAGTCTCAGATGTGGCCACCCTTCCTGCCATCACCACTGACACTTGGCAGGAGAGACTCCACTTGAGTGTTTGGAAGCTAACATCTTCCACATCACCTACACTTCTGAACTCCACATGAGATTCAGGAAAAGCCTACTTCCACTACTGTCTTTCTCTTCATATTTCCTCCAAGAAAACCATGAAAGAGCAGAATTCATTCACGACAAACTATTAAAGTAAAAGGCCTCAGCCGGGCGGTGGTGGCGCACGCCTTTAATCCCAGCACTCGGGAGGCAGAGCCAGGCGGATCTCTGTGAGTTCGAGGCCAGCCTGGGCTACTAAGTGAGCTCCAGGAAAGGCGCAAAGCTACGCAGAGAAACCCTGTCTCGAAAAACCAAAAATAAATAAATAAATAAATAAAGTAAAAGGCCTCATGGGTTTGTTTACCCTTTGTCCAAATTTCAGTGGGTTTCATAGTGATGAAAAAGTTTATGCCAAAGACACCTGTGGTAACTGCACACGAGAGGAGAGGGAGAGAGAGAGAGAGAGAGAGAGAGAGAGAGAGAGAGAGAGAGAGAGAGAGAGAGAGAGAGAGAGAGAGCTACAGTGACTGTCAATGATGCACTTGAGAGGTAGGACCCATGGCATTGACACTCCTGGTAGAGAATGATGATAAGAAAAAAGTCATTCAGTGGCACGAACCTTTAATCCATCACTCTGGAGACAGAGGTAGGCAGATCTCTGAGTTCAAGTTTTGCCCAGTCTACAGAGCAGGTTCCAGAACAACCAGAAAAATTGTATCTCAAGAAACTGAGAGAGGGGTTGGGAGTGTTGTGGGATGTCTGTGTGCTGTGAATATGTGTTACTCCCATTGGTTAATAAATAAAGCTGCATTGGCCTATGGCAGGGCAGGATGGAGCCAGGTGGGAAAATCTAAGAGAGACAGAGAAGAAAGGTGGAGTCAGGGAGATGCTGTGAGCTGCTGCCAGGAGAAGCAAGATGTGAGAGAACAGGTAATGCCACAAAGCCATGTGGCAAAACATAGATAACATAGATTAAGGAATGGGTTAAGTTCTAAGAGCTAGCTAGCAAGAAGCTTGAGTCATAGGCCAAACAGTTTGTAATTAATATTAAGCCTCTGAGTAATTATTTAATTTATTTATTTATTATCCTGGTATGAGCCATAGGCCAAACAGCTTGTAATGAATATTAAGCCTCTGAGTAATTATTTTATTTATTTATTTATTTATTTATTTATTTATTTATTTATTTATTTATTTATTCATTTATTTTTAGCCTGGTGTGATCAGACACTGGACGGCCTGGGAACTGAACCTGGGTCCTCTGGCACATCAATCAGTGCTTGTAACTACTGAGCCACCTCTTTCCTGAGTAATTATCTTATAAACAGCTATGGGACCGCACATGGGAGATATTCATCCAGACCGTGGGTGGTGTAGAACTGGAGAAATTTCTGTCTATAGTATCTGCTTATTTAGGACAAGCCCAGGATTTCATTTTTCAAGTATTTTAAACCTAAGGCTGTTAGAATCACAACAGTGGAACCCACCAAGAGGGAGGGCTCACTATGTGGTATTGTGTGATATTTTGATCACATTCTGACAATAAAGTTTGCTTTGAATCAGAGGGCAGAGCTAGGTACTAGCTGACCAAAATTAACCATGGAGTTTTTAGAGGACTGAGGACAGATAGAGAGGCAGGAAGTAGTAGGGCGGGGCTTAGAGAAGGTCTCAGCCCTTTTGGGTGGAGGACTGAAAGAGACAGGAGGTCACTGGTCCCTTCTCTACCTCTTCTCTGATCATTCAGGTTCTTGTCATTATCCCAATATCTGACTCCCGAGTTTTTATTGACAAAGAATAATCGGAGGAACACTTCAATGTGGCCTGTGAAAGCTGCCCCTTGAGTAATCTCTTCTTTGGGGTTGGTTGAGTTGCATGTGCCCAGAGCCCTTGTGATGTGTCCTGTGGGCAAGTGGGGTTTCCTGCCACTGACTTGCCCCTCCCCTGCCTTTGAAGTCTCCTTAGCTTCAGCTTTGTTTGTTTTACAGGAAACAGTTCAGCCCAACAAGCGTAAGATCTGCCCTTATTCTTCTCTTTCAGTTTCTGTTCTTTATCCAGATTTGTACCCATGGTCTTAGCAACACAGACCCCTTTATTTCACACCCTTCTCAGTCCAGTCGGAGGGCAGTTTCACTGTACACTGCTATCCGGGGATCATGCCAGGCTCATACCAGCATGTGGCTCTACTAATGTCTGGGGCCCTGGAGTCCTCTACACCTGCAGAAGAGGGAAAAGAGTGTGGAACAGTGGCCAGGAAGTTCTGTGAGCAGAGCTGGATGGAGAAGACATCACTTCCAGACTCAGCTCATTGGCCAGGATTGGCCAAAGTGTCCACTGAGTGTAGAGGAGGTAGGGAAACCTTTTTGAAATTTTTGAAAAAGGAGGTGGAATTGGGTGAAAGCCCAGCAATGGCTGTATTACTTACAGACTCACAAAACCTCTTTGCCATTGTGACTTCCTGTATGATTCCAATGTAGCCAGTCAAATTACAGTTGGTGGACCAAATCCAGGCCCCGACTCGGTATATGGAGAACAATTACCTGGAACATAGCCATGCCTCCTTTCACACTGACCACAACAGGGCAAGCTGCTGGGTCAGAACCCAGATGGACTGCAGAGCTTTAAACATTCCCTTGGCCATACACACACACACACACACACACACACACACACACACACACACACACACACAAATGCTTGCTAACCCCAGAAACAGCGGGATAATTAAATCATTCACATAGCACACCACTGTCCCTCCATTCCTGAATCATTCATCCAGGGTCTGCTTTACAAAGGAATGTGACTATGAAGAACATCTCCAGAGAAGATGCTAACAAACATCCCGAGTGTGGGAGAACCTTTGAAAAATGAATTCAGTGAGTCTGAGGGGAGGCGGAGGGGAAGAAAGGGGAGAAAGGAGAAGGAAGGGAGGAAGGAAGAGAGGAGGAAAAGAGGGAAAGAAGAAGAGGAGGGAGGGGTATTCTGCCTATACACATTTATCTACTCTAAGACCTCCAAAGCGCAATGGCCAGCCAGTTAGACTGGGGCCTTACCCTGAGACTAGAATTCTGTAGGAAAGCTGGAAGTATTCTGATTTTGATACTTTTACAAAATGTAGAAAATATTAAAGGGAGAAAGGAGTATGGAGGTAGTTACCTACTAAACCCTCTAGGCTGGAAAGAGATAGTAATAGGTGATAGGACTATGGCTGTGTGAACTAGAGAGTCATTTTCTGTTGCATTCTAGTTCTCTAGAGGACAAAACTCAATTTCCCTCTCAAAAGGAAGAAAGGGGGTCTAGAGAGATGACCCACCAGTTAAGAGCATTACTGCTCTTGCAGAGGATGTGATTTTGGTTCCCAGCACCCAAATCAGGCTACTCACAATGGCCTGTAACTCCAGTTCCAGTGGACCCAGTGCCCTCTGCTGGCCTCTGTGGGCACCTGCACTCACATTCACATACCCACTCACAGATATACACAATTAAACAGAATCGTCTTCCTTCTTCCTTCTTTCCTCTTCTTCTTCTTCTTCCTTCTTCCTTCTTCTTCTTCTTCTTCTTCTTCTTCTTCTTCTTCTTCTTCTTCTTCTCCTCCTCCTCCTCCTCCTCCTCCTCCTCCTCCTCCTCCTCCTCCTCTTCTTCTTCTTCTTCTTCTTCTTGAAAGGAAGGGGCATTCAGAGATAAAAGAGGGTTTCTACAGGAATGGCAAAAACCAAACCAAACAGAAAAATAATTGTAAGGGAACATTTGGCACCAGCTGTTTTTATATGGAAGACTTTCAAATATCCACCATACAACCCAGGAGTGGAATACTTTCTCCAAAAGAGGGTGGAAAGTCAAGGTTAGCAACACACGGCCTGAAGGCACAGCCTTGATGCCAGCCCACAGGATCTTTAACTCTTACTCTAAAGAGTAGGAACATGTGGTTTTCTTGTCTTGTGTGTTTTAGTCTTACTATTGTAGTCCATGCTTCCCTCAAATGTGTGCTCTTCCTGGCTCTGCCTTCCGAGCTCTGGGATTATAGGCAGAAGGCATGCTGTGCTAACACACCTGCTCAAGAAACAGTCCTTAAAATCAGTCACTAATGTGCATCAGTGCTTAATGTAAACATCAAGATCAGTATGTTTGCAGAAAAATAAGCATCAGTGGTGCCGGGCCGTGGCGGCGCACGCCTTTAATCCCAGCACTCGGGAGGCAGAGCCAGGTGAATCTCTGTGAGTTCGAGGCCAGCCTGGGCTACCAAGTGAGCTCCAGGAAAGGTGCAAAGCTACACAGAGAAACCCTGTCTCGAAAAACAATAAATAAATAAATAAATAAATAAATAAATAAATAAATAAATAAATAAGCATCAGTGACTACCTGGGACCATCAACAGTGCTGACAGGCAAGAGCACTGGGCCACAGGTCATGTTCCTATGACTCATGTCATCTAGTGGCATCTTCTGTAAACTGCAAGTCTTTTGACCGAAACTACTCCATGCAGGTGGTTTTGTAGTCTGTGCCTGCAAAGAAAGTCTCAGCCAGAACTCCATGGCTAAGTTCTACACTGCAGTCTCTCTACAAGGTAGTATCAACTTAATGACCTAATCAGTCTCACCCTTTAAGGAAAAAGAGGAAAGAATGAGTTAGATTTTTAGTGGAAGGCATTCCATTGGGGTCACTTTTGAAGCTAACAAAACAACCAGAGTCTCTTGGGGAACCAGCTTCTCAAACCCTCTGAGGTGTCTGAAGGTGATGAGAAGGTCCACTAGTTGTGAAGCAATTGTGGTAGAGGGACGAGAAAAGCTGCCCTGGCCCTAAGGGGTTCCACTGCTACCTTTGTGCTGCTATATGCAGCGTCGCCCAAGAAGGCAGCCAGTTCCTTTGCACGCTAGGGCCTGTGTGTGGCTGTACTGTTCTCTTGACAGGATTTAACATTGTGTTCCTAACAACTGAGTTTCCCATTGTTTGTCTTTCATGGCAGAAGCACACTCACATCTAGGCAGCAGACATTGCACCACCCGCTCGCTACCCTTCGCTCCCATCCCTGCCCGGTGATGGTTTCAGCTGGGTGGGTTCATCCTCCACATCAAAGCTTGCATTTTTGAAACTAAGACATTGCAACACATCTCCAGAGAACCATCCGCCAACAACTCCACCCCCACCCCCTTTATTTTCTGGTGTTTCACTTTTTCCAGTCTTTTCAATAGGTTAAAAATCTCTTAAGCAGACAACAAATATGTGGGTCACAGCTTGCTTTAATAATGTGTTTTGGAAATGGTTTTAATCCTGGATGCATGTTTGGTGGTTGTTTTCCTTTTGCAGTGAGAACCCACAGGCATTTCGGCCTAGGAACAGGAGGAAGCGGGAGGTCCTTGTTTCCCAAGGACCTCCAGTCCTCTGCTCCATGGGAAGCCCCTGTAGCTCCCCAACTCTGCAGTTCTCAGAGCCCATGCCCTGCCCTCAGTCAGGATAGGATGTAAAAAGAGGTGCTGACCTCTAGTAGCAGCCAGTTTTTCCTCTGCCAGCCAATTGCCCACTTCCCCATAAAGCAAAACCAGTTCACAGGGCACAGCTTTGAAGGGGCAAAGAAGCTTCCAGTGAACCCCAGGTGCTCTGAAGCATGTGAGGACAGTGGCTATCTTGGTCAAGTCCTGGCTGTGGTTAGACAGAGGGGCAAGGGCTGGGCTGACTAACACCCATGAGGCTGTGGTGTTTCCAGTGCCAGTGGAAAGAGACCCCATTGTAGCTCAGCAGGGTTAGAACAGGGTCTGAATTTAATTAACCAAGCAATCAAAGATTCATCAGGACACAGGGCCAAATAAAAGTACAGGACATGAGGCTGAACTTCAGATACATAGCGAATCCTTTTTAAATACAAGTATGTCACCTGCATTTAATAAAAACCCGTAATCTAGAATGAGTTCAGGTCACTGCGGTGGAGATGCTGAAGACTCACTCACTCTGGTTGGGGGCTGTTTATCAACAACAGCAGTTTGTTAGCTTTCGGGGCAGAGTGACATTGGTAAGGCCATATGATGAGGCAAGAAAACAGAAATCATGCTTGTTTGTCCCTGACAACAGCTCCGCCCACTTCCAGTGCTGGGGAGTCCTCCAGTGCCTTCTTTCGCATTCCCTTCCTCTCATCCTCCATCCAGCCCACGTCCCCTCTTGGGATGCTGTCACCAACAATAACTACAGAAGTTCCTCCCAGTCAGCAGATGGGGAATTGAAAATACTGGGAAAATAAAATCTCTGCACCTCTACCGAACACACACCAAGACCCCGTTCTGTGTCACTGTCCCCCAAGCAGTATGGTGTAACAGCTTTCACAGGGTCCACACTGTTTTCAGCACTGTGACATCACACGTAATCTAGAAATGGCTCAACATATGCAGGAGGAGACCCACAGACTACATGTAAGCTCCAAATGTACAAAGGCACTTGGGCGTCTAGGTGGATCTCTCTCTTCCCCATTATTCTTGTCCTCCATCCCCTATACATAATAAAAACTAAAAGTCACACACACTAATACATTCATATTTAACATTTAGTGCTACTTAAAATGGTCATAATGGTAAACTTTCTTATATATGTCACTTCGTCACTTCATTTAAAAAAAAAAAAAAAAAAAACAAGAGGCAAGAGGTGCTACCTGGGAGGCTAAAGTAGGAAGATTGAGCATTTGAGACCAGGCTGGACAACATAGTGAGACCTCTACCTCAAAAAAAAAAAAAAAAAAAAAAAAAAAAAAAAAAGTTACCACCATTATGTGTGTGTGTGTGTGTGTGTGTGTGTGTGTGTGTGTGTGTGTGTGTGCATGGCTAGACATGAGGCACACCAGGACTGCTGGTTCCTTGAAGGGGGATTAACAGTGACTCATCTGGCTCTCGGGAGATGGGGAGGGGGACAACTTCAACATGCCACACTGTGCTAGGGGAATCGCAGGTGTAGGCGGTTGAGGAAACAGCTTGCAGGTCTAGAGCACTCTTTAGCTCTGGAGTTGCTATCTCAGTTTAATCAAGGAACACAGTACTACTAACTGCAAAGAGGCAAACATCCAGCCTACAGCATCGCCAAGCCATGAGCCATGGTCCTTTGTGGGTCCTGAGGCACACCCTAAACTCTCCTCACTGTCTGTTGGGTGTTGCTGTTCAAAGAGAGATCCTTGGAGCAGCAGCAGTGAGACTGCTCAGACCATGACCAGCATCTTTCTATGGGGCTTGGTTCTTGGACTGAAATAAAAAGAGCTGAGCACTAACATTCATCTCTCTCTACTTCCTGACTGTGGGTGCAATGTTGATGATCAGATGCCTCACATTTCTACTGCCCCACCACTATGGACCATATCCTCAAACCAGGAGGAAAGACAAACCCCTCCCTCCTTAATTAGCTTTTGTCAGGTGCTGTCAGAGCAATGTGAAAAGTAACTAATACAGAAGTTTGGTACCAGGAGTGGGGTCGCTGCCATTATAAACCTAACCACATGGTTCTTAGACATTTGGAACAGCTTTGGGATAGAGGTAGGTGGCTGTGGAAAAGTTTAGAACCTTATAAGCCACAGAATTTTGTAAGCAGAGCATAATGGGCCATTCTGGCAGTAGTTTGGAAGACCAGAATACCAAGAAAAATAGGGGCCGTAGAGGGCCAACTCATGAGTTTCAGAAGGGAGCAAAGATTATCAAGAACTAAGCTAGACGCTATTCATATGATATTCTGGCAAAAACCTAGCTGCATTCTGCCGTGTCCTGAGAACTAGAGTGAGACTGAGTTCAAAAGTAGTGGACTATTTGGTGGATAAAATCTCAATACAGGAGAACATTCAGGCTGTGGAATGGTGATTACTCAGAGCTGTGTTCAAGTCTACAGTAAGCAAGAGAGCAACAAACACACCCAAAAGATTGGAAAATGTACCAGTTGGTGGGAAAGGAGGGAGTTAACAGTTTCAGACAAGGTGGTTACTGGGAAAGCAGCTGTAATTATTAAAGAGATTAGTGACACTAAAAGAAACCTTCCATTCTGCATTTGGATAGTAGGAAAGGTAACCTGAGAGCAGGATCCTGTCCATTAAAGACACCAATTGTAACACAGAAAGTTATTAGAAAGGGAGGAGAATGAACTGAGAATGCCACTGATCGTGTTCCCTGCTTGACAGCAACCATCTAGTGAAGTAGTTCCCTAGAGTCAGCTTGGAAGGCACATGGGCTGCTGCAACCATGATCTAAGCTGGGTTCCGTCTTGAGCTGACAGCAGAATATGGCAACCTCGGGTGGTGATTTAAACCACCCCTCGCCCCATAAGTGCTTATATTTGAAAATTTTATCTCCTACTGGTGGTGCAGTTTAGGGAGGTTATAGAACTATAAGGAGGTAGAGTCTTGCTGGAGGAAGTACGTCACTGGGGTTGGGCTTTAAGGGTTTATAGCCTTACACCACTTCCTGTTCTCATTCTTTGCTTCCTGTGTGTGGATGAAAGACGTGATCATCCAGCTTCCTGCTCTAGCTGTCTGCGTCATCATTATGGATTTTCCCCTCTGGAAGCATAAACTAAAATAAGCTCTCTCTTTCTTTTCCAAGTTGCTGTTGCTCATGGTATTTCATCACAGCAAGAGAAAAGCAGCCGATACACAACACCCAGGTAGCACTTGTTTCACAGGCAAGAGTGACAGGGTCATGGAGGCGCCTGCCAAGGCTCAAGAAGGCTACTGAAGCCCAGCCGTAGCACGGTGGGGTTCTCTGCAAGGAGGGCCTGGGGATGTGGGGGACATGAGGATGACCATGCCAAGGACACCTGTGCCTCAGACTCACGGGGACGGCAAGACCTTCCTCTGATTGAGTATTGATGTTGATAGCGTGTACAGAGAACATCAGCTACCACTTCCCCCTCCAGGATGACTGCAGCTTGAGACTGCCGCCCTCCAGAGACCTCCTCCTGCGATGAGCCCACCCGCTTCCTCCTTCAACCTCGTCATTCCTGCCACGATGGATGGACTGTATTCTCGAACTGTGGACCAAGGAAGCCCTTCCTTAGGTTGCTTTTGACCTCAGTGGCTTTAGCTCCATGTCTCTATCCCTCTGGGACAACTTAAGGGTCTTAAGACACTGAGGCTGAAGTACAGAGTGAGAGATGAGTTTGGATCCCCAAGTTTTCGGTCATGGTTGTTATCTGCAGCTATCATAAAGCCCACTGCTTCAAAATCCACACCACTGAGTCCACCACCACAGTCCACTGAACTGACAGCCAAAGGGGGACCCTTAAGATTCTAATACCCATAAACAGTCTTTACTTATGGTGTGGATGAAGAAAACAACTGTGGGTTCTCCTTGCAACCAACACATCCACAGTGCACCCCCCAAACAGCCGGCATGTGGGCACCCAATGACCCGAGACTGCTAATGAAAACAAGTTGGCAATATGTATCCCAGGCTGGCCTTGAACTCGTGATCCTCCTGCCTCCACCTCCTTCAGCAAATCCTACTGGCATAAGCCACCACAACCAGCAAAAGATTTATTTATTTATTTATTTATGTATGTATGTATGTATGTATGTATGTATGTATTTATGATGTATACAATGCTCTGTCTGCATATGTGCCTGCAGGCCAGAAGAGGGCACCAGATCTCATTACAGACAGTTGTGAGCCACCATGTGGTTGCTGGGAATTGAACCCTGGAAGAACAGCCAATGCTCTTAACCACTGAGCCCCCATAGTACTGGACTAGGCCCTCTGGATAGGCGAGACGGTTGTTTAGCTTGAACTGTTAGGGGGCCCCCAGGCAGTGGGATTAGGATCCACCCCTGGCATATGAGCAAGCTTTTTGGAGCCCAGTGCCTATGGTGGGACACCTTGCATAGCTTTGGTGCGGGAGGGGGGGGGGAGCTTGGACCTGCCTCAAGTGAATGTACCAGGCTCTGCTGACTCCCCATGGGAGACCTTGCCTTACAGGAGGTAGAAATGGGAGGTGAGCTGGGGGGAAGGTTAGGGAGCAGGAGGAGAGGGGGATCTGTGTTTGGTATGTAAAATAAATAGAACATTTCTTAATAATGATAATAATAAAAGAAAACAAGTTGGTGCTGCTAAGTGTCCTTTTAAAATTCTGTCTCACACATGAACCGGTCAGTTCTGAGTAGATGCTGACCTTTGCTTTTAAAATCCCACCCTCCCCTTATGCAGCCCCAACAGAACCAAGGCCAAGGGATTACATGTAAAATGAAATGGACCTTTATCCTTAACCTTTAGTTTTTAACTCCAGCCAAACATTTGTGTCATTTAGAAAGCACGATTTGCTCTAAGATAAAGGGTTTTTCCCCCTTCCACAGAGAACATATGAAGCTTCTCCAGAGACATCAAAAGCAGTTAGAAATGCTTCAAAACGGTCATTTGGTTTCCATTTCAGTGGTGACTGGTGGCAAAGAGCCCACAGGGCCACCAAGGCCAGGAAATCCAGGGTCAGGAGCAGCAGGCCAGCCTGACCTCCCCAGCCAGCATGCAGGGCTAAACCTCAAGAGGGAGCCAGGGCCATCGGCATCACTGGGGAAAGTGCATGTGTGGATTCTAACAATTACTCCTCACACCACCAAAGAAAAGAAAGAAGAAGAAGCAACGCCAGTGTCCCCCACCACCATCCCCATCCTTCGCCGCACTCTTTCTTTGCATGTTCACATTACTGTTTGCTGTCACTACAGATGCCCAAATGTGTGTGATTACATGTATGTGGGCATGTATGTAGGTAAGGGTTTGGTGATGGGCTCAAACTCAAGGCACACAGTGTACTAGGCAAGTGCTCTACCAAGTTCTTTTAATTAAGGGTTTCTGGCTACAAGGTCTTTGTTTTATCCTTTTCTTTTTTAATCTTGGACAGCAGCATACTTGATAAGAACACCCAACTCTGGTGAACATCACTGGTCTTGACTGCTTCTGCCAGGGCCGATCCCTTACTGACACTGCCCTGGCTCCTATGAAAGCAGCCAAGGATCAGCTTCAAAGCCAATCAGGATACACTAGCATTTTGAGGGATTCAACTCCCCTAATGCCTAAGGAAGAAGGTGAAAGCATTCTACAGGAATATTGCTCCTCTGTGGATGGCACAGACATCACACTCCACAAGGAAGCTGACCTGCTTTGAACGTACAGGAGGACCAAACAGGGAGGACGATGGGGGAAAGGAGGACAGAGAGGGTAAGGCAGAGAATACAGGGAGGGACAGCTAACACTAGGGGCTGATTGAGGGCTCTTACCAGTTTCGGAAGCTTCTTAAAATATATACATATGTGAAAAGACTCTAAACAGAATCAACAAAGAACAGGGGAGACAAAGCCCCAACTAGACATCTCTTGCCACCAAGCAAAACCTCCAGCTCCAGAAATGGGTTACATCTAATTGGTTGTTGGCCAAAAGGGCCCCATAGAAACCCTCAAATAACCTAGGCTATTTCCAAGGCTGTTGGTTGCTCTCAATAAACTGATGATAAGGCCCTATTACTGATAACAGCACTTCCTGAGCACAGAGAAGTTAAGCTGGTGCCTAACTAGAGTCTTCACCCCTACTGACTAGTCCATGGTACAGGAAGGTACTCTTCCACTACCAGAGGAGAAACATAAACACCAACCCTGCTACAAACCCAACCCTTTGATCTACAATGGTTACCTACCTATGAGATATGCTGGTCCAATAGTGGCACCAAAGTTGTGTAAGTAACTAACGACCACTGGATCTAAGGCCCACTCCGTAAGATGGAACCCATACTGCTTGGGTGGCCATGAATCTAAGACTAGGTAAGCCATGGATCTAGGGGAAAACCAAATACTGTTGTTCTGCTGAAATAATGTAGCAACAAAATGATTCGTCTCTATGAGTTCAAGGCTAGCCTGATTGGTATAGTGAGCTCCAGGATAGCCAAAGCTATATAGAAATACCTGAAAGACCATGTCTTAGAAAGAAAGGAAAGAAGAGAGAGAGAGAGGGAGGGAGGGAGAGAGGGAGGGAGGGAAAGATGAAAAGAAAGGCAGGCTTACAAAAACTGCCACAAAAGTGGTCCAAGAAGGTCAGGTTCCACCCCAAACTTGTATATAAACATTATATGAACAGAGGTGAACTTCCTTTGTGTTAAGGCACTGAAATTTAGGAGTTTATTGTAGGAGCTATTAGCTTATATGACTTACTATTGGAGCAAATGAGAATGAATGATTTAAAACACAGAGTGGTGAGCAGGAAGGTATTACATGCTCTACAGTTTGATGTGTATAAAATAAACAAGAGACTAGACATCTCCATGAATCTGGGCACTTCAGAGCTCAGTATGGGATACAGCTCAAGTAGGTCCGAGATAATGTAGCTAAACTCAAAAGAAATACAATTGCTCTGGTAAGTGAGGAGAAATCATGTTCTTTAACAGACTGGCTTTCTCCTGGTTAAGCTGTTTCATGGAAGGACTAGGAAGTGTTCAATGCCAGGGAAGCCCTGAGCTTGCTCTACAGGAAGCTGTGTCAAGACAAGAGAAGTGATGGCATGATGTGCTGCTCTCCCCTGGGATGCTGCTTTGGGGACAGTGCATGTCTACACTGCCCTTGGAATCTTTTACTGTGACCCCTGAAGATGAGCACACAGGAAGGAATTTTCTGGTTTTCCCCTTCCTTTAGCAAAATTGACATTTCAAACTGTGATGATGGAAAAGTTCCATTTTCAAACAGTTGTCTCCTGGGGAACTAGACTGTGATCTGGCCACAGGAGGCGTGGCCAGTGGCTTCAAGACTTCCACTTTGACTGATTCACCTGGCACCATGGGTCCACATTCCAGGCTTTCAGGGGGCATATGATGATGCCACAGCTCTGTTACTGGGTCACAGAAAAGCTTTGACCTAGAATTTCCTGCTCATCCAGTGCCCTGGCCTAGAATTGTTTTGTTTTGTTTTATGATGTTGAACTTACCGAGTTTTACTAGAGATCCAAGCAGCCTGCATCATGCTCTTCCTCATTATGGAAACCCCTTTGCAGAACACAGGATTTCAAATGGAAATTTTTTTTGAGACAGAGTTTCCCTGTGTAGCTTTGCGCCTTTTCCTGGAACTAACTCTGTAACCCAGGCTGGCCTCGAACTCACAGAGATCCGCCTGGCTCTGCCTCCCGAGTGCTGGGATTACAGGCATGCGCCACCACTTCCCGGCTTCAAATGGAAATTTAAGGGGCAGAATGTTTCCATTTTCATAAGCTGCTGTGGTACAGGAAACTACTTCTCTGGAGGCCCCCAAGGAAAGATAGAAATATATATATATATATTCTCTTTGAGTATTTTTTAATTTGTCTATTTATTTTACATCCTGGCCTCAGTCTCCCCCTACATCCTCTCCTCACAGTCCCTCTCCCTTATTCTCCCTCTAATCCCCCAGTCCCCTTCTCTTCCTTCTCCATCTAGGAAAGGGCAGGTCTCCCATGAGTATCAATACAACACAGCATATCAAGTTGCAGTAAGACTAAGAACTTGCCCATGTATTACAGCTGGGCAAGACAACCCAGTATGAGGAACAGGGTCCCAAAACCTGGCCTAGAGTTTTAAGGACTGTATAAACTCCTTAGATCAGCAGTTCTCAACCTGTGAGTTGTGACCCCTTTGGGGGAATCAAATGACCCTTTCACAGGAGTCGCATATCAGATATCCTGTATATCAGATATTTACATTACAATTCATAACAGTAGAAAAAGTATAGTTATGAAGTAGCCACAAAATAATTTTATGGGGGGGGGGTCACCACAGCATGAAGAACTGTATTAAAAGGTCTCAGCATTAGGAAGGTTGAGAACCACTGCCTAAGATGTTCCCACCTGCCTCGTGAGGAATGGTTAGAGGCTTTTCCCAGGGTAACAATGCTTTAGTCCCACGAGCTCAATGCTGGTACTGGGGTGTTCTTAGCACAGTGCCCTTCCATGATTTCATAATTCACATTGACAGGACACCCAGCCACAGTGGCCACCTTAGGAGGTAAAATGAGAGACTCAGGACTTCAAGTGCTCTGACCTCCCACATCTGCATCCCAGGCTGCTTCGCTCACTCGGGGACTGCGAGCTCAGTCAGGGCCATGCCTGCTGAGAACACAGAGGCCAACAGGAGAAGGAGGCGGGAGGGAGACATGGATCCTGACTGTCCTGACAGTCAGAATCATCGCTTGGCAGTTCTTCCTCGGCTTGTTCTTCCAGCAGAGAGGGGTTAAGAAGCATCCTTATGGCAGAAGGGACATCTGAGCTAGACCTCAGGGGAACAATTTACCTTTCCAGAAAATCAGTGAAGTGCTCACCACGCATTGTATGCTAGACATGGGATTTGCTTAGTGTTCTCAGAAGAATATTTTCAGAGATGAGAAAGATGTCCAGAAGCGTGTGAGACATGCTTGGCACCACCATGCTGCTGTGAGGGGAAGCATCGGACAGCACTCACCTTCAGTCTTTGCATCACACGGAAGTTCCCTGCATGCTCTTCCACTTTTCTCCAGGAATAGCCCTGCTTCTGAAAGAGGCTCTAGCGTTTCCAGTAAGAATCTGTGTCTTCCCACCCCCTCCCCATGCCAGCCTGGCAGAGGCTGTTAAAGAAAGGATTCCCTTCCAGGAAGCCACAGAGGAGCTTCCCAAGCAGTGGGAGGGAAGACTGTATGAGTGACAAAGCTTACCGGTCTTGTCCCTAATTCCAGATTGTTTCGGAGAACCCTGAGCCAAGCCACAGAGAGGAATAACCAGGTGTGGTCTACTTTTTTACTGTCATCTACAGCAAGCTCATCTGGACAGAATTCCACCCCTGTCAGACAGACATCACTGGATCAGTAATTTCAAACCACGAGCTCCTCTCCTATCCCCGCAGCTCCCAGCAGTGTGCCTATGGCGAGGGTAGTTAGCCTCATCAAGACTTTCTTTTCCTGCAAACTAAAGGCACCAGCTCCTGAGCTGTGGGCTGACTGGGTGGGGTTCATGACCTGATCTCTGCCTCCTTGACATGGTAGACTCCCCTCTGATAATTATTACACAGCTGTGAGATGCTCTATTGACGTATTGCCATCTCCCTGCACTGAGGGATTCCTAAAAACCAACACATACTGTACATGCATGTGGCGGCCAGTGATGTTCTTTTGTGTTGGAAACTTTCAAATTCTTCTGCTCCACATAAACCATACAGCATGTTTTTGCCGTAGCCACTCTGCTGTTCTATAGATCACCAAAACCCATCCCTACCAAGCCACTGCAATTCAGCATCCATTATCCAACCTCCCACTGTCTCCTCTGTGGCCTCTTAACGACCGGGATTCTACACTCCACCTCCACGAAATGAACTTTTAAGCTAGGCCTTTCTGTGCCTAGGTCATTGAATTCAACACAATGCCTTCATGAACCGTCAACGTTTCGAGGATAAGGGCCATGTGCCTGTTTTGTAATGGTGTTCTAGGAACATTGTGGGGTCAAGCTTGTTGAGCACAAACAGATTCATGATGTGACATATAAAACCCGGAGACAAGTAGCAGATGTAACTTCATTTGCCAACACAAGCCAGCACAAATGGTGCTGGCAGCCAGTGTCACCACAGCTTATAGCCACACTTCTTCCATTGTTGTGCCTGTAAATGTGCCTCTGATGGTGATGGAGTCCCTCAAGACGCTGAAGTCAGCCATCTGGAGACAGCGCTAAGCATATGACTCACTTTTCACTGCAAATCCTTTGGCCTATTTGTTTCTGGGTTCTCATCTGCAAAGTAAGTGAAAACTAACTGCAGCTCGGCAACATTTTTTTTAACAACATACCTTGAACAAGCCTAGGCCCGTGGCAGATACTCAACGTATAATACAGTTATTTAACAGGGAATAGCTTTAGACACCACCCCCTAGATTCACGGAAGAGACTGCGTCACTTAACAGTGTTCAGCATGATGTTGAGCACCTTTAAAATGACAATCTTGATTAATTTTTCATGGCTGGAGGAAGGCCAGTGTATTAGTCAGTCTGTATTTGGGTCTCAGTACCCAGGTCTCAGGTGAGTGCGCCACTTGAAGACTTTCCCATGCTATGATGATCAACCCTGGAACCACTGATGGGTTATTATGGTTTAAATGTGGGATGTTCCCTGTAGGCTCTCCATGTATTAAACATTCGGTTCCTCACTGATGGTGCTGTTTGGGAGAGATTGTAGGCCTTGGGACGTGGAGCTTAGGTGGCAGACATAAGTCCTTTTGTGTGAGAATCTGTGTCCTGATTCACCAAGATATGACGAAGCCATGCTTCAAGGTCACACTGCCAGAGACTGAGTTCTGCCAGACAAGCATTCCCTGCAGTGCTGAGCCACTGATTCCGAACTGGGAGGCACTGGAAACCTCTCTTCCTGTAAGACACTGCCAGGCATTTGGTTACAAGAATGACCCAGCACTCGGGAGGCAGAGGCAGGCGGATCTCTGTGAGTTCGAGGCCAGCCTGGGCTACCAAGTGAGTTCCAGGAAAGGCACAAAGCTACACAGAGAAACCCTGTCTCGAAAAAAAACCAAAAAAAAAAAAAAAAAAAAAAAAAAGAATGAGAAAAGGAAACAATACGTGGGTTTCTCTGTCCCTCCAGGCTTTGCAGAGAACATGGTGAAATACGTGGGACCTAGGGAGTGGGTCAGTGCCTCTGCACCTTCTCTGCTCTAAAAGGTTCCAGAGCACAGTGTTCTACAAGATCCACAGGCTACTGGAAAATGCTAGTATCTGCGGGGGATCAGAAGAGGTCAACTTCTGATGTGGGAGGAGCCAATGGCAAGCAGGCTGCAGATCCGGGAAACCGATAGGGAAAGGGTACCTGATGAAGGATCCCAGAAACACACCGAAAGGCTAAGTTATGGGATGGATTAAGTTAGCCTTTAGCTATGGTGCTTGTCAACACCCTGTTCCAAACACTGCCTTTCTAAATAGTGTTTGGAATTTTTCTGATTTCAAAACATTTCATTTCTTCATGATTACGAGGTTCATTATAAAACTGGAAAATACCAGAGGAGTGGTGAAATGTAAAAACTTCATCCCTGACAGAGGAGAACATTCCTCAAATCTTAAGTCTTTTTCAGGTACTTTACAGTTTAGAAGTTGCTAACAGCAGTTTGTGACCATATTACAAACAACTGAATATCACTATCTTTCCCACTTCTATTAGGTACATCTTACATTTTTAAAAACTTGTTTGATTGGAGGTACCCTACATGGAGGGATAATGCTCTTCTCAGAAGGCATTAAACAAAAATCTCAATGCCAGGTATGGGATACCTCACTTCTTTTTGTTGGTCTTGGGGTAGGGAAGTTCAAGAGAACCCTCAAGACAATACAGGCTACTACCACTATTCTTGGTTGTCTGCCAGAACTTGATGGCAAGACCATACTGCTGAAGATGCTGAGTTCTTTGCTCTTAGACATGGAGAAATCAAGCTAGTACTCGATTTTCCTTCCTGCTGACTACCTTCCACACTGCCAGAAGGTTCTATGCTGACTACCGTCTCAAAGAAAAGCCATCAACAGTCTTATCCAGCTGTGAATCTTGTGAGCTACAGTAACAACTGGCCTGGTAACAGATGCCCATTGTGGTTATAGTGGCCTAAATGGAGGCAACCAATGACTTTCTGATTGGATTTAAGGCCTCCTGCACAAGAGAAACTCATGTCTGCCTGGTACTATAAAACTGGCTAGTAACCCATGACTTGAGAAGTCATAAGCCATAGAGGAGAACCTACTACTATTATATTGCTAAATGGACAGAGTATCAAACTGCCTTCTAAATACTTATCTTTATATTCAAAGATCAGTGCAACTCTCAGACCTCATTAGAGAAGCCTGTTCTTTGCAGTGGGTAATACAGATAATACACAGACTCACGGCTGGCCAAAGAGCAGAGAATAAGTGACTTGGAGTCCTCAAGCCCTAAATGATCACCCAGAACACTCCACACCTGCCCCAACCTCTCAAGACTCAGAGAACACCATGGGAAGAGGTGGCAGGATATTGGTAGGATTGGGGAAGACTGCTGCAATCATTGTCTTCTGGATTTGCAGGGCTATTGCACTCATGAGCTCAGGACAAGTGTAGGCTCCTATACAGGCCCTGTACAAGATCAAGCCAATCAACGTGCCAGCATGTATGGGGGAGGGCCACATGAAGCCCCACGCCTTGCTGAGGAGCTGTTGGCAGTTAATGGGTACTGGGAGAGGGACAGTTGTTTTCCTTCAAGGGTGTGGCTCCTAGTAGGCTGCCTGTGCTCCAGTTAATGGCCCCATGTCCATGTTCTTATGCACACCAATTGGACTTGATGGATTTTTTAAAAAAAAAAAATGACATGAAGTTGGGAGGGAGATATGTTGGAGATGGTCCAGGAGGAGTTAGAAGGGAATAGCAGGGACAATATGATCAAAATATATTCTATACATGTATGAAACTCATGAAAATGTTCTTCAAATGCGAGAGAATTTAAAATAAGAAAAAAGAAAATGAACATATAACAATACAATAAATAAAAATGCTTGGTGTAAAGAGTAATTTTCAGTTAACTTGGACACTGGGATACTGCTGTGGGATGGTCTGTATGTCAAATTGCTCTGATTGGTCAATAAATAAAACACTGATTGGCCAGTGGCCAGGCAGGAAGTAGGTGGGACAAGGAGAGAGGAGAATTCTGGGAAGCAGAAGGCTGAGGCAGAGAAACACTGCCAGCCGCCGCCATGACAAGCCGCATGTGAAGACACCGGTAAGCCACAAGCCATGTGGCAAGGTATAGATTTATGGAAATGGATTAATTTAAGATATAAGAACAGTTAGCAAGAAGCCTGCCACGGCCATACAGTTTGTAAGCAATATAAGTCTCTGTGTTTACTTGGTTGGGTCTGAGCGGCTGTGGGACTGGCGGGTGACAAAGATTTGTCCTGACTGTGGGCAAGGCAGGAAAACTCTAGCAACAGGATACTATGCTCTGGGGGTTGACTATGCCCTGTATGGAGAGGGGATACGATGTGGAGCCACCTTGCTACTACCAGGGGCTCCTTATTCCTATTGGACTTCCAAGCCACTGCCCTCTCCAGCCATGAATCTATAATGCACAAGGTAGTAAGAAAGCCCTGTGAGTTCACAAAAGTGAGTTCTTGGTTCCTGAGGCCTCTTCTAGTCTTCCTTATCCCTTCTACCCTTCACAACCCTTGTAACGTTGTATTATGTACAGTGTCTAAAGTTTGTAGTTGTGCTTAGCCGGAGAAATGGGGGAAACTGTATATAGTTCGTCTTTCTGGCAGTGGCAGCCAGAAAGATCTCTTTAGTGATTAAATATAACACAACCTATTCTAGAGGTCAGGCCTGGTTGATCACTGTGTCCGTTATGTTATGATAAACACACCAGTCTCATGGGTGATACTCAAGATGATTTAGGAGAGATAAGGATATAAACGGTAAAGACTATAGATTGGAGATGACAAAATGCCTCCATAGTGAGCAAAGCAGGGATATGAAAAATTTTTACTTCAAGAACTAACAGCAGGGGCTGGAGAGATGGCTCAGTGGTTAAGAGCACTGGTTGCTCTTCCAGAGGACCCAAGAGTTCAATTCCCAGCACCCACATGGCAGCTTACAATTGTCTGTAATTTCAGTTCCAGGGGGAATCTGACACCTTCACACCAATTCGTATAAATAAATAAGTTAATTAAAAAAAAACCTAACAGCAGCCAATAGAAACAGCTAATTGCTAAAAGTGACCTTAGGACCTCCCCATTCCTCTTCCTGTGGGCTATTTGCCTGCACTGATTTCTAAAAAATGCTTTGTAGAAATTCGGTAATACCTGACTGGCTGAGTCAGAGCATAGGAACATACTTCCCACATAGGCCCCAATGCCAGTATTCCAATACAGAAAGCAGCGGGTGGGCTGTGTAGAGAAACCAGTATGCATACTGACCTCTTGGGAGGTTCTATCAACCGCCCTAACTAGTCTGGCCTCAGAGTATCCACTGAACAGGCTTTATCACCCACTTTCCTTGAGTTTACTGCCGAGAATTGAGAATTTAAACAATTTCCATCATAGCCAGCTTGTGTCATGAGTAATAGAAACAAGTCTTTTTCACCACCCTCCATGAGAAACTCTCTTCACGGGCTCTAATAAACACTGTCATTTTTTAAAGTCTTAAATATTCGACCATTTCCTCCAGACTATACAAACTACATCTCTGTTGTGTGGGACCTGCTCTCACAGGGAACCTGCTTTTTGTAAAATTTCAGCCTGTTTGGCTACCGCACAAGATCACACAGAGTGATCTTTCAAAAGACAAAACTGCTTGTAGAGGCAGGAGCTCCCCAAAGCCTCATCATGAAGTTCACAGCCTGTTCCTAACCAAGAGAAGGAGCAAAATATGCCCCTCCCCAACACAAAGGGAACTGGTGGCACCACCATCACAACAACCAACAATATACAACAAGCCCACATTCACTTCCATGCCTCTGTTGGAGGAGGCCATGGACTCTGAGCTATGGAGTCCTAGAATCAAAGTTCTCATTAATCAGGTTCTCGAAAGCCAAAAACCCCTGATCATTTGTGCTCACTGACGCCCAAGAGGATATAGCATTAGAGATGTAGGTTCAAAGTAGAGGGTCTCAGGAGACCCTCTCCCAATGTAAGCCAAGCTCCAGTTACAGCATCAATATACAGTACACACACACACACACACACACACACACACACACACACACACACGTTGTTGGAAAGTCTGGTCAAGGATGTAGTTTAGTGAACAGACTGTATGTGAAGTCATAAATAGACATATTCAGATGGAAAAAGTTTTTTTTTTTTTTACTTATAATAAAGTTCTTTTGAAATAGGCTGAATCAGGCTGAATCTTTCAATGTTTATATTTGTTATTTTGTAATCTCTTTAATTAAACTTGGCAAAGCCTCTCTGAACAACAGCATGAATCATCAAGTCATGAATTATCCCAAAACCAAGCCAAGTATTAGTGGCCTTTCTCCTGACCTCAATACATTTTGCAAAGCTCTCAGACTAGGGCTCATAGCGGCATATTATAAATCACTAGGTCTCCGAGGTCAACTCTTCTCTTCTCTTTTATCTCCCTACAGACTAGGAATTTTAACGCCAGGATAAATCATAATTCTTCCTTGCACTGTGAGCACACAGAACTATGTATGAATTAAAAATAAAATGTTAACATGAATAAATGGATGGGCAAATGAATGAACCAATGAGGAATAAGTTGCAAGTTTTGAGTCATATAGCATTCGTCAGAAATCTTCAGATCTGAGAGAAAGGGACAGAAGCCAATATGTGGTTTTCCAACAGAGAAAGGACTACAGTGGGAGGAAGGGGCTACTACTTCTGCCTTATATTTCTGTAGCTTTGAAATCCATCATCCTATAGGAGCATATACGACCAAAGTAATTCCCTTCCTTTAACTAGGTGAGAGATCCATAGTAACAAATACATCTTCTTTGTTATTTTTTAAAAAGATTTTTATTTTCATTGTAATTTTGTGTATAGTGTGTGTGTGTGTGTGTGTGTGTGTGTGTGTGTGTGTGTGTGTGTTTATGCTTTTGAGTACATGCTTGTAGAGGCCAGAAGCCCTCAGATCCCTTGGAATGAGAGTAATAGGCAGCTGTACACTGCGCCTGGGTCCTGGGAACCAAAGGAGGAGGAGTTTGTGCTCTTAACCAAAGAGCCATCGCTTCAGCTTTAATTTTCCTCCTTCGTGTGAAATTTGTGAGGTCAACTCTACCTGATAGATATCAAATAAGAGCCATTTGTTAAGCTTAAATTTTTTAAGTAAGTCTGTTGTTAGTTGTTTTTCTCTTTTCTTTTGTGGGGGGGGGCGGGGCGGGGCGGGGTTTGGGGGGAGCCACCCAGCTCCCAAATAAATCACCCATGGAGGTTTATTCTTAATTATGAATGCCCAGCCTTAGCTTGGCTTAGTTTCTAGTCAGATTTTCTTAACTCTAAATTAACTCATCTACTTTTTGCCTCTGGGCTTTTCCTGTTCTCTTACTTCTGTAAATCTTACTCTGACTCCATGGCTGTCTGTGTAGCTGGGTGGCTGGCCCCTGGTCTCCTCCTCCTTTGGCTACTACTTCTTCTAGATCTCTCTCCCCAGATTTCTCCTCCTATTTATTCTCTCTGCCTGCCAGCTCCGCCTATCCTTTCTCCTGCCTTGCTATTGACTGTTCAGATCTTTATTAGACCATCAGGTGTTTTACACAAAGCATCACAGCTTCGCTGTGTTAAACAAATGCAATATAAACAAAAGTAATACACCTTACAGTAATATTCCCTAACATGTTACTTAAAAATATAAAAAGAAATAAAAGAATTCATTTTAATAAAACATTTAAACCCAATATATCGAAAAGATAATTCCCAAAGAAAACCAATATAAAAATTATTCATGTGCATTGTTATACTTTTGTTTATATTGTCTTTGAAACCCAGTTTATATTTTATACTTACAACAAACCCAGACTCAAACTAGGAGCCTTTCTGGGACCCAATAGCCCTGTGGAGCTGTCAGCACTGGGCTGGACAGCAAAGAGCGGAAACAAAGCTAAGACTCATCCGACGCCTGTCCCTTGGGTTTCAGATGTCTTCTGCCATCCCTAAGGAAGACTCCTAATCACTTTTCCTGACATCACAGCGCTCTTAGAAGTGCCTTTTATAAGTCACCCCAAACTACACTCTGCAGCTTAGACAACACGTGTTTTAAATGAGGCGACAAAAAGGGGACTCGTTCCCACTTCTCAGTTGAGTGGGGTCACATAACTGCCAAGTTTTCAGGCCATAACTGCCACCCCAGTCTTTAAGGACACCTCTCTGTGAATCCCATGACCATGGCTTTGGTCTCACTTTCCTCTTAGACATCACAATATGGTGTTTCATAGCAGGACAAACAGCTCACTGAAGTCCCAAGGAGAAAGCCTGGGGCTTCCACTGCTCTGCAGTCCCAATGGCTCCCTGTGGTGACAGAGAGGTTAGGTCTCAAAGGGAAGCTATTTCCAAGACTTGAAAGAGATTTTTGGTTCTCTGCCACAGGCAGGAAAACCTTTTAAAAATAAATCAATTCCTCATTTCCAAAGAACAACCATGTAGAGCATGTATGCTGGATCAAATACCACAACTGAGAAAATGTCACCATCAAAGCCAAGAACAACTGAGCCCTACCCCCACACCCCATAGAACCTTACTCAGATTCATAAAAAACAGCTGTCCCCCCCCTCCCCCGTTCTCACTGGCTCTAATTGCATGCACTGTTTCGTGCTTTAGGAAGCATACAAAGCATTATTCCAACAATTAAAAAATTATATTCTGCCTTTTTTTTGGTCTTTGTGTGTGTGTGTGTGTGTGTGTGTGTGTGTGTGTGTGTGTGTGTGTTATGTTTTGTCTCTTCCTTAGCACTCTCATTTTAGTGGATTCAGTCATGTGAAAGTCTCAAATGCTGGGAAAATCTCTTGGATCCTCCCTCATCCCTCTTGTTCTATTCTCATTATAGTCTTCCCAACACCAGTCACTACCATGACCTCGGTCTCACCCTCCAGACCCACTAATTAGAGGAGGAAAATATAACCAGAATGTACATTTAGCACTGCTAAGAACCAGAATTCTCTTCATTTTAAAGTAGCTTGTGATGATGGAGGTGATAAATCTGAAATTGTCTTGCTGAGTGGCGGT
Organism: Peromyscus leucopus; assembly: GCF_004664715.2. NCBI lineage: Eukaryota > Metazoa > Chordata > Mammalia > Rodentia > Cricetidae > Peromyscus > Peromyscus leucopus. The sequence goes on along the minus strand of NC_051063.1, from coordinate 10,209,992 downwards.
CTTGTGATCTAGGTTTCACTGTAGGAGAGATAAATATGGTCTGGGACAAAGCAAGGTGGGGAAATAGTGATGCTGTTTTTAAATAAGAAATGTCTGAGACATGTACATTTGTTTCTGCATGTATGAATGTATTATGTATGTGTGCTTGTGTATGTGCCTTCATGTTTATGTCTTCTGATCTCTGTCCATAGAAAGGGCAAGAGTTATATAATAGCCAAGCAGCAATGAGTTCATGGAGACTTTGATTCTTATATGTCCTCTGTAGAAAGAACTTGGAGACATGGCTGCGTTTTAGACAGGGCAGAGGAGGAGCAAAATGGCCTGAAACAGCCTGTGCCAAAAAGCATGAAAGCATTTAAAAAATAGTAAGAAACATATGAATAGTTTGACAAGGCTTCGACTGGCTAACGCCTACCATCAAAAGAGTAACTAGAAAGGACAGAGAGAGCTCAGTCAGTAAAGTGGTTGCCTTTCAAGCAACAGGACCTGAATTCTAACCCCAGATCATGTTTAAAACAAAAAACAAAAAAGAACCAGGACTGATGGCACATGCTTTGTAATCCCAGGGTTGAGGAGGTGGAAATAGATTCCTGGGGCTCAGTCAACTATTCTAACTTGTGACCCCCAGGTTCCAGAGAGAGACCCTGTCTCAAAAAATAAAGTAGTTGGCTTTTCTTGGTGACTTTTCCCATTGCTGAGACAAAACACCTAATCAGAACCAACTTGGGAGAGAGAGATGATTGCGGCTCATAGTTCCCGGATCTAGTCCATCCTGGTGGGGAAGGAAGGGCATCTGCAGCTTGAAGCAGCTGGTCCCATGGCATCAGCAGTCCAAAAGCAGAGAGTGATGAATTCTGGTGTCAGCCCCCTTTCTCCTTTTTATTTGTCCTGCAGTTAGGATGGGTCTTCCCATGCCTATTAACAGAATCTAGACAATCCTTCATGGACGTGCCCAGAAGCTAACCTAATCTAGATAGTCCCTCACAAACTTGGGCAGAGGTTTATCTCCTAAATGATTTTAGAGCTGGTCAACTTGACTATCAATATTAATCAGTCACCACAAGACCACCCCTTTTAACTTGACACCAAAACACATTTAAACCATAAGCTTCCACTCATTGTCTTCTAGGCTCATGGCCATCTATTAATGAAAATGCATTCAGGCTAACTTCAACACTCCCATAGTCTTTAACAGGCCTTTTAAATGTCTTGAGTGCATATCTCAACTAGACTGGAGGCAATCACTTGACTGTGAGTGCCTACAGCAAACAAACAAACATAAAACAATTTATATCTTCCAATATACAATGGCACAGAATTAGCAATCCCACTCCAAGGGAAGAAACAGTGATAACAAGGAATGATCAGATTAAAACAAGACCAAAGACCAGCAGGGAAAACAGCAAATCATGCAGCTCCATGTCTGGCTTCTGGAGCTCATAACAACCTCCTCTAGGCTCTGAGGACTTGGGTAGCCCCATCTCTCCAGCTAACTGTCCGTAGCACACATACCCTTGAGTTGGCTCCACTCTGTGCCTTCAGCTTTCCTCAGTAGGTGTCTTGCAGTTCTGGCATCTTTAACATCCTCAGTTCTTCATTACAACCTAGGCTTCATCTTCATAGGTTTACACAGTAGCCTCTCGACGTGTCCTTGCCAAAAGTCTAATCCTGCCACACATGGCCTGGCCTCGGGGGCTCTCTGAAACCATGGAACAAGACTCGGTGACATTTTTCACTTGCATCCTTCATGCTTGCAAAGCCAGGGACACATAGATGACACAGCCAAGTTCTGCTGCTTTGGACCTCAGCAACAGCAACTTCTGGATGCCTTGGTGGTTCAATGACAAAATCACTTTCCTAAGCATTCTTTTGAGAACAGGAAATCCCTGCTGTGGTATTATCACTTTGGGCTTTCTCATTTGACCTAAATTTGCATTTTTATAAGTGGGAGCCTTTTATGGGTCTTGCCTTCAGGATACCTTTCCTATTGTCTCAGTGAAAAGTGTGAGGTTTCCCTCTAACAATCACTGATGCTTTCTTATCTCCACTCTTCTTCCCCGAAATTTTAAATTTGCCCACACAATTTTCCTCACTAGAACTTCCCTTTTTTTTCTTCCCATTTTGCTTTTTCTGTCTAGATCTAAAGAAGAATACTGGGAAGTAGCCATGCCACAGCCTGAATTATATACTGTTCTGAAATTTCTTTTACCAAGGAAATTATTCTACTACTCTTGAATTAAGCCTCACTTAAGTTCTCAGGACTTGAGCAGATTAAATATCGGTATCACAGAAACAGCCTCTAGCCTAGTCCTTAACAGAGGCTTTGCTTCCTTCTTAACTTCATGAACCATGTCTCCATGGTCTGGGATTCTTTTGACATTCTGGGCTTTAAACTCCCACCTGAATGGTCCATTCTACTCTCCTTATTGGGTTCCACACTTCTATAGCCTGAAACTCTCAGTTCTTCAACATGCCTCCCATAAAACGGTTTCAAAAGCAAAGAAACTGTATAGTCAGGTTTATCATAGAAGTAACCCCAATCCTGCACAAATTTCCTCCTGGCTTGGCTACTCTTCTTGTTGCCATGACAAAATACTTGGCATGTATTACGTCAGCTTAATGGAGGTAGGGTTGATTTTGGCTCATAGTTCAGTCCATCGTGGTGGAGAAGTCACAACATCAGGAGCCTGAGGCAGCTGGTCACATGGCATCAGCAATCAGGAAGCAGAATGAGGAAGGCTGGTGCTCAGGTCACTTTCTCCTGTTTATTTGTCCAGCATTTGGGAAAGGTCTTCCTGCCTCACTTAACATAATCTAAACAATCCCTCACAGACGTCCAACTTAGCCCAGATATTCTTTTACAGGCACGACCAGAAGCATGTGTCCTAGGTGAGTCTAGACCCTTATTATCAACCACCTCATAGCTCCCAATCAATGATATCCAAGGTTGACATCTGGCTTCCATATGCATGCATACACACACACACACACACACACACACACACACTTATGTGCACACATATATGCAAAGAATAATTGTAATACTATATTAAAATAAAAAGAATAAGAACCTGGTGAGTTTTCTTTCTGACAAAATAAGCCTAATATAAAGCTTGCCCTTTTAACTATACGGTTCAGGGGTAATTATCACTGCTAGGCCTCTCTAGAACATTTTCACCTTTGCACACAGAAACTCTGTGCCCACCAATAAACAACAACTACCCATTGCCCATTCTCCTCTCCTCTCTCCCAAGCAACCCCTGCTCTCCTTTCTGACTTTAGGGCTTAGCACAGGACAGTATTTTGTCCTTTCATATATGGCTTACTTTACTGAGTGTGTTTCCAAGATGCATTCACACTGCAGCAAGAGCTAGAATTGAATTTCCTTTTAAAGCAGTATAATATTCTGTTGTGTGTACATACTGCATTTTGTCTATGGACCTCTGGATTGTTCTTATCATCTGGCTATTGTAAATCCTATGAGTATGGAAGTTACAAATGTCAGAGTCTCTATGTCTAAATTTGGGGTGGTAGAAGCAATAATTCTATACTTAATTTTTGAGACCTATTGAGTTTTCAGAAGAAAAAACAAAAGATATTGCTATAGAAAATTGCCAGAGAACAAATGTGAAAACATCTACTCATGTACAGTGCCAGCCTCAAAGCAATGCATCTTACTAGTGAGGATCATCATCAATTGCCAATGGTTGAAGAACAGGATATCCACATAATGGCAAATGCCATTCTAAATACTATCAACCACAAAGCACAGGTATTTTTATGATGACAAGGTCTGTTGGAAACCACTTTCTCCAGACTTCCAAAGCTTGACATCAACACTGAGCGGCAAGTGCATTAAGTGCTCCTTAAGTACCCAGTGAGAAATGCCCATTGTCATGCAGTTGTCTTTACTCTCCAATGAAGACTTTAACAGTTGTAAATACCATCCTCACACATGCTCCTTACAATGGGTAGCACACAAATTACTGATCTTCAGAACAGTCACAAAGCTGATTAGCCACTACAATGTTTTTTTTGTTTGTTTTTTAAAGATTATTTTATTCTTGGAGATTAATATAATTATATAATTTCCCTGTGGTAATATTGTGTTCCCCAAAATATTGTGCACCCTAATAAACTTATCTGGGGTCAGAGAACAGAACAGCCACAATATTAAACATAGAGGTTAGGCAGTGGTAGCACATGCCTTTAATCCTAGCATTCCAGAGGCAGAGATCCATCCAGATCTGTGTGAAGTCACCCTGGGAACAGCCAGGCATGGTGACACATGCCTTTAATCCCAGAAAGTGATAGCAGAGAGCAGAAAGGTACATAAGGCGTGAAAACCAGGAACTTGGCCTGGTTAAGCTTTTAGGCTTTTGAGCAGCAGTTCAGCTGAGACCCATTCAGATAAGGACTCAGAGGCTTCCAGTCTGAGGAAACAGGGATCAGCTGAAAAGTTGGCAAGGTGAGGTCAGCTGTGGTTTGTGTTCTGCTTCTCTGATCTTTCAGCATTCACCCCAATACCTGGCTTTGTTTTTATTAATAGACCTTCTAACAATTCATGCTACATTTTCCCCTTTTCTTTTCTCTCTCCAAGCTCTTCCATATATTCTTTCTTGTTCATTTTCAAATTCATGGCCTCTTTTTTTCAGTAATTGTTCTTATATTCATATATATATATATATATATATATATATAATGTCCTATTTTATATTATATATATATATATAAAACACAAACTGAAGAACCAGCAGTACTGATGTTTGCCTGCAAAGATGGATGCCCGCTTGATGTGAATTCACTTTTCTCTACCTTTCTGTTATTGGATGGTGCTTCCATACTAGTGGTGGGGATCTTTTCTTAGTCTAGCAAGACAAATGTCAGTCAGTTCTGGAAATGCCCTCACAGGCATACTTAGAAATCATGCTTTAGCTGCTATTCTATCAAGGTGGTACATAAAATTAACCACCTGTAACCCCAACATTAAGGGGGCGTGGAACAGAAAAAAATCAAGAGTTCAAGGTCATCCCTAGTTACACAGTAAGTCTAAGACAAAACAAACAAAAAATTAACCACAATATCGGCAACAAGATGAGGTTTCTCACACATAGTTTTCCTGTAAATGTTGCACTATGAGACTACAATTTCTGATCATGAGTTTCTGTAGTATAAATGACCTGAATGCCTCAGAAATGCCTGTACCACCAGAGACAGAAAGAAGAGTAAGCACGAAAGTTACACTACAGGAAAATAAGTAGAAATCACAACGGAATGCTTGCAGGATGCTTGATTGGTTCCTGGATTGAAAAGGAAAGTACGTGGGGATTTTTGACTGTTCAGATGGCATCAGAAAATATCACAGCTGTCAACTATATCTTCTTAGGTGTGACAGAGGCTTTTGTGGTGATGTAGGATAATACCCTGGTTCTAAGGAGGACACGGTGGGATGCTTAGGGTGACATCCTGGTGGTCACAGCTGACTAGTGCTTAGGTTTTCAAAAGATATGTGTGCGTTTTGTACATGTGCATGTGTGTGGGAGAGAGAGAAAAAGGAGGACAGACAGGAAGATATGTTCAGAGGGGAGGGGAGGGGAGGAGAGAGGAGGAGAGGAGGGGAGCAGAGGGAAGGGGAGGGGAGGAAAATGAGACCAAGAGAGAGGGAACCACAAGATGTTAATGGTAAATTCATTGTGCCTGTAAATCTTTCTATAAAAGAGCTGAGGAGAAAAGTAACCACAAAAGAAAAATTAACTCCCTTTGAGAAAACATGAATTAAAAACATTTAAGCAATGTGTCTGCCATTTCTCTAGAATGATCTTCCATGCTAGCAAGCTCAAGTGTATACAAAAAGCCTTGTCACTCGACCCCTGACAGTGTAAACACAACACCCCATGAGATGCTGTCCAGTGTTCCTCTTCACCTGCCTAGGGCACATCCCCAAGCTCTTCAGCCTTCAACTGTCATAATCATGTGTGACAAGAGCTGGCTTGACCTAGCAGACACTCCAGTCCTTTACACTTCTCCAGGGTTGCTCAGGAGGCATCCCCTGTCAAATACCTTCTATATCCTTCAGTTTCACACTTGAAAATATTCAGGAAAAATGAGTACTGAGAAGTAAACAGAACTCTTTCTTGTCATTATTCTTCAATCAGTACAGTCTAAGTTGCGTCTAGATCATGTGTGCCATATTGGGTAAGCGATCATGGGTAAGATTTAGAGTGTATGGGAAGATGCATGTCTGCTGCATGCAGACTGCTCCATTTATATAAGAGACTTGGGCATCTGTGGATTTTGGTTTCTGTAGGGGGATTCTGATTTCTTTAGAGAACCTTAGATATAATAAGTATTTGATTTCTGCATTAACTAAAAGTCTTTAGACAAATTTAAATAGATGAGCTAGAGCATGGTACTAATGTTCCATGTTCTTCTGCCCATAGCACCCTGTCCTCGGACCTGTCCTTCTGAAAAGCAAGGTTTAGTTCCCATCCGATGGCCCCTGGGCATCTCACCAAGGAGTAAACCTCTATCCCTGATCCAAGATACCCCTGGGACAGCCTAAGGGACAGAGATGGAATGTTCTCTTTGGTCCTTTCTATATCAGGCTCGGAGGTTATAATTAGCAGTTATGTGGGGAGTGAGGCTGAGCGCATGCACAGAGAGGAGAGAGGAGAGAGCAGCCATTATATCTGGGGATGCTCCAGTCCTCGGTGAGTGTGTGTGTGTGTGTGTGTGTGTGTGTGTGTGTGTGTTGTGGGGAGAAGTGCTCTCATAACCAGCCAAGCTAAGGGAGTGCTAGGTTCTTGCCATATTAACAAGATTTCTCAGGGTTGGAGTGATCAACTCCTCAGTTAAGAGCACTGGCTGTTCCTCCAGAGGACCCAGATTTGATTCGAAGAACCCACAATGCAATTAACAACTTTCTCTAACTCCAGTTCCAGGAGATCTAATGCCCTCTTCTGGCCTCCTTGGGCATTACACTCAGATGGTACACAGACATACTAGCAGACAAAACACCCAATCACATAAAATAAATATATAGAAAACAAATATTTTTAAAAGATTTCTTAGCAAAGTTGAAATCAAGTTCCAAGACAGGGTACCATACATTTTTTTTTTAATTTCAAAAAGTTATTTTTTAAAGCAATAAGGAGTAGAGGATATCCTCACAAAATGACTCTAATCTCATGAATTCCCAGATTATTCTTACTGTATTATTTTCTAATTCTAAGATAGAATCCACATTCCCTAAATAGGAAAAGTTCAGGCCAACTGGTCCAACTCCTTTGTTTATAAGCAAGGAAGCAAGATTAGAGGCAGTAACTCGGCCAAGTTACCCAACTTCATAGCCACAAAAAGACACAATTACAATTCCCACTGCACTCCCTGGACAGGCGTCAGGAGGACCAATGAAAAAGAGGACAGGACAAACCTTTCGGGTGTAGGTCCATTTACTGGCCCCTTGTGATTTAAAGGCTCTGGGATGATGGAACACCCAGATTAGGTTGTCCAAATTGGAGGTCACTGTTGAAGCATTAAAGGGATTTTAGTCACTGTGATTAAATTTTAAGCTACTGATGCTTATGTTAAACTTAAGAGGTCAAATTTGCTTTTCATTTTTAATACAGAAGAAAGATTTTAATACAGAAGAAAGGGGATTTATGTAATTGTGCTGAGATAAACTTAATTCACATTTTAGAAGACATTTGAATAGGATAGAAAATTAATAGTTAGATTATCCCTCTTACTCCGCTTTTCAGACACCCCCCCCCCCCAAAGTTAATCACTTCCACAATTGCTCGCTCCTTCCTGAAAAAGTAATGTAGAGTAACTGTTTATTTTAGTACTGGGGACAGAACCTAGGGCCTTGAGCATGCTGGTCAGGTGTTCCACATTGGTGCATTCCTGGCCTTGAACATGCTGGTCAGGTGCTCCACACTGGGTGCATTCCTGGTCTTGAACATGCTGGTCAGGTCATCCACACTGGTGCATCTCTGGACTTGAGCATGCTGGTCAGGTCATCCACACTGGTGCATTCCTGGCCTTGAGCATGCTGGTCAGGTCCTCCACACTGGGTGTATCCCCAGTCTTGAGCATGCTGGTCAGGTCCTCCACACTGCTGCATTCCCAGCCATCATCTTGGTGCTGTTATTTTAAAGCAGGTTCTCATGAAGTTATTCAGATTGACCTTGAACTCAGGCTGTAACCTAGGCATCCCTTGAACTTGTTACTCTCCTGCCTCAGCCACCAGCCCAGCTCTTGTCACTTCATACACACACACTTCCTACAGCTTCCTTCTCTTGTGCCTGCTATGTTGTGTAATTGTTGCTGTCAACTTGACACATCCTAGAGACACCTGGAGAGAGGGAACATCAGTGACTGGATTACCAAGGTCAGACTGGCCTGTGGTCATGCCTGTGGGGGAGTGTATTGAGCAATGATTGCTATGGGAATGTGTACCCTAGGCAGGTGGGCCTGGGCTGACTTAGAAAGATACCTGAGTATGAGCCAAGGAATGAGAGAGAGAGAGAGAGAGAGAGAGAGAGAGAGAGAGAGAGAGAGAGAGAGAGCACACCAGTGAGCAGCACTCTTCCATGGCTCCCCTTTAGCCCCCGCTTGAGTCCCTGTTCTGACATCCCTCGGTGATGGACTGTTACCTGGAAGTGTAGGCTGAAACAAACCCCTTCCTTCCCTAATTTGTTTTTGGTTAAAATGTTTTATTACAGTAACAGGAAGCAAATTAGAATGTCGACTATATTCTGATGCTGATTCTATATAAATATATACAGTCCCACCTCATTCTTTTAAAAGCAAGCATTTGAATACTCCCGCTAAAATGAGTCCTTTTTATATCACCATCAGAATATACTCTTCCAGCTTTATTTTTTCTTTCCTGGCACTGGGTAAAAATTCATTGTTGTGCTTTGATTGTTCCAATTTGGAAAATAAATCTCCAATAATGCCCAGCAAGTTTAGCTCTCTCTTAGGAAAACAAAAGAAGAAACATTCTCTCCTTAGTCATGTCCATCCTGCTCCACAGAAAGCTGCTCATTCCTCTCCCTCGGAGCACTCTGGGCCCTTGGACTACATATGCCCTGGCGGGAGCACTAACAAAGATAGCACTGGCAGAGATGGCCATGGAAAGTGGCCAGGTCCCAGCTATTGAGAAAGGAACTCACCAGGTGGGCTGAGAACCTGGGTCTTGAGACAACCTGCATTCACATCACTGGCTGTCTTCATAGTCAAACTTTATGGGAGCTAATACTGCCAATGGCTTTGACCCACACTTGAGAGGCATGAAGGAAGTATACTTGTGAGAAGCTTACCTGGCTATCAAGCCACCTGGGCTCTATTCAGCCTTGATGGGTGACTTTGGAGAAGTTACTTAACTTCCATAAACCTCGAAGTCTATGAAGTAGGGCACCTGAGAGAACCCTCATTAGAAGATCCAGAATGTGGCATACTGTGCCTGGCATGGACTCACCCTCTTCCTAGTGGCAGAGTATATAGGGTCCTTGTGGTAGTTTGAATGTAACTGGCCCCCATAATCTCATAAGGAGTGGCACTATTAGGAGGTGTGGCTTTGTTGGAGTGGGTATGGCCTTGTTGAAGGAAGTGTGTCACTGTGGGGGTGGGCTTTGAGGATACTGCCCAGTGTCTCAGTTGACTTCCTGTTGCCTGCAAGATGAAGCACTCTCAGCTCCGGCACCATGTCTGCCTGCATGCTGCCATGCTCATCATGATGATAACAGACTGAACCTCTGAAACTGTAAGCCAGCCACCCCAATTAAATGTTTTACTTTCTAAGGGTTGCCATGGTCATGGTGTCTCTTCACAGCAATAGAAACCCTAAGACAGAAGTTGGTACCAGGAGTGGGATATTGCTGTAACAGGCCTAACCATGTTGGTGTTTGGAGGAATTTGGACTTTGGTACTTTGGGTTATGAGAGCAGTGGAATGCTTTAAGCACTGCTTACTGGGCCACACTAGTAGGAGCATGGATGACAGTGGGGCTGAGTGTGATTTGATGAACTGTTAGGGGCTTGCTCATTCAAGAGGTTTCAGAGAAGAATTTTAGTACATTGCCTAGAGTTTTTTCTTGTGATATTTTGGTGAAGAAAGTGGCTGCCTTTTGCCCTTGTCCAAAGAATCTGCCTGAGGTTAAAGTAAAGAGTTTTGGATTAATTCTGTTGACAGAAGAAACCTTAAAACAGTCCAGTATAGACTCTATTGTATGGATATTAGTGTTAACTCTAATGAAGATATATAATGAAAATGAGCAAGATGAACAGGGTCAATTACAAAAAATAAATTTTGAGGAGAAAAAGAGTACCAGGAAGTAGAATGGATCTAAATCCTGTGTTCAGAGGGATAAATGGATTAAGAAATGGAATGAAGGAGGTGATGACCTCAGGGCAAGATCCTACCCAGCTAAATTTCTAACTTGTGGAAAGAAACTAAAGCTTAGAGCTGGGTGTGGTAGGGAATACTTTAATCCCAGCACAGGGAAGGCAGATGTTGGCAGATCTCTGAGTCTGAGGCCAGCCATGTTCCAGCCCCAGGAAACAGCAGAACGTGGCAGCTTTGGCCACATGATTCCGGGCTTAGAATTAAGAAATAGAAGAAAGGAGTTATGAAATAAAGTCACTAAGGCCAGGCATATGTCAGGGTATCCCTGAATGGAGGCCTAGGAGAGAGACCATTACGTGAAGCTGTGAAGTTGAAGCCTGGATCACCTTGGAGAACCCAAGATGTTAGAGATGCCAGAGTAGTAGGATACCTCCTGAGGAGAGCTGCTAACAGGGAGTGGAACCAGCCCAAGAGAAATAAGTACTCTGAATGGAGTTGGAGAACTAAGGAGCATTTTGACATCAGCATGGAGCTTCAAAGTTTGGAGTTTGTCCAGCTGGTTTTTGGTCTTGCTTTGGTCCAGTGTTTCCTCACTACGCTCCCTTCCTTATGTTTTGGAATGGCAATGTATATTGGAAGTATGTGATCAGCTTTTTGATTTTGATTTTAAAGTGGATTACAGTTAAGAGATTGTGTGAGTCTCAGAAGAGACTTTGAAACAAGATTGGGACTGTTATTGACTATGGGGACTTCAGAAGTTGGACTAAATGCATTTTGCATTATGATACTGTTACAAGCTTATGGGGTCCAGGGAGTAGAATGTTATAGTTTGAATGTAATTGGTCCCCATAATCTCATAAGGAGTGGCACTATTAGGAGGTGTGGCTTTGTTGGAGTGGATATGGCCTTGTTGGAGGAAGTGTGTCACTGTGGGGATAGGCTTTGAGGATTCCTATGCTCAGCACATCACCCAGTGTCTTAGTTTTCCTGTTGCCTGAAAGATGTAGGACTCTCAGCTCTAGCACCATATCTGCCTGCATGCTGCCATAGTCCCTGTTATGATGACAATGGACGAAACCTCTGAACTGTAAGCCAGCTCCAGTGAAATGTTTTACTTTCTAAGAGTTGCCATGGTCATGGTGTCTCTTCACAGCAATAAAAACCCAAATGAAGATAGTCCCCAAGCAGAGGTCTATGGAGTGGTAGGAAAAAGTGTAGCTATGTCCATGGATGCCACAGCTGATACCAAGGTGGAGACTGAAGGTGAAGGCATGTCAGCTGACAAACGCTCCTGGTACTTCCATTTCTACCCTGTTCTTCTGTTCTGGGCCTGCCCCTGTGGGTGGCGGAGGTCTTCTAGAACTCATGCAGCCCTTGTGGGTATGGCTGTCACATTCTGGGATGAGCACGGCAGGCTGGAAGCAGTACTCATGATTCACTCTGATCACCATATACTTCACTTCCGTGGCTTACTTTTCAATTACTTTAGAACAGGGTTGGTAAAGAGATCATCTTTTTTTTTTTAATTAAGTTTCCCTTCTAGTTCATAAACAGGCTGTTTTCCTATGGCGTGTGTGTGTGTGTGTGTGTGTGTGTGTGTGTGTGTGTGTACATACATAAGGGGGCCAGAGGGTGATGTTGAGTGTCTTTTCTTAATCATGTTCTACCTGAAGCTCATCAGTTAAGCTGTATTTGCTGACCAACAAGGTTCAGATCTATCGCCATCCTCCAAGGACTGGGATTATTAGCACATACCACCATGCCAGCCTTTTATGTGGGCCCTGGGCGTCCAAATTCAGATCCTCATGTGTACACTGTAGGTACTTTAGTGACTGGCCGGTCCATCTCCCAAGTCCCATGGGCTGTTATTCCTTTGTCCTTTGGTCCAGTGAGATTTCAAAAGTGCTGCCTGGCCACTCAGCTTCACAGCCATTGTCATTTACTTAACGTTCACAGGAAGACAGGTTTGCAGCTCACCAAAGACAGCCTAAGGTACTGGCCACGATCAGTCTCTAGCTCCTTACACTAGAGCCAGAGGCCCTGGATGCACAAGGTTTCTGGGTTATCTTGCAACTCAAATGTGATATTACCAACTACCAAGTACTTCTGTGGAGAAAGGAAGCTATTGCCATGTGAACTTCCGGATACTTCTTGCCCAGTATCACAGTTCCAGGGTCAAGGCATATATCATGCTAGAGGGCAGCAGAGGCCGCCTGAAGAGTACACATGCCACTCTTTCCTCAACGGAGGGAGAAGACAAACATACTGAGGGCTTTGAGGACTGATGTAGATGACAGGGATTTAATTTCATACCAGCTCATGTCCATTCTAGTATATCAAGAGCTAACTTGACCTTGGAAAGAAAGACCCTCTTACTTAGGAGTAATTATTAACACTGCAGAGGGCTCCACACATCAGCTAACCCAGATCATGAAGAGAAGGAAGGGGAGGATGGAGTGGAAAGGGAGGGGAGGGTGGAGGGCAGGGGAGAGGGAGGGTGGGAAGGAGAAGGGGAGGGGGAGGGGGCAGGAGAGGAGAGTGAGAAGAGCGGGAGGGGAGCGAAGGGGAGAAACAATATCAAAGTGAAGGAAAGCCTCAACAGAACCCAGCAGGAAAGAGAGATGGTCCACGTCAGCACAAAACAGGACTGAAAAGGCTGAGGCAGGTGGTGTGGGCCCTAGCCAAGGATGATGCTCTCACATACATGTTTTCATCAATCACTTCTACTAACTTCAACAAAAGGCAAGCAAGGTACCTTTGGCTAACTAGCTCCATTTTAGCCAAACAATTAAGTAAATATAGTGATTAGTTTTAATTGTCAACGTGACCTAGAACCACCTAGGAAGAGAGACTCCAGGATTTGCTAGATCAAGATGGCCAGTGGGCATGCCTGTGAAGGATTTTCCTTAATTGAGTTAACTAAGGTGGGAAGACCCACTTTGAATATGGGTAGCAGCACTTCTTGAGCTGGGCCCTGGACTGTGTGTGAATTAACAAACAAAGCTGCCTAGTAAGTATCATACATTCTCTCTGCTCTAGGCCGTGCCTGTGATGTGACAAGCTGTTTCAAGTCTCCACTCCCTTGACTTCTGATACAGTGGAGCTGATACACCTGGACCTGTGAGCAGAAATAAGCCCTTTGCCCCCTCAATTGCTTTTGGTCAGGGTGTTTTCTCATAGCAAAAGAAACAAAATCAGGACAACAAATAGCTACTCACACAAATGATTAGGAAACTAGAGGTGCTTTTTATTTTTGTTAGTTAATATTATTTCCTTCTTGGGTCTCTGAGGGAGTTGAAGATTAGTTAGTTATAGTTGAAGATTAATTAGGATAGAAAGTGAATTAGATACAATAGGATAGATAATGGAATTATTTTCTCTGAATTTGTCAAATACAAATGAACTAGACATTGCTTAGGTATTTATTACTTGTATATATTGTATATAGTTATTGTACTTTTGTATTTGGTTTTTCTTATGTTAGTTATAAGCTTTTTCCTTTTTTCTTTTTATTAAAATAGAAAAGGGGAAATATGGTGATATTTTATTTGTATTAAAATATTATTTGTATGTTAATAAATAAAGTTGCCTGGGGGTCAGAGCTATTAGCAAGCCACAGGAAAGCTGGGTGGTGGTGGCGTATGCTTGTAATCCCAGCACTTAGTAGGCAGAGTTAGGTAAGTCTCTGTGTGTTCAGGGATACAGCCAGCATTGGATACATATGCCTTTAATCTCAATACCAACCATAGAAGACCTGGAGGTCTATACAGACAGGCAGTGATGAGGCAGTCATGTGGTTGGGTTTACAACCAATGAGAAGGCAGAACAGAAAGTCTATATAAAGATTTTAACACAGGAAGTAGCTCTCTTTCGGAGAGGCAGGACCACTGCAGGAGGAAGGGTAAGGTTTTAGCTCTTAGTTCTGACCTCTTGGCTTTCTTCTTTGCATTGGTTCTGTGTTTCTTGTTTAATAAGATGGTTGGTTACATCTACAAGGTATGGCTTTGTTGGAATAGTTATGGCCTTGTTGGAGGATGTGTGTCACTGTGGGGAGGGGGAGTGAGCTTTGAGGTCTCACATATTTTCAAGTCATACCCAGTATCTCAGACTACTTCCTGTTGCCTGCAGGTCAAGATGTAGGAATCTCAGCTTACTCTCCAGCACTATGTCTTCCTGCAACCACTTATGCTATGATGATAATTTACTAAATCTCTGAAAATATAAGCCACCCTGTGGTGGTTTGAAAGAAAATGGCCCCTAAATGGAGTGGCATTATTGTGAGGTGTGGCCTTGTTTGAGTGGGTGTAGCCTTATTGGTGGAAGTGTGTTACTATGGAAGTGGGCTTTGAGGACTCATATATGCTCAAGCCATGCCCAGTGAGAAAGGCTACTTCCTATTGCCTGTGAGTCAAGATGGTGCTAGAGTCCTTCTCCAACACTGCGTTTGCCTGCATGCTGCCTTGCTTCCCACCATGAGGACAATGGACTAAACCTCTGAAACTGTAAGCCAGCCCCAATGAAATGTTTCCCTTTATAAGAGTTTCTATGGTCATGGTGTCTCTTCACAGCAATAGAAACCCTAACTAAGACACACCCCAATTAAATGCTTTTCCTTTAAAAAAAAAATCAGAACAATTTTTCCAGTTATCTTCCTGTCCTTAATAAATGGTACACTCACACATGGGCAAATGGTTTCTAACCAGACACTATGAACGGCCAAGTTAGACAAAGGTGTCCATACCTTTTTTACTAATTACAAGAAGAGCATGCCAAAATATCTTAAAAATTGATTTAGGAAAAATACAAAGCAATTGATAAATGTGAAAATTATTTTACATTACTTTAGAGTGTTCTAAATTGTGCCTGACATAGTTTAGGGTCAGAAATCCTGATCAATCATTTGATTCCCTTGGAATCATTACTATGTCTCATTTGAAACAACCCTTTTCCATGCTACTGCCTCGAGAAAAGATTTTAACGCAGAAAGAAAGCTTGCTTGAGTCTTTTGCCTGAGATACACTCATCTCAATTCAAGCCGGGCAGGACTCCAAACCAACCCTAAGCAGGGAATTTAGCCCTTGGCTTGTGTTCATCAGGAAATCACTAGTGTTCGGTGAAGAGAGACTGTGAAAAGGACTGACCCAATAACCACCAGCAGCCACCACCACCTACAAACACCCACCACCTACCACACAACACTCACCACGACCCACCACCACTCACCACCCACCACCACTCATCACTACCCACCAACAACTACCACCACCTCCCAACCACCACCACCACCACCACCATCCTCCAACCACTACCACCACCACTCACCACCCACCACCACCACCATCCTCCAACCACTACCACCACCACCCACCACCCACCATCCACCACCACCCATCACCACCCACCACTACCCACCACCACCCACTACCACCCATCACCACCCACCACTACCCACCACCACCTTCCAACCACCTCCACCACTACGCCCCCCCCACACCACCACTCACCACTACCCACCAACAACTACCACCATCTCCCAACCACCACCACCACCCACCACCACTCACCACCACCCATCACCACCCACCACTACCCACCACCACCCACTACCACCCATCACCACCCATCACCACCCACCACTACCCACCACCACCTTCCAACCACTACCACCACTACCCCCCCCAACAACCACCAGTACCCACCAACCACTACCACATACCAGCACCAAGCAGAACAGCTGTCATGGGAGAAGCAGTTGTAAAGAGTTTGGGGTTAACATGAATTTTATGACCATCATGGATATTGCTGTTTTCCTCAAATATTATTCAATCGTGAGGGGAGTTCACATGTTCTCCTTCATGTTTAGGATGATCATAAATTAGATTAAAATTATATAATTATAACCTCCCACACTAGTTTGATCATTTTTTTTGTAACCAGGTTATCAAAGTATTTTAAGGCAACTTCATAGAAGAAATTAAAAATTAATGCTTCAATGTTCAAGCAAAACTTGTTGCTCATCATTGGGTCCTCATACTTTTTCATTTGCCAATCAGGCTCAAAAGGCTGTGAGGTTTAGTTGTAATAAAAAATACAGAGAAAGCCACTTGCTATCATCTTATTCTTTATTTCCCAGACTCACACACTTCAAGTGATAGCCACATCCACCCTAAGGAGAGCATGGATTAATCTAAACCCCTGCCTGGGATTCCAGTGGAGAATTTGTTGTTCTTACTACGAAATCAGGTAGAACTCCAAGTTCTCAGTAAAAGTATACTATGTGGTTTTTAATATCCAAGGGGACATGGGAAGCAGGGCCCTGAGGTTAACATTTAACTGAAAACCAGCAACTCTGGGCCGCAGCCCAAGTTAGAATATCAGCCTTGCTGTTCCCAAAGGTTTGCAGAACCCGACTTTTCAAACTGGATGAGGAAGTGGGACAGAAAAATATATTTAAACAGATGTTTTAGAAATTAGAAAATAAAGATCTTAAAATACCCTAAGCCCTGAGAAACTGTCCTGCTAAAATGTGACATAAATTTAAATTGACTGTGTTCCCTTAACTATGCCCTGTCTCCTCACACAAGCTTTTAGGCACTTCTCAGCATCTGAAACCTGGAACTGTAGGTGGAGGTATATAGATAATGTATGTGTATTTGTATGTATGTATGTACATTGTGTGTGTGTGTGTGTGTGTGTGTACATGTATGAGTATGTGTGTTGGTCAACAAGAGTCTTTGGCGTGTTAGAAAGATTTTGAGTTCAGCAATTGCTTCTAGTAAGAGGTCGATGCTCCCCGAAGGGAAAGTTAGCCTCCTACCTTTAGAGACATTGTGCTCTAGATTATGTATCTGGAGTTTCTACTTGCTGAAATAATTGTTCAGTTAAGCCAAGGACAAAGGAAACCTTAGTTGGCTTTTATTTCACAGTAATGAAATATTTCCTTCATTTCTTATTGATGAATTTCTATTTTCCATTTCTTGGGGTGTATGTGTGTTTCCATAGCTGGGAATTTCTATGAGTTTCTATGACTTTCCCTATGTCCAGTTATTAACTCTCTTTTTAAAAACTTATTTCTTTATGGTAGTAATGAGCTCTCACTGGAGGTAAGTTACAGGAACCTGGGACACTGCACAGCTCCTGTAAGCCAGAGGGCAGGGAAGCAGCTGGGGATGGCCTCCAGGGACAGTGGCAACCTTCCCTAGTCCTAGGAAGCACCAGATCCAGAAGCAAAGGGCTCATGAGAAGCTAGGTGGGTTGCCCTTAGGAGGCTCAGTTTCTAACTATCTAACAGGCAAGTCTGCAAACCTCGAGGATGAAAACATTCACTGCGAGTCAAGACAGCCTGTGATGAGGCTTCCAAGCTCATAATGCCACGGGCAGCACAAAGCATGGAACTCTTCTGGTTTCACTGAGAAGTCAAGAAGAAAACAAACAAATCCTGTGGACTATTTAGTCCAGGAGTCATACGTTCAAACATGCTTATAAAACACAACTGAGAGACATTTATAAAAGTCAACACTCATCAAAAGAGTGAAAAAATACATGTGAATCATGCTTCTAAAGGAAGTATGTGAGCTTTAAAAAAGTAATCAAAACTATCTCTTAATTTCAAAAAACAAGTTGGTTAAAAAATATAGTGATCTAGATTTCTTTAATAAGCAATTTTTCAAGCATGAAGCAAAGATTTCAACACTCCTGAGGCACAGTGATCTCACTAGCACTGGAAACCCTCTGAAACAGCCTTTAGTTCACTTCCACATACTTTGAAGCATCCCCAGTTATGAAAACACACACACATTGCATACACACACACACACACACACACACACACACACACACACACACACACACACACGTTTCCCCCTACACACACAGCAAGAAATGGGAAAATAGAGACAAGTATCCATCAATAAGAAATGAAGGAAAGGTTTCATTCTGTGAAATGAAAGCTAATTAAGGTTTTTTTTTGTCCTTGGTTTAACCGAACAATTATTTCAAGTTATCCAGTATCTTGTAAAGAAGATAGCACATAGCACCTATCTACTATTGGGAATTATATAGCTAAGGCTGGCCCAGAACTTGCTATGTAGCCCAGGATGGCCTCCAACTGATAATCCTCCTCCTCCCACTTCCCAAGGGCTGGGGTTACAGGCTTGCACCACTATAGCCAGTTCAACTGGGTTTTCATTTTATGTCTTAAACATGGGACTTTATTACAGTTTCATATTCGGCTTTAGGACTAGCTCACAGAGAAAGTTATTAGAATTAATAATAGACAACAGAACGACAATAAGGAAAGGATGGAAGAAAATGACTAAACAAGTAATAGAGTAAACCACAAGTCCATTTTTGGTTTTGAGTTTGCTCACTAATCAACCTATGTCACTTAGGTGCAATTTAATCTGGAAAGCACTGATTTGGTTCATGTACCCTGCGCACAGCGAAGACTGCACTGTTGAACAGTACTGCCACTAAGTACCATGTCTATGTAGAATTTCAAAGTGCAATCTTTAAAAAACAAACTGATATTTTCTTTTCTTTATTTATTTTTATGTACATTGGTGTTTTGCCTATGAGCATGTCTGTGTGAGGGTGTCAGATCCAGCAGAACTGGAGTTACAGACAGTTGTGAGCTGCCCTGTTGGTGCTGGGCACTTAACCTGGGTCCTCTGGAAGATCAGTCAGTTCTCTTAACTGCTTGCCATCTTCCAGCCCCTCAAAGTGCAATCTTACTTGCAAATGGTGTCACTAGGAGGTAATTAAGGTCATCCTTGATTAGAAGTGGCCTTATAAGAGGCAAATTTGAGTGCAGACAGATAGGACACCACTATGTAAGTACACAGATACACCGGGGCACGATGTGGTGACAGATACAGACACTGGAGTAACACGTGGACAAGCCAACACAGGCCACGGGCTTCTAGTAACCAGACTCCAGGGGGAAGCAGGAAGTGGATTTCTTCCTAGCGCCTCCCATTGGTACCAATTAACCTTGACTTTTAGCATCCAGAGTTGTAAGAGAATAATCTTGTTTCTAGGCACCCTGATTGAGGTATGTTGTCACTGCAGCCCAGGAAATGAATGCAGACCACCAGAATGCAGAGACGGCCTATGGAAAAGAGTGGAGACCAAGGAGTAGGAGAAAGTGATGGAGTGTCAGAGCCCCATAAAACCTTTTTATTTAAAGTATGAACTCAGAGCACTTGTAAGAGACCATGAGGGAAACCAAACAAAAGCTGAAACTTAGAGGTCTTGACTACCAAATCTGATTAGGTTTCACAAACACACATCTCCAAGGGAAGCAAAACTGGTTACACCTGAGCCTTCTCATCAGTTGTTGTTTGTAAACCCACCCCTGAGTCCCAGGCTTCAACCAGCTGCCCTTCTATGACCAACAAAGAAACTGCAGCCTACAGCCAGGGAAAACAAGATGAAGAAAATCACCAGGAGGCCGTTTCCTCCTCGTTCCCCTCTGAAAGAATCTGAAATCTCCACAGAAAGCCTGATTTTAGAGATCGTAGGGTGCTCGTACGTAGGGTGTTGTACGTAGGGTGTCGATGGACCATGCTCTTTCAAAAGATGACACATGTACTGAAAAGCAATGGATGTGAGCATCATCACAGTCAGGTCCACAACATCCCAAGTGGCTTAGCATGCACCTCCCACATTTCTGCATATTAGCTCACCCCACCTGCTTCTAGTACGACTGTTGGAAGTTGAAACTGTAGTCAAGACATAGTCCTTCATGTGACCTTTGAGACTATAAGGAAATAATAGTAAATAAGGGAGTTGAAACAACAATGTGAAGGTATCAACAATTTGGTGCATATTGTGTACTAAGTAAAGACTTGCCAAGAAATAGAATTTTAAGTTCTTTAGTTGCTTTGAATTATTCTCGGTCATATATAGACGATACATATGAGTACAGGTGCCACAGTTGCTGATAAAATTATCCATCCGAAAGCTCATGCAGCTCTGTGCTGTTAGCAACAACATCATTTTTTAAAGAGATTCATTTGATACAGAATCATTTTACCACCATGTCATTCATAACACAGTGTTGATTATTTGAAATAAAAACATTTTTTCATTTTTAAAAGTCAGGTGTTACTATGTAGCCCAGGCTGGCCTTAAACCCCCAATCCTACTGCCTCTCTCTTCCAGGTGCTAGAATTATAGGCACCTGCCTAAACTCTTATTTCTAATCTGGACTCAAAACAAACTCCAATCTGTTCCAATGTAGCCCGGGCAATCCTATTTGCCTCCTCTACTCTTCTTGCCTTTTCTTTTCCCCTCATCAATGGGAGATTTGCATCACTAATGACCAATGGCAACAGACAAAAGCAAATATCAGCTTGGAGGGCTCACATCATGTGAGGACTTTGCTAGCTTGGACATCAGAACCGCTTTCATAAAATGTCACTTAGTTCCCAAGAAGGGCCGGCTCCCAACACCAACAAACCCCACCAATTTCTCTCAGTAGTCTACAGCGAATTAGTGGAAATGTTTTCTGAGACTGAGAATTCTTAAAAAGCTGGATGCTGTAAAACCAGCCTCTAGCATCATTTGCCCACTGAGGCAAACAATGGGTCTCTCGGCTCAAATGGAAAACAGCATCTTCTTTTTCTAGTCCCTGAAATGAGCAACCTCAACAAACGCCACATAACACCACAACCTAACTTCCTACGGAAAATTTCTGGCAGACAGAAGACCAGCAGGACTAACTAAATCCATCACACACCCCAAGTAGCTCTTCCACTACTAAGGGCCTCAAGTACTTGGCATCCAATCAAAGCACTTAGCAAAGCTTTTTGTTCAAAGACTTTCCCTGACCCCAATAGAAAGGCATGCATTCACAGATAGAGCCAACCCTCCCAAGCACGGTACCTTATTCTGCTCACACACGTATTGTATCCTCAGGGTGTCCATTGCTCGGATCATGGCTTGCATGGCGGTGAATATGTTTTGGTAAACCAGCTTCGTGAAGCCCTTTCTGTCTTCATCGCTGTAGCCAGACCCATGGATAATCCTCATTTGCTTGATAAAGGTGCTCTTGCCACTCTCTCCAGTCCCTAAGATTAAAACAAGGAGTGAAGGACAGTTAGCAGACAGACTCCCAACCTGGGACTCTGGTAGCATTGGTCCTTGCCATGGGTCACAGGTTGGTGGGATGGGCTGGCCAAGAGTCTACCAGGAGCTTATGAGGCAGTCCGTCCTGAGCCCCAGGACATGCCTTCCCATCTTCCTCTCCTCAAGTCTTTGACCTGTCTGACCATCCTGAACACGAAAGCTTTGCTGCTCATACTGACCCTGACAGTGACGGAGCCCCTTTGCAGGAAGGACGTGAGCAGCAGAAACACTCAGAGAAGAGACTTGCCAACATGTGCTTGATCCTCGCACAGTGAAGCATCGTTCTCAGTTATGTGAAGTGTCTATATGAGTGCTGTTTTTAACGTTCCAATCTGTACTTCAGGAGGTCTCTAAAACTCCTAACACTGGCCTGTGGCACCAAGAAGCATACATCATTGAACTATCCCATTGATCTTTAATATACAGAGAAATCCAGACATGACATACAGAAAACAGGATGGCTGGATTCCATATTTCTCTCAGATCGAGATTCTGCTAAAAAGGTAGTAAAAATATTTATACAAGGGAGCTCGAATATTTTCTAATATTGTCGGTGATAAATGGAATCAATTATATGAGATATTCATGGTTCATTTCCAAATCTACATGTTGCTTTAAAACTTTTACTAACAGTTTAGTTAATAAGGTTTTTAGTTGAAATGGAGGAGAAACTATCTCCAAACTAAAATTACTCACACTATATACCCTTTAAATAAATGTACTTTACAAAGTGCAAATTACATTTAATAATGTTACAAAAAGAAAATAGTTATCTAATAGTATTTCTGTCAAAAGAAAATGTTATGTGAAAAATCTCAACTGAAACATAAAATTTGCCACAACAAAGGCCATAGATTATTTTTCATGAAATGATTAATTAATCGTGACTCTGTATAGTCACTCACTTTTCAGTATCTCAACAGAACACCCAGATTACACAATTGTCATCAAATTCTATCATCTCTAGTACCTTATTGACTCTTAGTCACATAAATACTATGTTGGACATTTTTTTCCCCTACATTTTACTTATAGAGATGTGTTTTCCAGAGTAGGAGACTAGAATAAATCATAGTAACTAGCTTGATTAAAATTAGTGATGTTTAAAATTACTTGGGCTTTCCTCTATACCTTACCAGGGTTCTGAAAGCTATGAGTAAGACCTGTAATAAAGACCTGAGTGAGACAAAACTTTAAGTATCTTATAATTCTTCTGATAAAAACAAATATCTAGGATTGATTTTGTCAAACACATACTTGTTCTTCTGTTTGTTTCTTCACTAAAGCCTCCATGTATTCCCTTCCCCTTGAAAGGACAGACAAAGGTGGGCAGGAAAGCCTGGTGGTGTGGGCCCCCACCCTCGGCAGCCTTCCCTTACAGCACACTTCTTCAGCCCTCCCTACTCCAGCCACACTGGCCTGCTCTCAGATGGATTCTCCTTGAGCCCTTCACACAGGCCGATCCCTCCTCCCGGCCTTTACTCTTGGCCTTGCCTGCCCTTCCTGATCAGGTCAAGTTTAGTACCCAGGGAATAGCCCTCCCCACGGTTTTGATGGATTTTCTCATGTGGATTAAGTTAATCAAGATACTCCCTCCTAGCTGTTATCACAGGCTAGCCTTAATCTGGACAATCTCTCACAGGTATACCTGAAGGCCTGTCCCCTCCATGTCAAGTCGATAATACTAACCATCGCACCAATGCTGGCTTTCTTGGTGCCTGGTATGATACCTGACATTTGGTACCGTATTTATTAAGATAAATATTGAGCAGTGCTTCATGTCAGTTGTCTTCCTCTCTCACTGTCCACCTAATTTTCTGAGTCAGAGTCTCTCACAGAATAGGCAATTCCTGGAACTGGCTAAGCTGGCTGGTGGCCCAGTAAGTTTCAGAGTTCTATCTGCTCCACCTTCCCAGCTCTGGCATCTTAGCCTTGCTGGCTTTTTACATGGGTGCTGGAGATATGAATTCAGGTTGTTATACTTACGCAACAAGTACTGTATTGACTGAATCATCTCCCCGGGTCCCTTCTTAACGATCTTTAACTGTACAGTTCATCCCAGTCGTGTTACATAATTCAGTGTTGTGCAATCAATTGTCAGACCCTTTCAATCTTACAAAACTGAGCCCCACCCGCAGCCTGGGTAAACACCCTGCCTTCTGCTTTGTCAATCTGACTATTCTTGACACCTACTCCCCATGAAGTTATACTGTCTTCATTCTTTTGTGGCTGGCTTATTTCAGTTAGCATCCTCAAGGTGTGTCCATGTTACAGGGTACTCAGCAGTCCTTTTCTGAATAGCGTATCTCTGAATTTTTCAAATACAAGATATTTTAAAAATCCACCAAACTGCAACTACCTGTACCACCTAACATACGGGAAAGTAGGATATGCCAATTTTCTGTGCCCAGCCCTGTGTTCCAGGTGTGTTCCAGGACTCCAACCCCATAGATAAGCAAAGATAAACCCTAGAAGGAGCCACAATCTGATCTTCAATGACCTCTTCTGAGTGCTAACTGAATGCTGATACTGACAAATATTAAAGTAGTCACTAGTCTGGGGACTCTATACAATCGTCTCCTTTAATCTTCGAACCACTCTGTGAAATAAGTATTGATGTCCTCAGTATGCAGCTAAGACACCTGGGATATAGACTGGTTATGTAAAGTCTGCAAGCACACATAGTTAACAAGTCCTGAAATTGATTCACTTGGATTCCACTGACAGGCTCTACCGTCAGAGAAGATCTGGCTCATATACCAAAGGACCTGGTGATAGGAGCCTAATCAGGTCAAATTTTAAATCCAGTCACACACTATGTAAACCCCAGCCAAGCCACCATCTTGCAGATACATCCTGCCCAGATCCTGCTGGGTTGTACTCAAAACCTTCTTGGGAAGCTCCTCACGCCTGTGTAGAGTCAGTTTTAAGTGTTTATCTTCCTTCTATTCAGCTCTCACATTAACTGGGTTCTCCCATATCCACCCAAAGAGCTGGGGGAAAAAAAACTTGAGCAGAGGACAGACTCCTCTTCTAAAGTACACTATCAAAGCTTGGTCCAAAGTTCTAGGCCAGATCAGGTCTCAGTTCCCATAGACTTCTGGGTTGCCTCTTCCCAAGATTATGATATTCTCTATTACTCAGCAGGCCTGAGCCTCCGGTCCACTGTCAGTTCATCCCAAACAAACATTAGTAGTCCTGTGTTTTACAGATGAAGAAGCCAATGTGATCATGGAAATTATGTAACTGCTTCAAGGGAGCTGTAACTGTGACCTTGAAGCCAGAAAACTCACTCAAGACTGCCTGAAATTCTGCAGCAAGATAAGGAAGTTCCCAGTAGCAGAGGTTATTCTCTCACACACAGCCAAAGCCAGTCACTATTCTAAACATTTTTTTAAAAGGCCAAATGAGAAAAGTACTTAACAATATCATTATTTTAAAATACTCTTTAAATATTTGGTTTCAAATGGCAAATGTTCAGCTAAACACACAACACACACACACACACACACACACACACACACACACACCGATAACAGATAGGTTGGAGACAAAGAAGAGACTGAACGACACCGACTACTGAAAGCCAAGATCAAGAAAACCTAGAAGCCATTTAGTGGGCATGCTCTTGCTCTCACCAAAGCTGCTATACAACCCAGCTGGTGCTGTCTCTCTCCAGAATAGAAACTAAGAACCATAAAGACTAAGGAAGTTGTTCAAGTTTGAACAGCGCGTGAGTGCTGGCCTGGCTCTGAATCTAGGTCTGCATTGATACACGCTCTTCCTGTGACCATTTGGTCCTTTCCTAAACAAAGGGTCTCTTTCCTACACAAACTGAGATTACAACAGGAGATGCTTCCTTCCTCTTCCAGCCTGCAGAGCTGTCCTGAAGCTGAGATGGCTCCAGCAGCAGGGGCAGCAGGGAGCAGCAGGCAAGAGCCAGTGAGGATAAGTAATGACATCATGCTCTCTGTCATGGCAGCTGTGACCAGGGCTGCAGGGACTGATCAGCTCAAGCCAAGGATCTGAGCTGATCCATTTACCTGTTCCAAACAGAAACTCCACAGGTGGGCTTCCAGCATACATTCATTCATTTATTTATTCAGGGAAAATTTTTTAAAAAAGTACCCAGAGGCAAGATTCTGGGAATGAAAACTATTAGTGGTTTTTCCTGGGTGACTTTTAACTGAAGAGTGGATGGCTTAGATGCCCCACCCACCCCCACGGTTCCTACTCCTCTTTAGTCAATTACCTTCTAAAACATGGGTTTGGGACCCTGCTGCTGGGCTAAATGTGTCCCTCCAGAATGAGGCTGCCGGAGCTCCTCCTGAGAATGGAGAAGAGAAGGAATCCCCAGTTCACAGCAGATTTTTGGTCCAAATAGGGACCAAGCATTTTGACTGGAAAATGAAATTTTGGTGTCAGATTACCAGAGATTCCTCAGGTATGATGAGGGTCTCATCCCAGGAGGCTTTTTACCCAGATTCAGCATGTAGCGACACAGAAGAGGAGAAGAATCAATTAGCAATTCCACTTATAGGTTCAGTTTTCAATATAAGTAAGGGAAATGGCACTTCTCCATTTAATTTCCATTTTTTCATTTTCATATTTGAAAATAAAATTCAATGATGGCTATTAAGTAAAGACATAAACTACTAAATGACAACCCAGTCAAGAAAGGAATACCAGTGTACACAATGTGTGTCATATATGGTGAACTATCAAATGGATATCAAATATCCATGTACATGACAGATTCTAAGATTATAAAGAAACTGAAATATTTCCATTATGCTGTATTGTCATTATTTATGGTTGATATATGCTCAGAGACACAAATACCACTGTGTTACAATTGCCTACAGTATTCAGGGCAGTGATATGTTGCATAGATTTGCCGTCTGTACACACAGCCTAGGCATGAAGAGGCTGTATCATCTAGGCTTGTGTAAGTATACTCTATTGTGTTTGCACAATGGCAAAACTGCCTAATGTGTTTTCCAGAGCATATGACCATCATTAAGTTAGGCATGTCTGTAGTTTTCAACTCTTATCAGTGTCAAGAGCCTGCTTGTGTGAGCTGCTTGCTTATCATCATCTCATTGCAACTGCAATAATCCTTCCGTACACTGTGAAGATGTGTTGCTCTCATTGTTAATAAAAATATGATTGGCTGATGGCTAGGCAGGATTTTCAGGGCAGAGAGAATGCTGGGGAGATTGAGGGCAAAGTTGGAGGGCAAAGTTAAGATGCAGAGCAAGCAGGGTGGGCAGTACATAGATGAGGTAAACAAGCCTTGGGGCAGCACATAGACTAATAGAAATGGGTTAATTTAAGTTATAAGAGCTAGCTAAAAACAAGCCTAAGCTATTGGCTGACCTTTCATAATAAGAAGTCTCCATGTGGTTATTTAGGAACTGGCTGGTGGGACAGAAAAGTCTGCCTACAGCCCTCCATAATAAAATCAATGGAAAACTGCTAGCAAGACACTCAGGCAAGTAACAGGTTCACCAAAGGACCTCCTATGCCGTTCTGTCACGGACTGCTGACCTCTGACCTTTCAGCAGGGGACCATCAAAATCCCCCAAGTCTCTAGCTGTGAAGTTCTGCTTCGGAGCCTTTGTCCCTTTTCCCTTTAAGCAAGTGTCTTTGTTTGACCAGGACACTCAGTACCGGGTAAATGGACGTGTGTCTCCTGCTCTTCCACCATGCACAGTGCGTATAGATAATGCATGTTCTAGTCTCCTCTCCACAGACTCCCCACTGGCTGGGGAGAGGGTTGTGTGCCTCTGGCCTTGCAGGGCTGGGAGCTTTTCTACAGCAGTGCTCTTAACTTTACTGCTCAGTAGCGTCTCCTAAGCTCAGTCCCCTGAGTATCAATATTGTGATTTTGGCATATCCATATGACACCTGATCGATTACCCAGTATTTTGCTTCATCTGTTGTTCAAATAAGTCTTTATGAGATATGAAAACCCTGTATTGCATGTGAAAAATCAAATGAAAATATAATAAAACCTACAACTTTGCAATATTCCATCTGAAACAGCTCTCCTCTTTCCAGTTCGATAGGGGCTACATTTTGTGAACCACTCACAAAGGATTGCCCTTTGTAGATGGAATTAACCCTTCTACTTGTCATCCAAAGTTCTCTCCTAGTTCCTAACCCTGCTCTCTCCAGAGGCCTCTGAAATCCCACCCAGGACTCTCACCTAGATATAAAATAGCAAGGTTAGAAACTCACAAAACTGAAAAGGGGCCAAGAAAAACACCCAAACCCACTAAGACACTGCACCTCCAGAACTGAAAAAGCAATACAAGGTTAGAGCTTTAATTTAATTTCAAATAGTACAGGGAGACTCATTGTGGGAGTAGGGGGTTGGCAAAAAAGTCGCTTTTAAGAGCCAGGAGGGACCAGGGGCCAAAGCAAAATAAACCCTTTGAATGACAGACAAAAGATACCTAAACAGAAAATCAACTGTTCTAGAATTTCGTCAGAATCCAGAAAGACTGACTCCCCGAGAGCTAAGGCAAGGAGCTAATGAAGCTGTGGAGACAGACAGTGGCCTAAAGTGTTTCCTGACCCAGCAAGGCCCACCTCCCAGAAGCCAATGTTCTCAGCTCAGGGTTAGAGCAGCCAGACAGTAAAACAAAGCTCACAAAAGTGAAGACAGATGGGAATGTCATCTAACTTACATGACCAACAGGCTGAAAGGGTATGGACATGTCCAATGTGACCACCAAGTGGGCTCTCTATGAACAGGGACCTTATTTCTCTTGACAGGGGATACACTGGTAACCTACAATCTATTCATGAACGGATACTTATGGATTATAGACCTCCATGGTGATTCCCTTTTGGGAAGCAGTAAGGAATGGGTTGTCTAGAGTGAGAGGACCTGTTGGAGATACACAGCCAGCTTTCCCATGCCAGGTGCCTGCTGCCTGGCTTTCTGATGAAGACCTGGTGGTACCCGGCACACTGTGGAGCTCAGGTTCTGTGTCAAGCCTTTTGCGGAGTTCAGATAAATAAACTCAGAAAAATGCCTTGGGTCATCGTTAAGCCGCAGCATTTCTCCTGCGGTGGCCTGCCCAGGCGACAATGTTGTAACTTTGTTTGGTCTGCTCCAGCTTGGGCTGACCTTGGGCAGTGGAAATTTCTGCAGCTGAATGGGCGGCTATGCTGGAGCTTGTCATTCAGCAGATATGGGTTTGTGAGAAAAGCTGGCAAATCCCGGGGAAAGAACTCCCCAAGTGCAAAGCAGAACCCACGGGGCAGAGGAGTCACCAAAACGCAGGTTCTCTGCCCTTCCTCAGCCAAGTTTCACCGGCCTTGGGAGAGCCTGGGAATATGCATTTGTGGCCAGTATTCTAGGGGCTTCTGTGGGTTGGATAGAAAGACCGCTCCAGGGCCCTTCTGAAGGGAATCCCTGATGGACTCCACCTGGGGCAGAAATGCTTCAGCTGCTATATCATGTCCAGTTGAGTTGATGAGTTTTTCTACCAAGTTCCAAATTCATTGCTTCATGAATAAATATCCTGGACTCCCAAGCTCTACTTTTACACTTCCAGGGAGAAAATATTTTGAAAGAAGCCATCAGATCCACTTATTCAATTCTGCCCGAGCCTCACGTCACCATCAAAACCATGGCACCTTCCCTAGCTCCTGTTGCCACGTTAACGGACTTGCTGTTTTTAACCATAAAAGGAGGCAGAGTGATGCCTTGTGCAACACTGAACGGGAAGCAAATGGAGACAGGTTCACGGCTACCCTCTGAGCAAAAGAAGTTAACATGAGGCTTTTAAAACAAAAAAAAGGGGAGGAGGGAAAGTTGAAAGAAATTAAGTGATGAAACCTAAAAGGCAGTTTGAGACTTTTTTTTTTAAATGGAGAATTCAAAATACACTGTATCACACTTGATCCTTTGGATTTATTAAAATGCTCAATTATCTTTATGGACAAGACAAGAAAAGCCATGCTTCTAAGCACAGCAACTCCTCCCAGAGACAGATGTCACATCCATGGAAGCAATCAACTATGAAGGAGAGATATTTTTTAAAACTTCCCCTAGGGTCAACAAGGTACCCACCAAAAAGCTAATGTGCGGGATAAAAAGCCTGATGACTTTAGTTTTGTCTCTGGAACCCGCATGGCAGGAGAGAACTGACCCCTTTGGATTGTCACCCGACTCTAGTGTCACATGCACACTTCCACAAAATAAATAAGCCTGCAACAAAAAATGTAAAAGACCCCCAACCATACTGCCGCGCAGACTCACTCTTTTCCTATCGTTAGTTCCCGAACACTCCCATGGAACGACTACGAACACTCTCACCTTCTCGGGTTAACGCTGGTAAGACGGAGATGAGCACATGAGAGCATGTAGACAGGTCTACACAAACACAGCACGGCTCAACAGCAGGAGACACAGTGCTGTGGATATTGACAACTAAGAGGAGTCTAGGAATCCATCCCTCAACTGATATCAAGAGCAACCACGTAATCCTTTACTTCATGTCATCGTGGATATCATTTTGACTAAGATGCACTTTCAAGTTCGGCATACCTATGAGAAGTTCTGTTTTTAAAGATTAAAAAAAAATCTATGTATATGAGTGTTTGGCTGAGTGTGTGTCTGTGCACTGCATGTGTGCCGATGAAGGTCAGAAGAGGGCACCAGATCCCCTGGAACTGGAGTTATGCGTGGTTGTGAGCCACCATGTGGGTGGTGGGAATTGAACTTGGGTCCTGAGCAAGAACAGTAAATGCTCTTAAAGCTGAGCCGTCTATACAGCTTCCTCACTCTTAGAGTAAACAGAATTAAAGAGCCACACTAGTGATCTTTCAATCACAAATACTTTGAATTCTTAGTTTCTAAAAGTAAGGTACAGAAAACAGTGTGCTTTCTACAATTTGCTATCAATGCATTTAAGAGTTCAAATATAGAGAGACTTCAAGGCGAGCTTTCATTCTAAATTAATTTGAGCTATTTATTCATATAATCAAATCTTCATAATGTTATAAAGGTGGGATGCACTAGAAATTCAATACAAGCATTTAGCTTGGTATTAATTATATCAGGAAGCATTTGGTATTGGTTTATATTTATTTCTTGGATGCAGTTACATGGTTCAGAGATCTTTGTGATGGGCAAACATTAATCCTTCTGCAAGGAGCTACACAATTCAGTTACCTTCATGGCACAGTCCTGTAATGTGGGTATTCAGGAGGCTATCACAGGAGGGTCGTAAATTTGAGGCTATCCTGGGCTACTTAGTAAGACCCTGGGCCTCCACATTAACACCTTACCCTAGAAAAAGATCAAAGAAAAAGCTGTACAATATAGCTCATTCTGTGTCAACAGCTCATTTATAAAACCATGGGGAAGTAATACAATACTTGTTACTTGTCTGCAACAAAAACTTCATTTTGGAGTGTTCTCTAGACCACCATTAGCAAATCACATCAATGGCATGGAGAATCCTACCCTGATATGTTTTATGGCTAACAGATAAAATACCAGAGACTCCATTGGCATTACTCATTCCTCTTATAAGATCATGACTTCACCTTCTGCTGAATGAGACTGACTCATGATGGATTTATGAAAAGGGCAAACATACGCATTTTCATGAATGGTTTCAGAACCTCCCACAGTTCAGTGTTGCTCCTGAAAATAAGCACCTCCCTGAATTCTTACAGTAGCATTCACTGAGAAATCCTAGCATCAGGGCACTGGTGGGCAGTGAATGACTCAGCCTGTGAGCTTCTGGGGGTACTCTCAAGCGGCTGACTCCAAGCAAGCTTGCAGTCAGAACTGCCCTTGCACGTCATGACAGCTGCTCCAAAGTTGGACATTTACTCATGTTGAGAGTAGAGGGAAAGCAGAACAAGGCATCAAGGAAAAGACAGAAACCTTTAAAACAGATGAGAAATGATATCCCTGAGCCCACATTAGTGTAGGCAAGGAGATGAAAGAATCATTTTGAAACACCATGGGATTCTGTTGAAGCACAGATGGTCAAGGTGGCCATAGTCCTTCACCCCAGGATAAATTCAAATCAAACGAAATAAACACAAGTTAATCAAACACTGCTACCTGCTGCTGGTGTAACTAAACGTGAGGTGATGGCAGGTCTGTAGAAGTGCAGTATTCTATCATCTACCTTGGAAGGGTTTTAAAAAAAATTCAAGTTCTCCTTGGAATTCTGGGAAAATAGGAAACAATTTTATTCAGACTGATACCTACACAAGTAGGTGTAGAATTTCCATTCTGCCATTGCGACTACACACATGAATTTACCTACAAGGTGTCTAGTGTAAGAATTGAGCAGCTGAGCAGTGGCTAAGTGGTACTATTTGCAAGACCACACACCCATGTGAAGTGTGGGCCTTGCCATTTTTATCTGACCCCTAGGCTGTTCACACCCTGGCCAACTCATCCATCTCATCCCCACACTGGTCTAGCACTACCACTCACAAATGTTCCCAGACTCCTGGAAGACACTCATTCTCATCTCCCTGTCACTTCTGTACCTTTATGTACTCTTACTGTGACATTTGAGGTGTCTTCTCATTTCATGCAGAAAACATTTGAGAATTATTCAACATGCTTCTCACTGATGTCAAAAAAAGCTTCTTAAATATATTTATTTTATTCTCAAAAACAATATAAAGATTTATCTTTGATGGTTAATTTTGGTTTATTATTCTGACTTGATTGAGTGGAACCTGGAAAATGGGTACCAAGGCATAGAATTTCTGTAAATATATTGGGTGATGTGGAAAAATAGTTTTTTTGGGGAAAGACAAAGTTTGGAAGAATGGGATAGGAAAAAACTGGAATGCTAAAAGTTAAGCAAAAATGGGTGATTCTGGTGTTCGCTCAGAAGAGAGTGTGTTGCTGGAAATGCAGACAGTGAACGCCGTCCTGACAAAGCTTCAGGTGAACACGCAGACTGCTGGCTGTCTAGTGCTCGTTCTCGAGTCAGCATGTGGGGCTTCCGGCTCCTTCTCCTTTTCCCGAGTCTTCTAAGAAATCACACTTAAAGGTAACAGACTGACCTCACAAGCAGCATAGATACAGGCCGTTGTGTGGGTAATGCCAGATGCTTTTTTTTCCCTTTCCCTTTTGATATGATAGTGTAATCACATCATTTTCCCCCTTCCCACTCCTCCCTCACTAGATGCTTAGAATCTGGAGCAAAGATGAACAGAGAATACAACCTTGAAAAACCCACAGCTGGAGCTAAGGAAACATCATGGAAGGGAGGGTAGAAGAAACCCAAGGGCTGGAGGATGGGGAATGTGCAGCAAAAATGTCTTCCAGACATGCCATGGTCATTGTCCTCAGGAACTCACCGTGAGTCTCCACATAAGAACTTCAGAAGATTGGCGCTATCTTCCGTGTTCCGTTGTGGGTGGCAGAGGGTCCGTGAAGCCCTCCCCCACCTTGGGGATTGGGGGTAGTTAGTGGTTGTTAAGGTTAGGAGTGTCATTGTCTTCAGTAGTGCAGCCACTGCTAGGCTGCCCAAGCACTGGTAAATAATTTCTTACCCACACTTGTACAAACAGCTCTAAACTCGTGGGGTTACATACAAAGAGAAGACATGGATGTGTATTAGAAAGTAGAAAGGAGGATGAGGGAGGAATGGGGTGGAAATGACTAAAATTTGTTATGTGCGTGTATGAAATTGTCAAAGAACTTTTTAAAATTAATTCACGTGTTGGTCAGAAAAGCAAGGCATACAGAGGTACATCCATGACACTGGTTACTGAAGATGTGTACACCATTGAGAAGAAAGCACATGTTTTACATTAGCACAATAGAAAAATACAACAGATGTGGATCTCAGAAATTAGGAGAAGACAGTCCAGGCTCAAGGGTATCAAAATGAAAATTTGTTTCCAAGACCTCCACCTGAGAAGGGAACCTAGAGGTGGAGAGGGCACAAGGTCCTTGTCCTCACAGATAAGCTCCAGGGAAACTAGTATGTTAAGCACAAGTGTTTCTCTTCAAAGGAAGCTGTATACCTGTTTTCTGCCTGGAAAGCTGGGAATGGACGTAGTTAATAGCCTGGTGATCTGTTATCTATAGGGCCAGGCCACACCTGAATCCCCCAGACAATTACGTTTTCTTATCCCAGACTCTTCTCCTCCCTAAACCTTTATTCTGAGCATTGCTTCTCAGTCAACAAAACCCATCCTTACGGGAGATGTCATATGTACTTTACAACAGCCTAACTAACTTCTGTGTTATCTATAGGGCCAGGCCACCCCTGACTCCCACAGACAATTATGTTTGTCTCAGTCCTTCTCTCTAGTCCCTTATCTGGAGCATTGTTGCTGAGTCAACAGAGCCCATCTTTATGGAAGAGGCCATATGTACTTTGTAAAGAGTTTCAATGTAAACATAAGTTCTATTGTAGATATGAAATTGAGTTATTATCATCAGGAAATTTTTTTCCAAAATTATTCTATGCTTAAATAGGGCTAAAATAAACTACCTGAGGTTAGATTCTAGAAGTTTGAACCAACACCACCAACTAAGTTGTGTTGAACTGGATTTCCTTCTTGCCTCATGTGGATCATTATTCTGCCAACCCTGGTGTTTGCAGAGACCCTACACAGGGAGGTGGCCCTGCATATCCCAAAATACCCAGGGATTTGTTTCTTGCTTTTTAGCTATCAGGACTACTAGAGCCATAGTTTAAGTTGGTCCAGGTACAGTTTGTGCTGGTGGCAATCTTTAGCATTTTCTACATGACTCTGGTTTTGCAGACATGCAAAATCCAATTATGGTATCATAGAGGCTTCTACCATAATTTCAAAGGAAGACTGGGGAAGCCTGATTATGTATGGCAGTTACTAGAATCCCTTGCAAGCAAGCCCTGACAGGACAGTATGTGGAGTTGTGGCAATAAAACTGGAAGTAAAATAGGGACCTTAGAAAGAGCAAATACACTATGCTTGTCAGAGAAGGCTATAGGCAGCAAGCAGAGCCAGCCTCAGTGCGTGGGTTAGGTTACGGCCATCAAGGTTGTAGGGGAAGGGTTGACTGGGCCACATCATTTGACTGTATGGTCATGGAGTCATGGGATATGATGTCCCAGTATTATAAAAGCTAACCAGCAGTGAGGCAGTTTCCAGGTGGCCTCCATCTTGACTTCTGCACATCTTGCAACCAGGGTGTATAGTGTCTTCAGCAGCAGACTCTTACCTTCAAGCTCTGTGAGGCAACCAAGAGGAATGGCTAGAGCCTGGACCATTCTGCCTGATAGAGTTTGTGAGGGTTGTTTTATCAGAGCAACAGGAAATGAAGCTAAGACGGCTACTAGCTATATTAATAATCTATCCAGTGGTCTCCTACAAGTGGGGAGGAGTTTTCCATTGACACTAAAATTGATGGAGCCCCAAAAGCTCCTCAACATAAAAGAAATTCTATTGTCATAAGGATTTACCTCTTTGTCTCCCTGACCCCATCATTTGGTGGGATTCCCTCACCATAACAACAAGGTATATAAGGAAGCAAAGAAGAATGTCCTGGGCAGTCTCACTTTCATTTTATCCCTATGATATGGATATGTCCTCATGGTCCAGCCCTTGGAAAGTCAAAGAAACATGATATAGCATGATGATGATGGCAAGCCAATCAGTCTGAGGGTGACAATGTTTCAGTGATGCTAAGGACGTGTGCACTACAACCTTTGACTCTCTTTAGCATTCCAGTAGAGCCTTGGGCAAGTTGCTTAAATACTTTGAAGCCTGATTTTGACAACCCTTTAATCCCAGCACTTGAGAGGCAGGTGGATCTCTGAGTTCGAGAAGAGCCTGGTCTACAGAGTGAGTTCCAGGACAGCCAGGGCTTTCCAGAGAAACCCTATATTGAAAACCAAACCAAACCACCAAAAGAGTGTATAATAATAACATCCAGTCAGCACTTACTGTGAGAATTAAAATCGCATTTTAATGTAGAAATAAGAACTCATACACTAGTTACAACAATTTATAAGGGAGATGGTTGTGGAAACGGAGATAAAGAAGCCAATGTATTAGTTTGGGAGAGACTGCATTTAGGAGGTAAAGTCACAGGCAGGAATTACAATCTTTGAGGTTAGTAACTTTGTGGCATTTTTCAATAACCATGGAGAAATTTGAAAAATGGTCATAAGCTATAATGAAGAACTATGGCCAGTGGCTTAAAATTGTGGTGATTTATTCTCCCACAGAGGGGGACCACTGTCTGCTTCTCTCCTGTTTCTAGTGTGTCTCGCTGTGCATAATGATCGTGGGTCTGGCCACTGTGGGGTCAACTTTCCTGGGTGCCTATATTCACATTTCACAGCACTCTTATGTAAGGGCACAGCCATCTTGGATTTAGGGCCAACCAAATTTACTCTGAGTACTACATTATTTATCATACCCACACAGACTTTATTTCTAAAGAGGATCGCATTTGCAGGTTCTAAACTCATCATAAATTTAGGGGGTACAGTACTATGCAACCTACTAGAGTGCCTGCTTCATACCAATGTATTTGTTAGCTAGAATAATTATTAGTCATGGTAGGATTTTTTTACAGAAATGACAAGAGTAATAGATTCTTACACATTTTACAGGTATAATAAACTAAAAAATTAATTAATTCTTTGAGAATTTCATATATTTTTATTACTTTCCCAATTAACTCCTCCAAGATCTACCCCCACCTCTCTAGTCCCCTAACTTTGTGTTTTCTTTTCTTTTTTTTTTTTTTTTAACAACCAATTGACTCAAACTTGTGCTGGCCATATACTTTTGGGGATGGGGCATCCACTGGTGCATAGAGACCTCCCAGGAGCCACATTTAAGGAAACTCATTTTCTTCTTCCAGACAATATCTACTGCTCAGAGTTCCTCACTTAAGGATTAGGAACCCCTTCCCTTCCCATTGTAGCCAACATTTTTATTCTCCATCATAGAAGGAAGAGGGAGCCTGACACTTTGCAAAAACCATTTGGACTTTTCCTAGCATGTTCAACAAGTGTCTCCTTAACTTTTCCTCTCACACTTTTTGATTTTTAGACAGACTCTCACTCCTGACTGGCATGGAACTCACTGTGTAGACCAGGCTGGCCTCAAATTCACAGAGATCCACCTGCCTCTGCCTCTGAAAGTTAGGATTAAAGGTGTGCACCACCGTGCCCAGCTGCATTTATTTTCTAGCTGATGTTAAATTATTCGAGGGATAAAGGTGAGCCAGCATCAGGCTTTAAGCTTCTGCACCAATGTCATGGTGCCAGTTTAATTTCTTTCCCAGAGATCCAAGTTTGGACTCAGGGATCCAACTTCCATTTAATTTGGTGGAAGTATCATTCAACTCTCTTAATTTGAAAGCCTTCTATTAAGACATACATTCTTCTGCTCAGCCCACATCCCTACACTGGTCCTTTGTCACTGCTGTCTTGTGAGCTTATTCCCACATTGTGGTACTGTTGGAGCCCAGGCAGCGTTTAAGAATGCCACCTGCGGCCCCCAAACCAGCTGCTTTCCCTTCTGTACACTTTACTCCACTTCAGCCCCAACTCCCTCCCTTGACAACTGTGGGCCAGCCACTCTCCCTTAATTATCAGAGGTTTTGAAAATCTTCTCATCTCAGCTTCCGTTTTGCCACAACTAGGTTGAAAACATCTCTCTGCTTTGTACCCTCCTGAACACCCAGCCTAACCACCTGCACAGGACAGAAACTCAGATGCTGACTGGCTGAGGTGCTCAAGTTTCAGAGAAACAGCAGCAGCCTGTGGATGCTCCTGTAGGCCGGGGCTTGTCCCAATGGCCCTCTTGTAGTGAGGTGAGGGAGCTCAAATTCAGAGTGTCTGGTTTTCATCTTCTCCCTACTCACGGGAACAGAGAAGCTATGGAGCCAAGTG
The DNA here is from genome assembly GCF_004664715.2 of Peromyscus leucopus. Taxonomy (NCBI): domain Eukaryota; kingdom Metazoa; phylum Chordata; class Mammalia; order Rodentia; family Cricetidae; genus Peromyscus; species Peromyscus leucopus. Next base: position 10,172,604 of record NC_051063.1, on the reverse strand, counting down.
GATGTGTGTGTGTGTGTGTGTGTGTGTGTGTGTGTGTGTGTGTGTGTGTGTGTGTGTGTGGTGTGTGTGTGTGTGTGTGTCTGTCTGTGTGTGTGTGTGTGTGTGTGTGTGTGTGTGTGTGTGTGTGTGTAGTCTATACTATCTCCTCAGCTTCCAGCCTTGCTCTCAGAGGCACTCATGACCTTGCAATTTCACTATCCAATAAATCCCATTTATGGGGCTTATACAACCTGAGGAAAAGATGCCACTAGGGTACATTTCCAGAAGCCTGAAGACAGACAGATATTTGTGAGGTGGTGTAGACTGAGCTTAGACATAAAATAGGCAAAGCATGAATAAAGTTCTCTGATCTGTGGATGGAAGGGCCAGTGAAGACACCAGCCAGAGCTCATATCCACTCTTCTCCAAGTGCCTAATATGCACTCAAGCTGAAGAGATAAGGAGCAACAGCCAAATCCACTCCTTTCCAACTTTTATCCAGGACATGTTTCATAGTCAGGATACGTTCTGGTGTAGATGCTGTACTCAGAAAGGACTTAGCTAATTAAAGAATGTACACTAAAAACAGATCAGATCTTCACCTTTCAGCCCAGATTTTTAAGAAGTGAAAGAGACTTTGCAAGCATGTAAACATGGTACCTATTGCTGGTTAAATGCATTACAATTATTCTAAGTTATCTAGTATTTCTGGACTAGCTAAAACACCCAGGAAAATCAGGAATGATGTCCTCTGGTTACATATAAAATAATATCCACCACCACACACACACACACAAAACCCCACATTACCACACTGAAGCTCTAGCTTCCCAATGCATTGCTAACAAGTGTGACATCAGTCTGACAAGGCTAATAAAAGTGCATTTCCACTCTCTTGAAAGTAGCTATTTTATCAGTCTGTCTTATCTCCTATAATTGAACCATCATCTCCACCTGGAAATCCAAACAGAACCAAATGCAAGACTTTGGCAGCATTTTTCCAAGGTCAAGTTGTCTTCAGGAGAAACAAAAATGAGTTCCAGGTTTCAATGCACATAATAAAATGCTGGCCCACCATTAGCTTCGCATACTGGTTTTGTTTTGTTTTTTTAAACACACTAGATTTCAAGACAAGACTTTAAAATTTCCCTGATGGATAATGCTCCCATCAGTTCAGTTTCTATTTTCAATCATAGATGGAGATAACACTTGAGTTCTGACTGTTCAAACAGGCAGTGTTTCCCAGCAGCCTGCTTAGTTTTCTGCCTCTCCATTCTACAGCCCGTATTGCTGTTCTTTTTCCAACTGACTTAAAGGGGAAAAAAAAAACCTCAGCTTCCTCGTTAAAGGTAGCTGAGAAATTTTCAGTTTGCTTCACTGAGAATTTGTGTCTACAAACCAGCAGACAACCCAAACCAGCTGCCCTTGTCCTGCCACACAGGCTGGCACGCCCTTGCCAACCTTCTTTAGTCCTTCTTCCTCTTCATGCTTTTTCAAAATCTGAATCATTTGGGGATCTTAAAGGACTTGATCTCTACTTGTGAACTAATTTTGTTTTAGTAACTAAAACTCTGCCCTGCAGATAGGCAAGGCCTTAACTTTCCTCATTTGGATTGTGACGACCTAGTGCAGCGCTGGCTGACAGAGACTCATTCTGTCCACCCCTGCCTGCTCCTGTTTCCTCTGGAGCACCTCTGCGGCAGATGCTCACCTCGGCATCTTGCCATGTACATGGTTTTTCACTCATCTGATCTACGTGGCCCCACATCATCAGGCCAACAAGCTCTGAAGCTGCTGCCAGCTGAGACTGAAGCTCTTTCTCGGGATCTTCCCCTGCTCCTGAAGCCTGGTCAATTATCTACCGAGACATGGTCCAGTGGGAAAGCATTTCCTGGGGAAATGACATATCAAAATCCCAGAGAGGCATCAGGAAGCCAGCAGTCCTCCTGTGTTATTCAGAAAAACTTGAAAAGTATTTGTAATAAATAAAATAATGAATTCTCAATTATTAATGTGGCACAACCATGCACAAGACAGCGATGGAGACAGGGAAAGCAGAAATGCTCGCAGAGAAACTGTGTGTGCCCGGTACGATGTTGACATGTCCAGTAAGTGTTATTTCAGTGCACGGGGACTAGATCTTAGCCATACAAAGGAAAAAATCAAAAACACAGGTCTATAGGGCATATGAAAATGAACCCCAAGTCAAAGACTGATATACAAAAAAAATTAAATGAGCAACAGCCTTCAAGAACTTAAGGTGCGTGTTTGTCTGCACCGGGGAGATTCATGTTATTTTAATATAAATATATAAAACACACCATGAAACATGAAGACCATACTAGGGAATAACTTTAATATAGTAAAATGTTTATATTATTTATGTAGAAAGCCATTTATTACAAATTAAATTTTAGAACATGCTGTTTTCTGCCATGTCAGGCTCTGACATGATTTCTGGTCAAGAATATTTATAAAATGAAGAACTAGGTTCATTGTGTCTCCTTCCTAAATCATTACAAAATATAAATATCCTACTCCAAACTGCTCATATACACGGAGTTTATTACCTTGGGGTCTAATTTCTATTTTAACATATTTGAGTTACATATTTTTGTGGGTTTAAAATTTTTTCACATTATTTTATACATATGGATGTTTATATACCACATGTATGCAGTACCCACGGGAGTCAGAAGAGGGCATTAAATGGATCTCCTGGAACTGGAGTTAAAGATGGCTATGAGGTGCTGGGAATTGAACCTAAGTCTTCTAGAAGATGATCTAATGTTCTTAACCACTGAGCCATCTCTCCAGTTCCTTTTTTTCTCTTTTAAAATGCAAATGTGGAGCCAGTACGATGATTTTCAGTAGCTAAGGGAACTTGTCACTAGGCCTGGTGACCTGGACTCTATCCCTAGAACCCACATGGTTGACGGAGAAAGCTGACTCCCATGAGTTTTTCTTTCTGTTTTCTGGTACCCTTTATTCAAATACACTCTTGCTTTTCCTTGTTGTTTTCTTAGTTCTTGAAAAGGCAGGTTCTCCCATATGCCCCCCCCATATATATATATATATATATATATATATATATATATATATAATAAATGTAAAAAAAAACCCTTTTTCCTAAATAAATACAAGTGATCCCTAATCCAGAAGCTATGCCCAATTGACAACAACTTGCAAATGAAAAATTAGTTTTTAATGCCAGCACTTGGGAGGCAGAGGCAGGCAGATCTCTGTGATTTCGAGGCCAGCCTTGTCTACAGAGTGAATTCCAGGACAGTTAGGGCTACATAAAAAGAGCCTGTCTCAAAAAAAAAAAAAAAAAAAAAAAAAAGTAAAAATCAGTTCTCCCTCAGGGAGTCTTACTGGGAAAGCAAACTACTTTCGAGGGCTGCATGCCCAACAGTAGGTGGCCAACAGAAAATGAATCAATGACATCTTCAGATGCCATTTGGATGTCTTCCAGGACCCAGGACCCATTATCTCATATCACCAAGGCCATTTTATTATTTTATTTTCCATTTTATTTTATTCATTACTTTGTTTATTTTTTTTTACCTACGGGTTTTGTGTATATATTATGGCTTTCAGTTTTGTGTTTTCATGGGATTGCTGAGTGTGCAAACAAGTGTGTCTCTGCATCTATGTCCCTTTTCTTGGGCTCTTTTCCTTCTGTTTGTTTTGTCCTATTCCTATTTTTTTTTTTATTTTATTAAATTTGATTTTTACCCCTTAGGTGCCTGTTTGTTTTCTAAGGAGAGACAGAAGGGAGTTGATCCAGAAGGGAGGTATGGAGGAGCTGGGAGGAGCAGACAGAGGGGAAACCATAATCAGATATGTTGTGTGGGAAAAAAAATCTATTTTCATGCGCTGGAAAATGGCTCAGCAGTTAAGAGCACTGGCTGCTCTTCCAAAGGACCCCGATTCAATTCCCAGCACCCACATGGCAGCTCACAACTGCCTGTAACTCCAGTTCCAGGGGATCTGACAACCTCACACAGACATACATGTAGGCAAACACCCAACGCACATACAAATAAATACATCTTTTAAAAAAAGGAAAAAAAAACGTATTTTCAATAAAAAGGAAATAGAAATGTACAAGTGATATTTACATTCATTTGGCTAACAAAAAATTCAGGTAAAACATTTGTGGCTATCTGGGGAAAATGATATTTTCATATAGTTCTCTTGGGAAAAAATAGACGAGTCAAGTGCTTTGGAGAGAACTTGGTCATTTTTTTTTCACAATAAAATGGCACATTTCAGAATACCTATAGAGGTTAGGGAACTAGTGAGGCATGATGGGGGAGGAAGGGACCTTCCGAGGGAAGAGACAGAACACATCATACAGAGGAGGGAAGGGGAATAATACAGCAGGAAGGGTTAAGTCGAGTGGGGAGTGGTAGGGCCAGGTGAGCGAGGAGTATGGAGAGCAATAATTAACACTACAGGCCTTTAAAAAGCCATATAGAAACTGACTACTGTAGAAGCTTCTTTAAATACAGACATATATTAAAGATTTCAAATGTCACAGTTATCCTGTAACAGGGGAATGCTACCCTAATTAGACACCACATGCTATCAGAATAATAATAATAAAAAGTACTAGGAACAGGTTACCTGTTTTTGAGTTGTTGGCCAATGGGGATGCACAGACCTCCAAACATTATAAGCTATTGCCAGTGCTCCTGATCACCCTCCAGAACTTAATGTAAGACACTATTGCTTAAGGTATGACATCCTTGAGTCATAAAACATTGAAAATTCAATATGGTATTTGCCTAAAAACTCCAACCCCACTGGCTAGTTTTCAAACTGCTGGAAGGTGCTATACATGCTATAGGAAGAAAAAGCAATCACCAATCTCATCCAGCTGTGAACCCTGTGGGCTTCAATAACAACTGGCCTGACAAGATGTACCCAGTGGTGCAACAGTGGCATGAACACTATGGACGTAACCAACTACTTTCTGATCTAAGGCTCACTCCATGAGATGGAAACTCTCCTTGGCATTGTTAATGGCTTCAAGAATCTGTAGTGGATAGGTTCTCTGCTAGGGCCTATGCCCTAATACTATTATTCTGCTAAATAGATGTATAACTAAAATAAATCCTAATGACTTATTGCTATATTCATACATCAAGGTGTCTCCCAAACCTCTTCAGAGAAGCTTGTTCTTGCTGTAAATAACAATTAATACAGAAACCCTAACTAGTCAACCTGAAGAAAATAAAGAGATTGGGGAGTGCTCAGACCTAAATGAGATGTCTTCTATCATATCACTTTCCCCCAAGGCTCAAATATCTTCAAGGTAAATTCTAAGATCCAGAGGTGGTAGATAATTTCAAGGAAATGTTATTTTTCCAGACACCAAATGGTGTTGCATCTGTGAACTCAGTGATGGTGATCACCATGCATGAGACAAGCACAAGTTCAAGGCAGACCAAAGGGGAGTTAGGGGTGAAGTTTCCCTACTAACTGAGGTACTGATGGTATTTGATAGTTGCTGGGAAAAGGAAAGCCAGTCCTCTTGAATGGTGTGATCCTGGTAGGTTGACCACACTCCAGGGTGTGCCCATACCCAAGAGTACTTGAACATCCCAAACTGTACTCAGTGGGTTTAAAAGAAGACTTAAAGTTGAGTGCAGAGGGAAGCAAGGGTGGGTAGAAGAGGAGCTGGGGTGTGTGTGAATATGAATATGAACAAAATGTATTGTATGGATTCTCATAGAATTAATAAAAATAGAAGAAAAAGGCATCTTCCAGGAGAGTTATGTCATGCTATAAAGTTACTCATTTTTAGTCATGAAAATAACTTTATGGTTATATAAGAGAATGGTTGAGAGGTCAATGATAAAATATTTAGAAGTTTGAAAAAGAGTCTGTTAAAAATATAAACTCCCACATAAAAACATTCTCTCTCCCCCAAACAGTTCCACATCCCCCAATGAGAGACTGCTTGGACTTCACTTTTATCTCACTAGTGAATCATAAAAACCTATATGGAACATTTTTGTTTTTAATCATGATTAGCAAATATGTTTTTCAAGGCAATAACCCCCTTGTAGCCCTTCATCTTGAGGTGAGCTATTGGTGAGATAGATTAGCCATGGGACCTTGTAAGGTTCAACTGCAGCCATCCCACCAGGCATACAGCACCCAGATAGACCAGATGAATGGACCGATGAGAAAGGGAAAGGGGGAAATGGAGAAAAATAGGAATAGAAGGACTAGGGAAGGGAGGGAAGGAAGGAGTGAGGAAGCAGACTAGAGATCTCTCAATCGTTGATTCAGTGGAACTGTGATGCAGTGGAGAACCAGACATGCTTCCCAACTATCTTCTCCCTGGAACAATTCTGGCCCACTTAGCAATAACCAGAACACAGCAAGTATCACAATATCACTGTGAGATCAGAAACAAGCATCACGCTCTCTCCAGCGTTTTTACATTCTAGGACAAGTACAGATATTCCCCTGAACTCTCTCAATTCAGAATTATTCAAGCAATATTTTAATAACAAAATACTGCTTAATAAGGCATATGAATGGCCCACATCAGATAGTCTTTTGGGAAGAAGGTGAACCCATCATTTCAAGAGCTAAGAAAACCATGAGGAAAAATGAGAGCTATTGGATAAGTGGTACAAGAAAACAGAGTGTACAATTCTTCCTCTTCCAGGGAACAATAGATCCAGCAGTTAACAGATGGCTGTCCCATAGGAGGAGGGGGAGGCACCATAAAACAGCAAATACCTCCATAACTTTCACCACCAAACTAGACGCTTCGTAATTAAGAGTGGACAGACAAAAATCCTTTCTCAAAATAAAGGGTATCCATTGCAAATATACATAATCACATTTGAAAGACAGCGTCAAAGAGCCCTTAGAGACTGCCTTGCCCCATCCCTTCATTTGCCCATGAACTCAGAAAAGCAAATGATTTGATTTTCCCAAGACCTTAGTACCTCCAAGAGTTACAACCCAGGACCGTGGCTCCATATTTTCCACACTCCACTGTTTCCTTCTTTTCTCCACACTCCTCCACCCTCTGAAATCTGTCTCAGCTTCCTAGTATTCTGGGCTTCTTCAGGGAGGCAATTTTTACAAATTCTTTCAACAGTGTCAAATATTTGAGGATAGATTGGGTAGTACATGTCATTGCAGAAATGCTATTAATATTTTTCAGGGTAAAATGGCATTTTGTTTAAGCAGAGGAAGGTTCTTCACTGAGGAATGTTTGGAGGTATCATGCCATCTGTGACTAACTTCCCTGTCACAGTGCAAAAGAAGACGGATGGTACATGGGCAGGTACACAACTATGGGAAGATGTTTACAACTATTGAATGTGAGGGAAAATACATTTTTCTGTTTAGAATGCTGATGATGAAAATGAGAGACTATGAGATGTATTTTTAACTCCTTTGTATAACAGGTCTGCACCAAGCACCTTAGGTACCTCATAGGAATCGGGCCAAGTGTCCCAAGGAGGAGGTGGCCTAGGGGTTGTCAGATAATCCTAAACCTAATGGCAATGAAGCCACTTCTTACAAATATGTCTACAGGTGACAGAAACTAGAAGTTTTTGTTGGTACAAACCAGGGGACCTTGGAGCCTGCTGTCATTTTACGTCACTATTTCCATTAACAGGACAGAAAAAAATGAAAACCTTTTACAAAAAATCAGAAGAAACTACAAAAATAGATCATAGACAACTGTTTTGCAGGGGGGAAAAGCCAGCTGTCCATGCCTTTGTTTTCTCTGTACTTTAAAATGACATCTCTGAAACGTCTGATCTAGGGTCATCTCCCTTAGGAAGCAAAGTCAATGGAAATGGGAATCCCTCACCTGGGGAGGAAGGGGTGACCACTGGGTCCTCTCTACCATTAACTGGTTTTGCTCTTTCTCCTGTCTCCGCCCTGAGGTAAAGCCTGGGCTCCTCTGGCTTTGACATAAGCCAGGGACGCACCTGGTATGTATCTCCAGATTCTTAGCTCTATATCATAAACACTCTGATTAAACATGAGGAATTCCTCTTGCTCCTTTATTTCTTATTAACTATTTAAAAAGCTCAATTCCCAGAATGCAGACGGCCTTTGTGTTTCTGGAGGCAAGCCTCACAGGGCCTGATCCTCAGCCCTGCTTGCTACCCTCCCTAGGAGGGCTGCGGCTAGGGCATGGCTGGCTGTGCTCAAAAGATCAGAGAAGATACAAGCGAGATGTGGCCCCTGCTCTCAAGCAGTGATGAGCCATGGTACACAGAAGGTTTGACATGTCCCTGACCACAACATGGGGTTCAAGGACAAAGAGAGAGAGAGAGACTGGGTACGTTAGCAGGAAAGGACTAACAAACCCTCTAGACAGATGGCACATAGGCCCATGGGTGCCTATGTCCTGATGTTTTTATGGATGCAGAAGAGTGTGCTCCAAAAGAAGAACATGGCCTGCTAACAGGCATGTGGGAAAGGCAGTGCTGGTAAGTGTGTGAAGCTAAGTGCAAGCCTATACTGGGAAAAACGTGTTAAAGTGAAGGAACTGGTTGACGCAATAGAATTAATTTCCTTGGCCATTTCTTCCCATCAGATTTATACAAAAACAAACAACATCCATTAAGAAACAATAGCATCTGGACATGACTCCCAGAATCACTTAGTGTTGTGATGCTACACAAAAGAGTCTTCCACTCCCTTCCTCTGGGGGCTTGGTCATGGCTAAAGAGTTCACATTTTCAGGACCCACTTACAAACCATTCAATCAAACTTGCAAATGGAAAATGTTCCAAAGACACCCTTGTTTGTGTGTGCACTCAGGAACTAAACCAGAAGTCTGTTATCATCTCAACTCAGTGAGCCACACCCCTGGCTGCCGTGACAGTTCCCTAGAGAGCTCTAAAGTGTTATATGATGCCAGAGCTCAATTCTAGAAATTTCCATGATGATTCTGTTTTCGGGGTTGACATAACTGAAGTAGAGCTATTCTGTTTATACAGTTTAGTTTAAAAATTCTCCAAATAAGTTACAATGAACTACAGTGTAATTATAAGGAAGTCATGTATGTCAAAACAGAAGTAAGATGTTTTGATAAAATCAGTTAATAATTTAATTTTTTCCTCAAAGAATTTCAGAAAGCTTGTCTTCATTTCCTGGAGACAGGAGCTTACTATAGAACCTATGATGGACTGAAACTTACTCTATGTAATGCAGAATAAGGAGAAGATAGGACATGGTTAAATTTATCTCAGCTGCCTTTCCAGGAAGGGTGAAACTAATTGTTATCTGGAATAAACAAATCCTTTTTTTAAGAGACCAAAAAAGAATGAGAAATATTTGGAAAGAACATGAAGAGCAAGAGACTGTAAGATAGTATGCATGTGGTCATAAATGCCTCATAGTTAAAAATAGTGTTTATCAAGTGATGATGATAGATGAAATGTGTATACACAGTGGAGCATCACTCAGCCCTAAAAGGGAAGGGGTTTCTGGTTGACAGACTTTGAAAATACTATGCCAAGTGAAACAATCCAGACACGAAGGCAAATACTATTTAACTCCACTTATCTAAGATACATAGCTAAAATAAGCAGGTTCATAGAAACAGGTAGAATAAAGTTTACAAGGCACTGGGGGAGGTGAGGAAGGCTGCAGAGGGAATGAATTTAATGAGCTTTCTCCCCAGGATGAAGAAATGGGTAGTGGTACAGGTTGTACAGTATCATATTTGTGCTTAATGCAAACGAATGCACACTTAAAAATGGTTACGATAGTAAATTTTATTATATGTCTGTTTTACGACAAGAAAAACTTAGATTTAATAACCAAATTGATCTAACTAAAAAACCAGTACTTAGCACAAAACACAAAAAGTTTGAATATGATTATCATTTCTTTAGATGCTTATTAATGGATTAATAAACATCACCTCCACTTATTTCCCCAGTTACATAGTTTATACCTACAAACTATTGAGAGCAATCTCTTTCTCAGGCAACACCTCTCCCTTCACCTTCTCATCATAGAAAAAATACAAACAACCATCTGTATACTGACTGGAGGTTCAAACATCTCCATTCCATGATCAACTTTCAAGCCCCATGAATTAGCTACATATATTTAAAATGATTTCCTCTAATAGTCTGTGAGTCTATAGACATTTGTGGATGAAACACTTATGCCTATGAAATTTCATTAAAAAAAATATAACAGTTGCAAACAAAACAAAACAAACCCACCATGTTTTGCCATATGGATTCAGAAAACACAGGTACCACTTCAACATAACTTAACAATGGCTATTGATGTAGGTAACATGAATGTCTTTGTGTAGAGGTTTGGATGCACCCTAAGGCCCTCTTTCACAAAAATTTTATGAGCAGGGAAGGTACAAAACAACCTGTTACAGTTTGTAAGGTGCCCTCCCAGGTTCCTATATTGAACACATGGTCCCAGCTGGTGGTACTGTTTGGGGAGGTCATAGGAACTTTAGGAGGAAGGGCCTAGATGGAGAAAGTGACGTCACAGGGGTTGTACCTCTACTTGGTCCCCAGTCCCTTCCTTTCTCTCAGTTTCTGTCAAAAGATAGACCACCTCTTCCAACAGATATACTTCTATCACCATGATGTCTGCCCAAGCTCTAGGGGCCAAGAGACCATGGATTAAGCCCTCTAAAACCAGGAGCCAATATGAATGTTTCCTTCTCTTCTGGTCATAGCAATATAAAAGAAACAAATGCACGATTCATTGTTTAAATAAAGGCAGGAAGTAGTCTTGTTCGTGTGTGAGCAGAGCAGGCGAGTGCTGTAGAAAAAGCCTAGAGAAAAAGAAGACAAGGCTGCCTAGTCTTAGCAAAAATGAAACACTCAGGTTTGGGTCCATTCCCCAAACCCAGCTTGTCGACTTTTTATAAGCAGTCACTGCCGGTCTATGGAGACGGCAGTTGTTCAGCTTTGAGGATCGATAGCATTGTGATGCACCACTTTAAATGGATAATGTAACAAATTAATATTACCTGTGAACATACTGTTCAACTGTGGAGTCCCAAGACTTATCTTATGGAAAGGATAAGACAGTCAAAATATTTTGGATGCTTTGTACAGTTGATCTACTGTAACCATGTTTTGGGCTTTGAGTGCGTGCAGGTAGCAGACAAGGAAAAACAGAGACATACAATGAATCATCAAATTGACGTTTCAACACCACAAACCACCCCACCTTTAGTCTCCCCCAACTTTCAAAACTTTTATGCAAATGTTTTAATCTTCCTGACCTGGTAAAACTTCTGTTTATGCAAAAGAAAGGCCTCACTGCATGGTTTCTCAGAACATGCTGGGTTGAGAAGCCAATCCCTGTCTCCTTTCCTTCACTCTGATTCTTTTAAGACTAGCCAATCTTGAAAGACTGAGGTCAGACCCCAGCCAACAGGTAAAAGACAAAGTCACCACCTGTGTTACAAGAAGAATCAGGTACATTTCCGGCTTTAGTGCGCTTGCTATCCTTAGTGTGGGATCTGGTACATCTTTTTTCTCCTTCCAAAAAGAAGTTGCCTTACTAAGCTTGAATAGATAGATGATAGATAGATAGATAGATAGATAGATAGATAGATAGATAGATAGATGGTGATATTTCTTTTGTACTCAAATGTGATTTTATTTGTATGTTAATAAATAAAGTTGCCTGGGGATCAGAGCTAATAGCAAGCCATAACAGAAGTCTGGCAGTGGTAGCACACGCCCTTAATCCCGATCACATGACAGGCAGATCTCTGTGTGTTCAAGGACACCACCAGCATGGAGACACACACCTTTAATCTCAATACCAACCATAGAAGATCTGGAGGTCTATATAGATGGGCAGTGACAAGGAGGTCATGTGGTTGGGTTTACAACCAATGAGAATGCAGAACAGAAAGTATAAGAAGACAGACACACAGGAAGTACCTCTCTGGCTGAGGAGGACAGCAGCGACAGTGAAGTGTAAGGTTTTTAACGCTTAGCTTTTACTCTGATCTCTTGGGCTTTCATCTCTGCATTGGCTCTGTGTTTCTTATTTAACAAGATGGTTACATCTACACAGACATATTATATTAAGGATCAAACAGTTAAATGACAAATGGGGACTAAAATTAAGGGTGATGAGAATTAAAATAAAAAGACCACATATGGGGTATGGTAAAGGCACAGAAGAGGGCCACCAAGCTAGAGCAGAATTTATTCTAGGAAGTAGAAAGCAGTGTGGAAAGGTAGGCTACAGTTAACCAGGCTGGTGAAGAAGGCTTGAAGAGTCTACTCATCCTTACCAAAGTCTCACATGCTGGGATGCACTCATGTGCTATTACATTCTGCCTCCAAAATGACAACAAAAAAATCAGTACTTGTTTCATGCTTGACTTAACCTACATGTCCGACCTTTTTAAACAGTGCAACTTAAGAATTTGAAAATGTAGGCTATAATCAAGCAACTTTATGTTTATAATTTATTCTTCCAAATGAAATTTCAATTAAGTTTCCCCACTGCAGTATTTTCAATGAAATGTTTCAATGAAAGGGACCCTGTTCTCAGCAGACTCGTTGTAAGTAGCCTTTGTCTGGATTAATTAGCTTCAGATCTCAGGGCCTCCTGCTGATCTTAACTAGAGTAGGTCTGCCCCAGGCAGTCAGATCTCAGTATTCGATCTTCCAACTTCCAAGAACAAAAAATTTTGGGTACCATTACCAAATATCCAATGACTCCAGTGTCCAAATGAAACCAATCCAACATTCGAATTCTTCCCACAAATCAAGTGATCCAGTGGCAGAGGATAAAGGCACCATACCATCATGCACAAATGCACAGTAAATGTAAACCCGAGAACTAAAAGCAATAGAGGTGAGTCATTTGCTAGGAAACACTATTAACTCACAATGGAATCCAGTGTAAACCCATTGTCCTCATATTATATGCTATCATTAGGAGGGAAATGCTGTATCCATTTCCTTAGGATGGTAAGTCTGTTTCCATGGTAACCAGAAAGTGCGCCTGTTATTCCAGGATAAATGAACAGAACACCCACTAAGTCATGCATTTTCTGGGTGTTTCCAGGACCAATGTCAGCTCTGAATCCTGACGAAGACCATTTGCTTCATTTTTTATTTTTACTTTTTCCAACACAGAAAAGAGACCAATGACAGAAATGTAAGCGCACTGCATCTTGACTATCACTGACCCTGGATCCAGTACAAAGAATTCCTGATTCTGGGAGGGCTTGTCATGTCAGATGAAATGACGGTGGCCTCATGTCCACTGGCACTAACACTGTAGTTGCTGTGCATTCCAGCAGGACACAGAAATAGGAGAAAGTGATAAGGTTTTCATATGAGGTTTCTTTCCCCACCCCCCATATTTCTCCTAGCACTCCAATCAAATTCCAATCAGGAATCTAAGTGAACAACTTTTCAGGCCTGTCTTTCAACACTGACTGTGAAATGCAGCTCCAGGATCCTGTATGCTTGCACCCTGTCTGTCAAGAGTTTGTCTAGACATGCTATGAGGATAAGAACTACTTGGCCAGTTTTGTCATGAAGTTGAATGGCTCTAGATTAGTCAACACCTTCACAAAAAGTTTTTAAGTCCCAAAGCCCTAATGATCTATCTTTGCTGTAAAATATGGGTCTGTCCATATTTTACAACAAAAAGCCCTCATCAATGTGCCCCAGGGACCTCCCACTACCTCTGTAAGAGACATCAGTAAGAGAAGGAGACATAGTCTAACTCTGTACTTTCTTCACAGTCCCATCTCTCCACCCTAGCTACAGTTCAGAATCATCTGAAGAGCTTGGCATTGAACTCTCAGATATTTTCATTTAATAGGTCAGTGTGGAGCCCAGTGAGAACATTTAAAAATGTACCCCTAATGACTGGTGCACAGTCCCACCGATCTCTAGAGACTATTAGGCCTGTGCATTCACAATCCAAAGACTTTATTATACAAGTTACACAGCAATACATTTCCCTTTATTTCCCTGCTGGCCACCACCCCCCCCAAAAGTCCTCCACAACTCTTTCTAATCATTTATACATACACCATACTCACAAGTATATCAGTGAGTATACACAACATGAAAATCCTATATCAATTTTACTTTTCAAAATAATCAACACACCATATTGTTTAGCTGTTTTCCCTTAACAATCTCCACTTGGTCCTTCTCTGCCTCAGTTTCAGTTGTTGCTGAGTACAGACTTACCCCAGTTGTATTTAAATCCCACCCTCTAAATCTCAGCTGTCCTCTATGGTAGCAGAAAGCCACATGTGTCTGTTAACCGGGATTGATACAGAATGTACTTCAGTCACAAACTAGACTTCAGATTCAGGTTTAAAATGTACTAAGTTGGATAGTGTACATGTCTGTGTGCATATGTGTGTACGGGCATTTGTATGTAGATGCCAAAGGTCAGTCTTGGGTGTTGTTCCACAGAAGCCATTCACCTTGTTTTTGTTTGTTTCTTTGTTTTGTTTTGTTTGTTTTTGACAGTCTCTCCTTGGACCCAGGGCTTGCTGTGAGCCCCACAGGTCTGCTTGTCTTTGCCTCCCAGGGCTGGGACTACAAATGTGGGTCACCATGCTCCGATCTTGACGTGGGTGCTAAGGATTGAGCTCAGGTCCTTGTGTTTGCATAGCAAGCATTTTACCAACTGGACGACCTCCCCAGGCCCCACTCCAGATTTTAAAGACTTAATTCTGGGAAATATGTAAAGCATCTCATTGGTAACTTTTATTGATTCTATGCCGATGCGGTAATGTCAGACAATTGGATCAAATAAAGTGCAACCCTAAACATAGTCAGTTTTGCCTGTTTCTATCTACTTCCAGAACTGCAATAATCACAAGGCATAAGGATTCTTGTGTGGTTCTGATTATATTTCTATGAAATGGTTTTGTTCTAAATGATGGCCACTGTAGTTCATTTGATATTCCAGAAAAATACCATGGCAGACATTATTCTAGATTGTATGATCATTGATGGGGGCTATTTGCCTCCAGGACAAAGTAGGGAAGCATTTTAAGGTGCGGACTTCATCGTCATTTACTGCACAGAGTGGCCAGATGCTGCATTCCACAGGACAGCCTCTGAGGACAACGAATTATCTGGCTCAGCATATCAACAGCACAGGGTTCAAAACCCAGTTCAGCAAGAAACTCACATGGCAATGCTCCCCCAAGGCAGATCTTAAGTCACAGGGTCATCTGAGTGTTTGAAACTGTCATACACATACTAAAATACTCTTCAAAATAGATATGCCAACTAGTTACATGAATTTCTCCCCATCAACAGCACATGAAAACATTCAAATTAATAAAAACAAAGCACCTTTAATCCCAGCACTCAGGAGGCAGAGGCAGGTGGATCTCTATGAATTTGAGGCCAGCCTGGTCTATAGAGACCAGGATAGCTAGGGCTACACAGAGAAACTCTGTCTTTAAAACTAACTAACTAACTAACTAACTAACTAACTAACTAACTAACTAATAAAATTCAACCTAGAAAAGTCTGGGAGGTCTCAAATAGCGCCCAAAATACATTCTGCATTCATACTACTCCCAGCAGGAACAACACAGCTCAAAATCCTGAGTTCTAAGTAATATTTGGAGTTTAAAGTACCCTCTACACTTAAAAGAAAAAAAATGCCTATGATTCCAGAACACAATGCACCTTGAGCCCCAACAATGTTAATTCATAACCACTAG
The DNA here is from genome assembly GCF_004664715.2 of Peromyscus leucopus. Taxonomy (NCBI): domain Eukaryota; kingdom Metazoa; phylum Chordata; class Mammalia; order Rodentia; family Cricetidae; genus Peromyscus; species Peromyscus leucopus. Next base: position 10,156,895 of record NC_051063.1, on the reverse strand, counting down.
TAAATCTGTTTTTACACCTGGCCAAAACATGAATCTTGGGAGCTGTTCTTCAATCATCTCGAATGGGTTTTTGAGATTGAGAAGTTTATTTTTTCAAAAGATTTGGTTTCCATTACCATCTAAGGGCCTGAAGTTTTCTAGCAAACACTATTCTCAGAATAACTTTTATGTACAGAGACTGATAGTCCTAACCATGTGACAGGCCCAGGTGTTCACTCTCAAACAGTATTTGTTAGTTACTGATGATCTTGCCAAAGAAATGTCCAAGTAGAAAGGGTGGTATACACCCATAATCACAGCACTTGGGAGGTTGAATTAGCAAAACTCCCAGTTCCAGGTCAGTCTAGACCACATAGAAAGACTCTGTCCCAAAGATAAACATGCGTATGCATACGCATGTTTATCAAATACAAATGTGTTATGCAAATCCAGAGGTAGAATCTATATGAAATTCAACATCATGCCCATATATTTGCATTTTATCTAGTTCTTTTAGGAAACAGGATTATTTATCTATTTTCTTTAACTCCCATATTTATAATAATTCACTATCACAGTTCGAATTCCGAATCTTCTTGCATGGCATGTTAAATAAGTTCCCTTCTAGGCATAAGTTCTGTAGGTAAATTGTGACTCTCAGTAGCTTTTGCTGCTATGAATTTGTAATTAAAAAAAAAAAACAGGCTTTAACTTTCTTAATGGGGTAGATTTGAATCCTGAGTTCCCTCTCAGTATGAATTAGAGCATATAAAATAAGATGGATACTAGGATTACAAACAATTACAAACAGAAACCACTATGCTGTCCTGCTTCTGTCTACCATGTTTTGTGAAGCAATTTCCAAAGTGAAAGTGTTCCAATATGGCTAGCAAGTTTGCGATAACTTCTCCATGTCTTGACCTAATCCGTAGTTTCTGCTTTCATATTTTGAGCCTAAAATTTTTTTAGATAATCAAAGGGGTGCAGGAGGAGGAAAAAGAAACAGAGGACCAGTTTTAATGGTCCTGTGTTTAATCAGCAAAAACACTCCCACGTCGAAGGCTCAGGAACACTGCAGAAGAGGAGGATTGGAAGGGCCAGAGGATCAGGGAGTCTGCCTTGAGACTGCATCTCCCAGCAACTTTAGAAGCTCTGCTCACAAAAACTGACCAACATGACCACTCAAACTTGAGCTGAGTAAGAAGGACAGCAATGAACATGCGGAACTGGATGGGGAAAAGTCCTCAACCCTCTACAAAGAACTACAGACAACTGAGGAAAGCTGGGAGTCGAGTAGTGGACCTCCCCAGGGAAGAGCACACCATTGCCTCTCGGGTGCCAGTCAGCCTGAAAACATACATACAAGTAACACCATACAGACTCACCAGACTATATTTTGGAGTATATATATATGTTTATACAAATACATATATGCATACAATAACAGTTGATGATGAAGACGCCATGAATTTAAAGGAAAGTGAGTAGTGCATGGGGGAGCCGAGAGGGAAGAAAGGGAAGGAGAAATGTTATGATTAAAATATAATTAAAAACAAAACAACAATAACCACCAAGAAACAGAGGCCAGTGAGGAATGGCAAGCCAGACTCTAAGCTCTGGAAGGACAGAGCCGTCTTTGTTTATCTGCTGTGCCTAAAGGGCTCTTGACACAAACATACTTTAAAAACATGCGATGGAGAGAACAGAAGTTACCCAGGTTTTAAGTAAAGCCTCGGAGGTTGACCAAAAGTTTCATTTAGAAATAGAAAGGAGGACCTGACACCTGTGTGGCACTGGACAGGCCCATGGGTGTAAAGGCAGAGCTCCTCTCCCTAGCCAACCAAGGCCTTCTGAAAAGTATAGGAAGGGCTGCCAAAGTCTCGCGGGGTAACCAGGGTCTCTCCCCTGTTCTGTTCCCACTCCAAACTGAAGGACAGACTACAAAGAACAGAGCCTTTACAAAATCCTTTAGCTGGCCGAGTGAAGAATACTAGGGTACAATTTAGATACAGCCTGTGCCTCAAAAACTCTAATGCAGGGGTTCTCAACCTGGGGGTCAAGACCCACACAGAGGTTGTATATCAGATATCTTTTTACATTATGAATCAGAACAGTAGCAAATTACAGTTATGAAGAAGCAACAAAATAATTTTAGGGTTGAGGGTCCCCACAGCATGAGGAACTGTATTAAAGGGTTGCAGCATTAGGAAGGTTGAGAACCACCGTCTTAAGCTTCTAAGAGGGCATATATTGGGCTCATGTTAGTACCACCTAATCAGAACAGACACCTGAGATAGCAGTGGAAGACCCTTGCCTTATTTGGTACAGAACAGCCTCCTTTGCCCCCACCCACATCACAGAAGACCTTCCAAACACCTAAAAGTTCTGGGCCAAATGTAGTAACACAAAAACAAATTAGCCCAACTCAAAATCAGGAAAAAGGATTCACAGCTTCCATAAACAAAAGGAATTGACTGTCAGAGCAGCAGGCCGAGAGGCTGAGAGCTCAGGAACCGTGTATGGGGCTTTAACTAAGGGTGAGGGAGTGTAGCTGGCACGTAACTGCTCTCCTTGCTTCCCTTCCATTGCCGTGAGAAAGCATCCTGGCCAAAGGCAACATGGGAGAGGGAAGGGCTTATTTGGCGTGCAGGTTAAGGTCCATCATCCAGGCTGGGCAGGAACCCAAAGCAGGAACCTAGAGGTAGGAACTGAAGCAGGAGCCACGGGGAAACACTTACTAGCTTGCTCCTCATGGCTTTCTTAACTTGCCTTTTTTTTTTTTTTTTTTTAAATACAATCAGGACCACATGGCCAGGGCTAAGACTGCCCACAGTGGCCTGGACCCTCCCCACATCAAACACTAGTCAAAAAAATGCCTCACAGACTTGCCTATAGGCAATCTGATGGAGGTATTGCTTCAATTCCAGGTTGGTTTTCATAAGCAATGAGGGAAATTCGTAGCTAGCAAGTTATAAGGAATTGATGAAGGGTAGAATGACAACATGCATGTTCTCAGAAAATAAAAGATTAAGGGACAGAAACAAGGTACTGAGCCTGCAGGAAGAGTCATAAAATCCACTAACCAAAGAACAGGCTGAGAAGTAACTCCTGGAAAATCTTCCAGGCCAAGTCTGAATCTTTTCCTTTCCTGATCAGTTTCTCTTGTCTCTACTCATCCAGGAAGTAAAAATGTATACATCAAGATTTTTCAGAAGGTAATTGAGTCTATCAAAAAAAAAGAAATATTTTTAAAACTCAATAATTAACCTAAAGGGCATTTCATGCCTTAAACATTTGCAAACCATGCTGTCTGTCTATTACTTGGGGGACTCTGCATATTTTAAAATAAGGTCAGGCCAGATCCAACTAGAGTGTGAGCACTTTGGGGTCATAATCTCTCTAGCAGTAATTTTCTAAATATTCCACTGAGACTACACAGAGATAAGGCTGCAGGTAGCCAAGAGTACTCTGTAGTACCAGATATTTCAGAACTACAAGAAGAAACTAGCGATGATAAACCAAGTCACTGTTGCTATCCAATAATAATATCAAATCATCAAATCACATCAGGTACTATTAGATCATAGGTTATAAGTATCAGAAATTCAAGGACATCCTCAGCTACAGATTTTTGGGGTCATCCTGGGCTACATGAAACTGGGGGAGGGGAGAAAAAGGAGTGGAGAAGATCATTAATATCTCGATCAACCTGCTGATGCTCTTAGCAAATCCGCTAAGTTGGTTCTTCTGTATAAAGTTGATGGAGATGAAGGAGAGAAGAGCACTGGGGACAATGTTCAAGGTTTCCGCTTCCCCTGGAACGTAATCTGTGCTCAAGGAATTGAATATAAACAGGGTAGCAGGACTTCTGGAGCACCATGATGGAGTGAGAAAGGCAAGATGGAAAACAAGGGATGAACAATACGAGGACTTGCTTGTGTGCAGACAAGTTCCTCTAAGCAGGAACTAGGGTGGCAGACATCACACTAAGAGCCATCAGCAACCGAAACACTAACTTATATCACTTATAACACTTTGGGCTTTTAAAAGCTCTACTTCATCATGGTTATCAAACCAAAGTTGGGCAAAACTTTGGGGTTAGCACACAACTAACTCCATCCTAGATAAGAGAACATGCAAGGAGCTTAGCCGAATAGAAAACTATAGAAACTGCAGTGGCTAATACAGAAGGCAACAGGTGAGTCTGTAAGCCAGCCCAGGTTCTGCACAGCATCCAGCTTCACCTGAAAGGTACTTAAGGCAGGAATGGAATGGCCGTGTCCCATTTAAAGAGATCATTATGGTATTTTCAAGTGAAGTTATTTTTTTCAGGTTGCTTTGGGTCTATTAATAAATTATTAGAAGTGAAAACATTTCTACAGGTTGGAATTTTAATACACACATGTGTGCACATACCACAGTACTCTTGCTCCCTCCAAGTTAACATGGGCTTATTTTCTTCTCTCACTTTAAAATGAGTGGGAATAAAATAATTCTCCTAGTCCATGAGAGTCTCTTTGTCTGTAGCTAACAAAAGCCATTGCCCAGGATAAGCTCTGAGGTCTCTGTCACATGGCATAGCAAAGTGTTCTTTCTTATTGTTCCATCTTTTTGCTAAGGTAGAAGTGGCATTGAGACACTCTCATCCACAGAGTAACATCTTCATCTTATGCTGCTAATGGATTCTCCGTGAGAATCTCAGTGTGATGGGTCTGTCTAGCTTTTCTGAAAACACAGGTTAATGTAGCATTTTAACTCGGTAAGTGATCCTTTTCAGCTCCCCACAGCATTGTCACAACCAAAGCAGTCACTGTACAGTCAGTAATTTATTTTCTTCTGAATCTGAAACCTGTGCTCACCCTCTCGGATCTTAATGGAGATACAACCAGCAAGAGCTTTGTAACAACAGTTGGATTGAATGCTATAACCCTTCCTCGATTTGTGGCTGTTCTCAGAAACAAAGTAAATGTTTGCCAGTGTAAACGCTCCGAGGAAAATATGAGCTTAGTCTGCCAACCTGAAAACATCAAACATCCGAACCCCACCTTAGCAGCAGACTTCTCAGAAACAAGCTTCTTCCTTGTTTAGTTCCAGCACATCTGACAGGACAACGCTGTGCCCGTGCACAGAAAGCTAACAAATCCCATGGGAACAGCACAACAGTGGCAGTTGGGATCCTGATCCTTGGCAAGCAATTGTAAAGTAAGGACTTCTTACTAGGTCTGGTGATACCCAACACACTACAGAACGCATGCCTAGCACGTACAAGTGAGGTCCTAAACTCAAGCTCCAGGAGTAGATCGGGAGAAAAGTACTTTGGAGTAGACACCAAGGCACTATGGATATGCACAGTCATAGACTGCCTAAAGAGCTACGGTGTGTGTGTGTGGGGGGGGGCTGCGGTCATGTTACACTGAGATTACTCAAGAACACATATACTTACAAACCCAGCTATATGCGTTTGCACACCTGAATTGGCTGATTTAGGGGAAAGGGGATTAAGTGTCTGCACCATAATTTCTTTAACACCCATATTTCAGAGAAAGAATTTCAACAAATCACTTTTATCCCTACTGGATGAGTTTTGCCTTTGATTAGTGTAAAGAAACAGGGGCATTTCCTGGCATTGAATGAGAGTCTCACAGACTCAAACCTTTTGGTAAATTCAAGTCAAGGTGTTCAAAAAAAAAAAAAAAAAAAAAAAAAAAAAAAAAAAAAAAACAATCTGGTCATCCTCAAAAGTATTGGCCGCCTTTTCCCAAGGACTGTCAGCAGTGGACCAAGCTTTTATCTCCCAAAATGCCAATGGAGCAGTTTACCACCAACCCAATTATAATATTTTTAGCATAGATTCCTTAAATTTCTGATATTCCCCATGTACAGAGGAACACCCTAGAACCCTCCTACTTATTATTCATGTTCAGAGCATAGTCTATAAAGTCTAGAGGGGTACTCTGGAATTGCTCTTCCTTCTGCAGTCCTACAAGCAGTGTTGTCTTGATGCTCAGGCTGTGGTAGACCCTGGCACACCAAGTGCCTTGTGTGAAATCTAACATCATCCTGCATTAACTTGTTTTCCCTGTTACATGATCTCAAAGTGGACACCCTTCGAACAGCTGTGTTTTGTTTTTGAATGGAAGTCAACACAAAAAGCATAGACTTCAGTGTGCTCAGTCACACATCCATATCACACACACACACACACACACACACACACACACACACACACACACCACACCACACCACACCACACCCAAGGTTCAGGACCAACTGGAGAAAAGGGAGAAGATTTTAAGAGCCAGAAGTTAGGGAGGACTGAAGTAAAACAGTGTCTTTAAAACAGGACAGTTCCATGGCACTCAAAATCACAATAGCTTAATTGCCTGCGCCAAATCAAGGCAGTCAGCATCATGCCCACTCGTGACTGAAGAGGCAGAATCAGTTTTCCTTAAGGGTGTGGCCCCTGCTAGGGCAGGCGTGCTTCAGTGTATAGCTCCACACCCATGAGCACATATGGTCAGCACCAACTGAACTCAATGGGTTACTTAAAAAAAGAGGATATAGAATTGGGAAAGAGATGGAGGGAGGCGTGGATCTGGAAGGAGTTAGGGAGAGGGGCAGAGAAAAATATGACCAAAACACATTGTATTAAATTCTCAAGGAATTAATAAAGATGCATATTAAAAAGAAATCATGAAGTGCTCCTTCTTCACCACTGAGTGTACATACTGTAGTGTGAGTTTGTCAGAAGCTACAAACAATAGGCAAAGGGTGATGGGAAGAACAAGGCACGGTCATGGCTATCAGACTGAGGCTTATCTGCTCTTGTCTGAGGCCCACTGGCCTGCTTTGCTTCACTGGCTCCTGTTTTATCTAGAAACCTATGCTTTGTCTAGGGCAGGGTTCTCAAACTTCCTAATGCTCACGTTGTGGTGACCCCCATCCATAAAACTATCCTTGTTGCTACTTCATAATGGTACTTTTGCTACTGTTATGAATCATAATGTAAATATCTGTGTTTTCCAATGGTCTTAAGTGACTCCCGTGAAAGCGACATTTGACCCCCAAGAGAGTCGAGACCCTCTGGTTGAGAACTACCTACTGATCTAGGGCCAATGAAAGACACTGCCGGGAAAACTTGTTTAGATCTTGAGCTACATCTACATGGTGCTTCCAGGGCAACTCAACTGTTGGAACAGACACACTGGTAAACAAAATCAATCTGAGTGTTGAAAAAAAAAACATGTAGTCACTGTGCCAAGATCTGAAGATGCAGACAGGCACAGCTGCCTTAAAATGCATAACGTTTTAAAACCCTGAGTAAGAGTAAAGAAAACATTTCTGTGCCACTCTACCCAGATCCTCAGTTTAAACGGTAACTACCGTCATAACAACTCCTCCGTCAGCCTTGTCTCCACCTAAAGCTCCCTGTTGTGTAGCTTACCGCTGGAATCCAAACACCTCTTTTATTCTTGGGATTCTAATATAATAACATCATTTCTTCATTCCCCTTCCTCCCTCCAAACCTTCTCACATACCACTCCTTGCCTGCTTTCAACCTCATGCCCTCTTTTTTCATTAATTATTATGTGTATATAATATATACATATACTCCTAAAAATAACCCGCTCGGTCTGTATAATGCTATTTGTACGTATGTTTGCTGGGTTGACCATTGGTATGGAATAAGCAATTGGTGCGCTCTTCTTTGGGGAAGACTCTCTCTCCCACTCTCAGCATTCCTTAGTTGGCTGTGGTTCTTTGCGTAGGATGGAGGCCTCATCATCTTTCCCCCATCCACTTTTGCATGCCTGTTGTTGAAGTCCTATTTCAGCTCATGTTTAGGCGAGGGGTGAGGACTACACTGCCTAGTCGAACACTTTCATCTGCACAAACTTCATCCCTGTGAAAGAATGGGCTGAAAATGCAAAAAGGATTCATTGCCAGGTGTCCTAGTTTGTACCACAACCAACAGTAACTTAAGGAAGAAGGGATTTATTTGGCTTACGTGACCCAGGTCACAATCCACCACCAAGAGAAGTTAGCCAAGGAACTCAGGGCAGGAACCTGGAGGCAGGGGCTGAAGCAGAGGCTATGGAGGGATGCTGCTTACCAGATTGCTTCTCATGGCTCACTCAGCCTGCTTTCTTATACAACCCAGGAGCACGTGCCCAGTGTGGTACCATACACAGTGGACTAGGCTCTCAACATCAATCATTAATCAAGAAAATGTCCCACAAGTTTGCCTTCAGGCCAACCTGATGAAGGAATTGAAAAAATTCCTCCCTCTTTCCAGAGAACTCTAGCTTTTGTCAAGTTGACAAGAACTAACCACCATACTGGGACAGAGTGGGCCATTTGGTTGAGGGATGGATACTCTACATCCACCTGAAAGACCTCTGTGAAACTGGACCTCCACAGTCTTCATTGCTGATAAATCCTTTGAAACTGAATAGTACCCCAAATGGACTTGTGGGTCTAAAGAATGCTGTGGCCCTTATCTCACTCTATAACGTGACATTGGCTGTTATAAATCTCTTGCTTCATCCTCTGGGACATTTAGTCCCAGGAAATTGGTACTAAGGTCCATGAAAATGGAGGAAAGTATTCTCTACTCAGGATCTCAGAGAGAACAGCCTTTCAGTACCATCCCACACCACTCCTTTAAAGTTGGGGTGCCAGACAGTAGCACTTAAGGGCTGACCTTTGGATAGACTACTGAATGAGAGTCTTCACTCTAAGGCTGGGTATGGCTGAAGCAAGCACAGAGCAATGAGATGATGATCATCCTGAGTCAAGAATACTTTAGCTAATACTAACAACTCACACACTGCCATGCACCCCACTTACTCTCCCAACACAGGCACTCCTGGGTCTAGAAGCTCTGGAAATGGGGGAGGAGCACCTCAAGTCCCGCCTCTTATCCACAACAAAGATGTGGAAGCAAACAACAATGGCTTGTCCAAGTTGGTACTTGGCTGCTCAGTGACCTCAAGGGGCACACTCCTTCAATTTCTCAAAATCATCTTCTCCACTTACATAAAGGGTTGTCAGCTTTGCAAACTGAAAAGGAAATCCTGATGCCTGCGAGCCCTCTGCTCCTGGGCTTTCAAAGGCTGATTGCTCCGCCCTTTAGGGTTGCTTTCCATGGCCTGTAAATAGACTCCAAGTTTTCTCCCAGTTGCCAGCATTTCAGTAACAGTCTGTCACACAGCAACAAGCTGGGCTTGCTGATTCCTTTGGGTCTGCTGACTCAGTTCTATCCACCGTCAGCAGGAAGTAACTTCTTCCATTGTGAAGTGGCCTGTTTGCCCTGTCCGGCTTTGCCATTCCTGGATGCCGTTCCCCTTTGCAAGGTGATTCCGTATACTGTTGTGGCATACTTTAATCCAGTTATTCATGCATTCAAAATTGAATAAGCATCTATTTAATGAAGCAGGCCTTTGGGGAAATTCGCCTTCATTTGGCAATATTATTAGGTCTAAATATTATGACTTGACTTCTCGCTTCCTTTATTTTTCTCTTAATATAAAGTGACCTTGTAGCTCACATGCCCCTCTGTCCGGGCTTGCTCTGACTCTCCTAGTTTATGCCTGTGGTGCTGGTGTAGCTGTTAACAGTGCTCACCCACTAGAATGCTAGCATTCCCCCTGAGGATCATTAGTTCCCCCTACATAGTTCACAGATCCTGTAGGGTTGTGTGAGGGAACACTTTCAGGAAGGAAAGGACCATCATTTCCAGGGTATACATGAAGCCCTTGTCACAAGTTCATCTGTGACAGCCTGCAGGAGGAAACCATAAAGCTTGCTGTGTCCTTTCAAGAACTGCTCCTTTCAGGAACAACCTAAGAGAGGCGTGAAGGGCCCAGGTGCACAGCCAGACTTCTCTACACTGCTCTCTTGACTATGTACACACAGACAAGTTAGTTAGCCATTGTGTACTTCACTTTCCCCGTATGAACAGTAGATATAATAACAGTACCTACTCTATGAGGATCTGGACAGTACAATGCCTGGCACATTCAAAATGTTATGAGGTATTTTCCACTATAAACGATTGGATTCAAATCCTGTTACCAGACAGCTACATATGGACTAGAACAAGGGAAGGACCACTTTCAAGGGAAATATGAGGTGAAATCCTTTGGTTCTGGGCTTGGCAAAAGCTATCCAGTCAGATCCTGTCTCTAAAAAAATAAATAATTAATAAACAAAGCAGGTCACTGAAGTTGAATCTCAAGTGACTGGTTCAGGTCTCATGGTTTGACCCAGTGGCACAACCCTTAGGGTCCAGAGTCCCTGAACACCCAAACAAATGGCCTCGTGGCCTCCATCCCTGTGAATGCTTGTCTTAAGCCAATCAGTCAACTTCAACTGATGGTGGCTTTTCTACCCCATATTTAATAAATACAAAGGCTGAGTTGATTCATAAGGATGTGCATAAGAGGTGTGGACACTGGAAACTTCCACTTCTGAAATCATGTTCTGTGACAATCTACTCTCCAGCCATAACTTCAGATCAACTCAACTTCCTGGCATTCATAAATTCAATCATGTTCTGTGACAATCTACTCTCCAGCCATAACTTCAGATCAACTCAACTTCCTGGCATTCATAAATTCCTTGGGTTTCTCAAAGCCCCCATTGTTCATCAACACAACATTTCCTTCTGGCATACTTTCTCGATCATGTGTCCTTTCATTTTAACATCCTCTCAGCAACCCTTCTTTCTGTATTATGGTTTCCCCCTGCAGGCTGTCACAGATGAACCTGTGACAAGGGTTTCATGTATACCCTGGAAATGATGGTCCTTTCCTTCCTGAAAGTGTTCCCTCACACAACCCTACAGGATCTGTGAAATATGCAGGGGGAGCTAATGATCCTTAGGGGGAATGCTAGCACTTTTATGTTGCTGTGATAAAACTTATAGAAGGAGGAGTTTATTTGGGGCTTACAGTTCAAAAGGGATAGTAGTCCATCACCATCACGGAAAGGAGCATGGCGGAAGGCCAGCGTAGCACTAGGCAGCAGCAGAGAGCTCATATCCCAATCCACAAACAGGAGGCAAAGAGAGAGCCCTGGTGATGGCATAAGGCTTTTGAAACCATAAGCCCACCCCAATGACACACCTCCCTCCAACAAGGCCATGCGCCTAATCCTTCCCCAACAACCACAAACTTGGGACCAAGTTTCAAATGCATAAGTCTTAAAGGGAAACACCTCATTTGAACCACCATACTTTCAATTCCTAGTGTTTTCTGATGGCACCCAAAGCTTCCAATCCAGGACTCAGCCTACTTGGCACAAATAAGCCCCTAAACAACCGCAGAACGTGTTTGGATTGGTTCCATTACTCAGCTACAGTGTGGAATTGCAACATCAGCTTCTGTTTCAAATATACTTGCCTCCAATCTTCATCATCACCCTCAATCATTTTATAACCTTTCTCTCTCTTCAACTAGTTTCTATCACAGGCATGATTGTCCCACCCTACCCACCAGAATAAAATCTAATCTGGGACTGTCCATCTGAATCTCTGCAAAGCTCGCCCATCACCTTGAACTTGAAGTTTGCTGTCATCTAATGATGGGTTACTCATCCATGTTTTATATCGGATTTATCTGGATTTCTTTTGCTTCTCTCTGGCACACTAGACATGGAACTTTTTCATCATGGTTCTTTGTTTCTTTGTCCCAGTTGTCACAAGATTTGAGTCAATTATTCCACTTTTGTGGCTTGATAACTCCCGTGGACCTGTACAGTGTCTCCGGATTGCCTAACATCTCTTGAGTCTCTGGAGCTATCACAAGGCACCAAGCTAGGCCACATTAGAGGCCTTGCCTTGCTCATCTTTGCATTCTCAGGTTCTGAGTAGTTTCCAGGATGCACTCAAAAGCCATTGGCGTGGAACTGGAAAGGATGGCTCCGTGACTAAGAGTGCTTGCTGCTCTTGCAGATGACATGGGTTTGTCTCCCAGCATCTACATAGTAGTTCACAACTGTGTGTAACTCCAGCTCCAGGGATCCAACACCCTCTTCTGACTTCTTTGGGTGCCAGGCAAGCATGTGATGTACATACATACATACAGGCAAGCACTCATACATATAAAAATTAATTAACTAATTATGTTAAAAAGCTATTTGCTGTGTTAATGGAAATTCCACTAACTGCCAGGTCTGGGTTTTCACACCTCTGTCAACCGTGTCAAATTAGAGTACTCATGGGTTTTTTTCCAATACTAGCACCTGAAACTTGTTTCCTCAAATTACACTTGAATGGATGCTCAGAGACTGCCAGGCAGCCCTCAGGAATCTGAGAAATGCTCAAGAGCCCCACCCCATCTCTAATTGGCTTTAATTCCCCAAACAGATGAAGAGACAGAACCTCCTTTGTTTCGTGACTTTGCTCAGAAAATAGAGGCAAAGCCTTACCAACTAGGTTAGTTAGGACAGAAAGGAGGCAGTCAAGGAAGGAACAGAAGCTCAGGTTACTGCCAAGGCCAATAGGCAACACAATCCCCTAGTTCAGGAACTCTAGACTCTTCTCCTCCAGATGCCAAAATAAGTGACTCTAAGTTCATAAAATTCCTGTAAACTTCCATTTGAGATTTTCATCATTTTTATTTTATATTGTTAGTGGAAAGGATGGAGACTTAAAAAAAAAAAAAGGCATTTGGAGTGTGACTGCAGTTGCCTTCTGTGTGAGGGTGGCTATGGACAGATGTTGAACAGCCCTCTAACCACTCTGGCTAGTGTCTATGGGGTTCGCCGGAGACCCTTATTACCTCCTCTTCAAAATTCTTAGTGGTTCTGAAAAGTCAATGCATCTTCCAGTCACCAGAGGCCCCTGCTGAAATGCAGGCTCCGACTCAGTAGGTGGTCATTGCCCACCAGGTCCAAGGTGATGGCGCTGGGCTGGGCCTAAACTTGCATGTCAAGGTTCTGCCCCTCCAGCAGTGGCCATGTTTAAGTTCTTCTAATAAACACTGAGATGGCTAACATAAAATCAGGAAGGGTTTATTTTGCTTACAACTGTCTCCATCCATAAGGATAAGCCTTGCTGTCTTGGGAATGAGCTAGCAGAAAATACAGCATGGAAGCAGCAGGGTAGCAAACCACTCACAAGGCAGCTGGGGTTGGGGTGGGGCTTCGGAAGAGACCCTTCCCCCAAATCTCTGAGGACACAGGCAAAATGAACTCCTCCCACTAAAACCTCCCATTGACCTCTCAATAGTGTCGGGCTGGAAACACATGCCTTCGGGGGCATTTTAGAACCATAGGATAGCTATGTGTCACCCAGGGACAGAGTAGTGTCCCACTGAGCCTTTAGAAGGAAGTAGTATAATTCTACTTATGTCAGTTTCCTATAAGAATGTGAAATGAGAAACACAGATACCACACCTGATCCATCTGTTAGATTACCTCCTTTCAGCTCATGTGAATTTCATCCTAAGGAATTCAGGAAATAAAGTTTTGCAACTCAGAGGAGCTGACCATTTGTTTTCATTTAGCTACTACAGCATGCTGGGATGCTGATGTTGCAGGATTTATGGAGTGCATTATCCAGTTTCCAACCTAACCCTCACACAATGGACCTGCATCAGTTACTTTTTCTATTACTGTAGGAAATCCCTGACCAACGCTACTTAGGAAAGAAGGCTTCATTTTAGCTAACAGTTTGACAGTACAAGTCCATGGCGAGGAAGAAACAGAGATGGATGCTGGTGCTCATCTCACTTTCCCATTTTCATTTAGTCCAGGCCAAGCCTAATGTGGTGCCACCCACAGTTAAGGTGGGTTTTCCTACCTTAACCTAATCTAGATAATTCCTTGCAGTATGTGTGTCTGTTGGGCGATTCTACATGCCGTCAAGCTGAGGGAATTTGTACAACAGTACAAATACTTGTACTTGAGTACAATCACAGTACAAGAGGCCAAGGCAATGCCAAGAAACTGCTGGTTAAAGATGGCATTCAGGGTTGGAGAGATGCTCCATGGTTAAGAGCACTCACTGCTCTTGCAGAAGGCAAGAGTTCAGCTCCCAGCACCCACTTCGGCTGGCTCAAAACCACCTGGAACTTCAGCTGCAGGGGAGCTGACATCCTCTTTTGGCCTCCATGGTACCTACACACAAAATAACAACAATAATGATAACAACAACTAAATCTGAAAAAAGACAGCATCTGGGGACCGAAGAGATGGTTCAGAGATTAAAAATACTGTTCTTGCAGAGAACTTGGGTTCAGTTTCCAGTACCCACATGGTAGCTCACAATTATCTGTTATTCCAGTTCTAGGGAATCCAATCCCCTCGTTTGACCTCCATGAGCACCAGGCCTGCACATGGTACACATACATACATGCAGGCAAAACACTCATACACATAAAAATAAATCTAAAAACAAAACAACAACAAAAACCTTACATCTGCCAGCCAAATTTGGTCTACAAACCCCAAATTATAATGTTGGAAAATTGACTTTGATAGTACATTTTACCTGAAAACCACAGTATACACATCTTTAGAGAATTAATTCCTACTTTGGGGGTGAATATACAAACACCATTTTATTAATGGGAACATGAAGTTCAGGGACAATTGCTTTGTCCTACTAGCAGGGCTCCACTAGAGAACATTCTGGAACACTTTGATCAATCTCCCACAAGCCACCTTCTCCAATCCTGGGACCCCCTTTCTCCACCATTCATGCCATGTTGTAGCTGACATGATAGCAGAAGAGCCAGCAACCCAAAATTCAAATGTCCGTGAGGGCCAGGGAGGACTCCTAACATCTTAGAGAGACTCAGAGGCACCAAAACATAAGATCCCAAGTTGTGACTGCATGTGGCCAGACTGTGGTATGCCCACATACATCTCTTTGGCATAATGGTTATTTGAAACTGATTGTTTTGAGAAACTGTGACCACAGACGTTCTGAAAACAAAGCCAAACTTCCCCATCTTCTCATGAAGGAAATCTAGCTCTATACCAGGAACACAAGGATTACTCACCATGTCAGATGCTGGTCACTGTGACTAAACAGCTGTGCAGATCAACCTGAAGGATGAGAGTTCATTTTCCCTTTGGTTTCAGTTTAGGCTCAGCTGGCTCCCTTTCTTTGGGATAGGATATCCAGGAATATCAGAGGGGACCATGGAGCACAGTTGCTCACCATGCCAGCAAGGAGAGAGAGAAAGGGTCTGGGGACAGGATGCACTCTTCAAAGACAGTGACCAACATCCTCAACCAGGCCTCAGCTTCTAGAATTTTCTTAATGGATTGATGCATTGATGAAGTCAGGGTCCTCATGATTCCATCACCTCTCCAAAATCCACCAGCTGGGGTCAGAGAGATGACTCAATCGATAGACAGACTTGTCATCCTGTCTGATATCCCAAGTTTGATCCCCAGGACCCATACTGTAGAAGGAGAGGACTGACTCCCATAAACTGTCCTCTGACTGCACAACTGTACCATGTCATGTGTGTGTGTGTGTGCGCACGCGCATGTGTGCGCGCACACACACAAATAAATAAATAGAAATGAAAAATTAACATCAGCTGGCAAGCAAAGCCCTTAACCATGAACCTCTGAATGACATATTTGGACCTGGATTTAAACCAGAACACTGAGCAAGTGCTGACTTAAGGCTGTGTGATTAATTTCCCTTGCTGGCCATGATTTCCCTATACCTTGACTTCGAAGTCCCCTTCTGACTACCTGACAATTGTCATTTACTCCTAACATGACTCCAGCCTCCTGATTTCTCACCTCTGGACCTGGTCTACTTTACCTGTGCACTTCTCAAGATAGAGAGTAGAAAATAGAATTGCTTGTCCAACACATGATGTGATAAGTGCAGAACAGACTAGAGTAGTCAGCATATGGCTGTGTCTGTCCATTAAATCCATGTGTCTTTTTATTGGTAATTGTCTTCTGTTTCTTCATAACTCCAGATTTGTCTCTTGGACTGAGGATTGCTGGACATGGTATTGGTAGATTTATGCACGACCTTCTCTGTGTGCCTGCAGCAAACCCCATTGTTTACTTACCATAAAGCATCTTCTTGTTCTAGGGGCATCTCTGTGTCTTTTGCATTCAGTCTTGGTGATACTACTGTTCAAAACAACTGCCCTTCCTTAGACCCAGTAATTAGGCACGATCCATGGAATACCAGCCACTCTACCACACTAAAACCATAGACACGGAAGTCAAATACAACTGAAGTAGACACACAATTAGTGTCTGCTGTCCAGCATCCCAGAGCATCTTCAGATTTCAGTAAATTTCATAAGCCTCCAGGATTAGTTTTCTAGGGCAGCTTAAGTTACCACAAACTCAGTGGCTGGAAATAACACAAAGTAAAGTCATTGCATTGAAAATATATAAAGAACCTATTAATTCAACAACAGAAAGGCAAAACACACACACACAAAAAAAAAATCAGATATTTCTTCAAATAAGATATATAAATTGTCAAAAAGTGTTCAACCTAAATCATCAGAGAAGCACAAATATACACCAGGAGTACCATTCCACAGCTACTAGGAGAGCTACAGCAGTTGTCAGGGCCAGAAAATCGATTACCAGCAGCATTCTTGTTACTGTCCAGCCCGCTGTCCCTTGAAGCATGAACTAAATCTTTCTGTAGAAAAATGAACAACAAAAACACAGAAAGCCAAACATTTGTGTAGAGAAATTTGGCTCCTTGTGTATCGCCAGTGAGAACATAAAGTAGACTGGCTATAGTGGAAAGCAGTTTGAGGTTTTCTCAAAAGGACATCATATAATCCTGCAGTTCTACCCCCAAGTTCATAATCCAAATAATCAGAAACAGGTACTCAAATCAGTACCTATATATTTATGGCAGTTCCATATATAATAACGAACATAGAAATAACAAAAATGTATATCAACATTTTTAATGAATTTAATAAATTATGCTTCATACACAAGGGAATATTTTTCAGCTATTAAAAGAATGCTAGAATTCATATATAACTCATGTGCTAGAATATGAATTAATATTTAGACACCATGCCAGCACAAAAGGCCATACATTACATGAATCCACTTACACTGAGAGTCCAAATGTGTAAATCCATGGAGACAGAACACTGATTGGTGATTACCTCGGGAAGCAGGAAGCTACTCACAAACCATAGAGTTTCTTTCTGAAGCAATGAACATGTCTTGAACCAGCTAGAGTGATGATTGTACAACCTGATGAAGATGCCAAATGCCACTGAACTGTGGCTTTAAGTGGGTGGGTAATTTTGTTTTGTGCATCTCACCTCCATTGAAGCAAACACACACACACACACACACACACACACACACACACACACATACACACATAATTTACTCTCTCAGAGTTCCACAGCTCAGAAGTCCTGGAAGCAAAGATTGGCGGGGATATCCGGGGATAGTTATTTCTTGGGCCCTAGGAAAGGCACCCATTCCTTGCTTTTTCCATCTCTAGAACCACTGGCATTCTTTGGCTGTGGTTCTTCCTATAATATCTTCAAAGCCAGCCTCATGCTCAAATCTCTGCCTTTAATGGCAATCTCTGCCAACTGCAGCTCCTTCTCCAACACAGCCCTTGCTCACCCTCTCCCCACACATGGGCCCTTGTGAGAACTCCAGCAGCTCTACATACGACAGACACACTCCTGCATTCCATAGCCTCATCCCAGCTGAAATGTCCCTTTTGCCATGGAGAGTAACAAAGATCCAGTCCTGTGATTTCAGTGTCTCCCCAACAGTCCATGTGATGGACACTTAACACTCCAATACATATGTTAATGGATTTGGAGGTGGACAGTTTTGGGAAATAACTAAGGTTAGACCGGTAAAATTCCTGTGGCTTTCCTTAGTCATTCCCCACTAGAGGAAGAAAACACCACATCTTGCTTGCAGCTCACAGGCTCACTGTTCCATTTGGAATGCTTCGGAAAGCTGTGGCCACCTGCATAAGATGAAGCCAGTCGACATCCCAGCAAAGATGAGGGGATCGCGTGAGCCCCTACCTCCTGCTGAGATGCTATCAGGGTACTTGCAGCATTGCAAGAACAAGAAACCAGCTTGCTTGTCTGTCCCAAAGGCCCTCGCTAGGTCTGAGCATGTGGTAGGAACCATGCTTGTTCTTGGTCTTCCCAAACGCCAAATACAAGCCAATGAGCTCGACTCTATAAATACCCAACCTGCTCTTGGGTATTTAGTTATAGAAACAGAAAATGACCCAAGACAGCAAGTTTCAGGATTCAAATGTCGACATCTTTGAAGGGTCATTACTGTCTGTCCCATACTACACCTCTTCAATTATCTTCTTTCCATGCTTATGTTAGCCAGCAATGTGGGTTATCAACATGACATTCAACTTTACAGTTGACAGCACTACTCTTTATATTTTCCCATTTCAAAATTTTTTAATTTATTCTTTGACAATTCATAAATGTACATGATGTATTTTGATTATATTCACCCCTTGCCTCTTTGTCCCCTCTTATTCTCTCTCTCTCTCTCTCTCTCTCTCTCTCTCTCTCTCTCTCTCTCTCTCTCTCTCTCTGTCTTTCTTTCAAATATTCCTCTCCTATTTTCATGTATTTAAAAAGTAATAACCCATAGAGTTTAATTAGGGTTGCTTACATGCCATGGGTGTGAGATTGTTTACTGGATCATGACAGCTTCCCAGTGGCTACACCCCACCACTCAGCAGTCATTAACTGCCCATAAGTCCTCAAGTTAAGCATAGGGCCTCACATGCTCCCCCATCTTTGCTAGAAAGTGGACCAGCTTGATCTTGTGCAGGTGACCACAACTTTCAGAAGCACTCTTAAAGAAATCCTGAGCATGCAAGCTTCAAGCAAGATGTGGTGTTTTCTTCCTCTAGAGGAGAGTGACTAAGGAAAGCCACCAGAGGTCTCCACATAGTACAGTGATTTCTCCGGAAATAGGGCAGTCAGCAGAGGAGGGGCATGAAGAGTCTCTAGGGACTGAGTGAATAAAAAGCAGATTAGGAAAAAAAAAAAAAAAAAAACAGATGGAAAGTCAACTACAGCCTTTGGCCAGAGGACAAAGGAGCTAGAATGAGACAACACAGAAAAGGAAAAGCAGAACTTAAAAAACCATACTGAAAGGGCATTCAGACGACACACAGTGATTAAGCCTCTTTCTTTTAAAGGGTGTGTGTGTGTGTGTGTGTGTGTGTGTGTGTGTGTGTGTGTGTGACAGCAGAGAACAGCAGACATTGGGTTTTGGTTCTTTTCTTCTACCATGTGGGTCTTTGTTATTGAACTCAGGTTATCAGTCTCGGCATTAGATTCCTCTACCAGCTCAACCATCCTATTGACCCATCTTTTGGGCCCCAGTGAGCCTCATCTGAATCAAGTGATAGCCTCCTTCTGTCAACCCCAAGACCATTCAGAGGTTATCTCACCCCAAGATGCCCTTTTGATGTGTTCAGGTAAAATTCTAGCTCTCTGTACACACACACACACACACACACACACACACACACACACACAGAGAGAGAGAGAGAGAGAGAGAGAGAGAGAGAGAGAGAGAGAGAGAGAGAGAGCGAGCACACTTCAACATTGCCCTAGACAGTTAAAGCCACAGCATAATGAAGGAAAAAAGTGCCTGGCACACCATGGGAATGGGAGCTTATAGCATAGTCTCATTAAAAAAAAGCCAAGACTCTAGGTATGGTGGCACACACCTGGAATCCAGAGGCTGGGGCAAGAGGATTTTGAGTCTGAGCTAACCTGGGCTACACAGTGAGATCCTATTTCAAAAAAGAAAAAAACAAAACAAACAAACAAACAAAAAAAAAACAAGGGGAAGAAGAGGAGAAGGAGGAGAAAGAGGTGAACAACTTAGACAGGTTTGTTTTTAGGCACTAGCACCTAAAGACTCTCTGCTCTATTTTTGTTGTTGTTGTTTAAATCAAGCTTGAAATGACAGAATGTTTAGATGTTTCATGAATCTAGTTGATTCACCACCTTTTAGGTCCAATTTACCAAAATTTTGCATTGCTTTTCACTGTGCATTTCTTGCAAGTCTAGCTGGTCTAGTAAGCAAATAGATCTCGGTCTCAGGAAGCAGCTGGGTAGGCCAGTCACCTCCTTCCTGGGCCTCTTAAGGGAAGACCATTCAACTATCTGTCTTAAGGAAACTGTCAGGGCTGCCAATTAATCTGACTTTGACCTAGAACTCTTATTTATGCAAAATACAGTGAGGTATTTTATGAGTATACAGGGGTTCCTGGAAGAGCAAAGAACATTCTTTGTTTAACACACAATCTTAGAGTTCAGGCATCAGTTAGAGTTTATTCTCAAGAGCCATTGCCTGAGTCAGCCTTGCCTTTATTGATTGGTACATGTTTGTTGAAGTGGGAGGGGGCTGTTTGTTCGTCCAGGGTGGAGAAGCATTGAGGGTAGCTAGATATTGCCTTTTTCCTCTCCTCTCAGGTTATAATCTTTCGTCAGTATACACAGAGTAAACTGTACGTGACCTGAAGCAATGCGGAGAGCTGGAGTTACCTACACAAGCACACTGTTCCTTGGTCGGCTCATACTGGATTTTAATTATGGGCACCCAGAGTTATTGCCTTTGGTACCAAGAAGTTCCTTTTCTAAAATGCTGTTCTGCAGACTCTGTCTTGTGTAACCAGGAAACATTAAATGGGAGGAAAGCAGTGTCTCCACTCCTCTCAAAGGCCGGGAAAAAATGGTGCAAAACCAGTTAGAAATACAGCAAAACGCTCCGCCGTTCTCCAGCCTTCCCTGGCCAATCCTCTATAAAATAGTTTCTAGACACAGCCTCTGCATCAGAGAAATCTGATATGTCTGTGTTGTCTAGGGAACATAGGTAAGATGCACAGATGCAACAGAACGAAGGTTGAGCACCGTCTCCTGTATTCTGTGACCATGAAACTACCCTCAGATGCCCTCCATTTCCCATGAGAGCCCTGATGTCACACACTCTTTCCTGTATCCCACAGTTCCTTAGTCATGAGAAGAATCTCTGCTACAGAATGACAGGCAGATAAAGCCTAGCGCAGGACGAAGGAAGTGATCTTAAATCTTTCTTAATTTTCAAAAATAAATTATTTTTATGTGTATGGGTGTTTTGCCCACAAGTATGTCCATGCACCACCTGCATACCGGTACCTAGGGAGGCCAGAAGGCATGAGATTCCCTGAGACTGGAATTGTGGACAGTTGTGAGCCACATGTGGGTGCTGGGAATCGAACCCATGTCCTCTGGAAAAGCAGCAATGCTCTTAACTGCAGAGCCATCTCTCTAGCCCCTTGAATTTTTTTTTTTATTTATGTATGTGTGTGTGTCTGTGCACGTGCATGCCGTACCTTTGGAAGTCAGAGGAAGTTGTCAGACCCTCTGGACATGGAGCTCTGGGTAGCTGTGAGCTGTTATGTGGGTGCTGACAAGCAAATTCTGATCCCTTTCAAGTGCTCTTAGCTGCTGAGCCATCTTTCCTGCTCCAGGAGGAAACACCTTCTTAAGGGACCATTAATTAATTCATGAGGCAAGCAAACAGCTCCTATGTTATACACCTGTAAATTTATCAGGATGATATTATTGCTTATCAATACAAACCTCCCTCATGAGCTCATTTTCAGAGAACTGCACATTCAGCTATCCTATTCACCTTTCTAATTAGAAAACCATAGCCAAACATCCTGATAAGAATGGCATATTAGCCAGGCATGGTGACACACACCTTTCATCCCAGGACTCAAGAGGCAAAGGCAGGCAGATCTCTAAGTTCAAGGCCAGCCTGGTCTACAAAGCAAGTTCCAGGACATCCAGGGCTACACAGAAAAAAACCTGTCTAAATTGACATAATAATAAGAAGAAGAATGACATTCTTACGTTGAATGTATTTTTGCACATTTGAAAGCATTGTCACCCAGGAATATAGCTAGGATCTCAACATGGCTAGGTAACACACGATTCCATTCTTCTCTAGGCACTGAGAAAGGATACAGCCTTGAGAGAATCTTCCAGGAAAGCAAATGTTTCTCTGAAATGCTGCATTTGGAAAACATTTTGTAACTGTTTCCATCAATCAGCATTCCCACAGCCTTCTCTGGCCACCTTCTGCACCACGTGAACATACAGGGCTCCTGTTTGGATAGAACATTTTATAATTGCTCTCCAGTCCTTGCTTATCCATTGTGAAATTATAGGACAATAGCTAATGGCAAGAAAGAAAATTAATTTATCAGTCTTCTCTCTCCTTCTCCCTCCCCCTCGTCCATGCCCATCCTTTACCCTGCTACATCAGAAGAGCTGAAGTCCAGGTTTAGAATGAAAGGTCCCTAGATTCAAACCAAAGCTCTAAGCTTCAGACTGATCTACCTTGTGGGGAGAGTTTCCCACTAGGCTGCCTTTTCTCATGTGTGATGAAGATATTACAAGGCATACAATGGCTAAATTGTTGTATACATGTGACAGGGGCTAAAGTATGTTTGTTCTAGACAGTGTGTGAGTAGTCTCGAAGCCTTCTCTCTCTGACCTAGCAAGTGCACTGGACAATACAGATGATAATTCCCACAGAAAATCCACCCTCTTGCTCAAAAACCTTCCTTGGCTCTCCATTCTGGCAGGCTAATCTTGAAGCCTCCTTTCTGGCACTGTGGGTCCTCTGATATGCTTTTCAGATGAAGTCTGTCCAGTGCTCCCCAACACACCCTCTCAATTTGCAAGCTTTATCTGATGCACTCAGGTGAGTTGTTTCATTGTCCAGCACCTTCCTTTCTCAGCCAGAAGAGTCTTGAATCCAAATTTAAGTTGGAAGTTGTAAGCTAACAAAATAATGAAAGGGTCAACGGGATGGAGAACGGCTCAGTGACTAAGAACACTTGCTGCTCCTGTAGAAGACCTGGGTTCAGTTTCCAATGCCCACATGGTGGTCATAACCAGCTCTAACTCCAGTTCCATGGGATCTAATGTCCTGTTCTGACTTCCAAGGGTACCAGCTATGCAAGTAGTGCACAGACATATATGCAACCAAAATACCGATTAAAAGTTTTTAAAGTCAAATTTTTTGAAGGTGTGTGTGTGTGTGTGTGTGTGTGTGTGTGTGTGTGTATGTACTTATGGAATATTAGTTTACTTTCATTAGCTACAAAGACTGTGATTTTTTTTTAACCTGGGTTTTCTAGATCCTCATGAACTATGAGATCTGATCTCTTGGATGTACTGTGGCAATCTTTGGTTTTCTGTGAGCAATGACGACCCATTTAAAGGGAGAACAAGCTTTGTCCAGGTTTACTTGGGTCACTTTAATTCCACGTAGACCACATTAGCCTGACTTTCTTCTTAGCATACTTCCTTGGTCCCCTTGAAGGGTAGCAATTTCTGCTTGTGAATCTTACTGGTCCTCAATCCTTCATTAATACTTGATCCATCTACTTTATATTTTTCTTTCCCCTTTTCATCCCCAACAGCTACATTCATTGCTATACAAGACTTTATATTCTTCAATATTGTTCGTCTTGCAGTACCAGTCCCTTGATCCAGAACCCATAGGCATGGGCCTATGCCTGGCTTATCACCAGATACAAACAACTATTCTATTAATACTTTTTTCAAATTAAATTTGCTCGTTGACATTTTCATACAGGTACTCAATGCATCCTCCCCATACCCTCTTCTTGTTTCCTCCCGCCTCCCTCTACCAACTCCCTCCCTCTCCACAAGTCCCTTGTTCATATCCATATGTTTTGTTTTGAGACCCAGTGAGTTTTAACTCTCACCAGCTTTGATCATTGGATCCTGATGGTCTCACAGTTGATGTCTGTGATTTCCCATTTCCCAGATTTTATTGGTAGCTGCTAGTGCATGTGAGAGGAGGGTGGGACCTCCCCATCCCTGGTTGATTGGCCCATTTTTGCTGCCTTGGTGTAGGCCTACACTGAGTTTAGCTGCTCTGAGTTCAGCTGCACTGAGTTCATGGTAAGAATGGCTGCATCATTCCCCGAAGGTGGCATTCATCTTCCTGTCTTCCAGATCTTACTCTTCCCCAACCCTCTTCTACACCATCTCTGAGCCTTCTTCTGCATGGCCCTCAGCTTTCAGCCATCTCCAGCACTCTGATCAGTCATGTGTCTTCACATCCATGCTTTTCACTGCAAAGAGAGGCTTGTCCGGGGAGGTTCTTCAACGTGAGTACGTTTCTCGAAATTGTCCATGTGTGTGTGGCTATAGAGCACAGTTGAAAAGGAGGCCTTGTAGAAAGGAGAATGATTGTGGTTCTGTGTTGGTGCACTGAGACAGTCCTGATCTGGGGGTCAGAGGCAGACAGGTACCCGCTACTTCAGGCCCCAGGAGGCTTTGCATCCATTTTAGCCTTCTAAGGTCAGGAGGATTGGCCAGGCGTGGTGGCTGGGCCTGCGATACCAGCTCTCGGGAGGCAAAGGCAAGAAGATTGTAGGCTGGAGACCAATGTGCACCACAAAAGAGACTCTGCTCCAAGGAACAAACCAAAGCAAAGATGGCTGGCTCATCGGAGTTCTTAAAAAGCCATGACCAGTGCCTTCATTCCTGCCACCCAGGATGCCCATAAGAAGGCTGGAGAATGTCAAAGCTGCCTGATATTGCACATCTGGTCATGATTTAGAAAGCATGTCATAGACTGGTGTGGTGACACACTCTTATAACCCCAGCACTTGGAAGGCTGAGGCAGGAGGAGGACTAGGTAAAGTTACTTAGGTAGAACTTTAGAGAAGGAAGGAGAGAGGTGGGGAGGAGGAAGAGAAAGAGGAAAAAAGGGGGAGGAAAAGAAAGAGAAGGAGAAGGTATTTGAACCATTTCTTTTTCCCTAACATCTCAGAATGTAAGGGCCCTATACAACCAAGGCCTCATGTGCTGAATTCTCTGTAGCACAGAGGAAGTAGATGTGGTTAGGTGAGGGGGTAAGACTACATAATTGCACAGATTAAATAAACAACAATTAAAGATATATATATATATATATATATATATATATATATATATATATTAAACAGGGATATGTATATGCACACACACACACACACACACACACACACACACACACACACACACACACGGTTCAAACCTGGAATGCTCCTTATGGGATCATGTTTTGAATGCTTGTTCCCATTGATGGTGGCACCACTTTGGTAGGCTGTGGAACCTTAGAAGGGTGGGAGCTGGTCAGAGAAAGGAAATTACTAAAGGTAGGCTTTCATGATTATCCCAGATCCCTGGTTCTGGCTGCACTGTTTCTACTTTCTGGTCCACCACAATGTGCTTTCTCTGCCTCGAATTCCCACTGCCATGGACTGGGGTGCTCCTCCATGCCTTCATGAAGACTAAAATTCTCAGAAACCAGGAGCACAAATAAATCTGCTCTCCCTTACAGCGTTTGATGTTTAGTCATAACCACACAAGAGTCACAAATGCAGCCATGGAAGGAGAAGGTAAGTTTCCATGACTGCCCTCCTGCTCTGTTCTCCAGCTGGCCTTACAAAGTGCAGTTACTGAAACAAGTCACAGTGTGTCTCTCACACCGTATTTCCTTTCTTTTGGGCTGAGAAGAACTTGGAATGACCCACCAGCACAGGGCCAGCCAGCTGTGGTCATGGGTCTTCTCCTCTAGCCTCTCAAGTTTGAGAGGGTCTGCACAACACTTTGAAAGTTGATATCTACAACAGGTAAAGGGACCAGAGGCCTCATGAGCTGTGGCAAAAGTCCCCGGTTGGGATACAGTGGAGTTAGTAATTTTCTCAGAATGGACTGCATTGAACTTGACCTTGGTCCTGCTGTGTTTGCTAAAGTTTCTAGTCAGTGACAGTATCTTCACTGTGTGCTTGGGAGGGCTGTGTTCTGTAAACGTATGCTGCAAAGAATCTCTTTTTGAAAAACAGAGAGATATCCATGTTTTGGAAGAATAAGAACACTGTGAACTTTCTGGGACAGGAAAAGAAGGGACTGACACTTCATGTATAAGCATGGATTCCTAAATTAAGCCTTCCCTAACGCCTTGATCTCCTGAAATGTGATTCCGCAGGATTCCCAGTAGCCTTCGATGTCCAGTTCAGACTTCACCTCTTGCAGGGAATCTGCCTGCCTCCACACCATTGCAGCTCTTCCCAGGTGCGATGTTGCTGAGCACACAACCCCATCTCATTGCCGTCTACTGCTGTGACATCTTTATATTTGCATTGCTGTACCATGTGACATGGCCTAGCATTCTGCAGCTGATGCTTGGTGAATATTTCATAAACAAAGCCTAGATTTATTCTTGGGTGTATCTTGTCAAGGATTTGAGGAAGCAATGTGAGTGAATCATACTTCTGGACCCCAAATGGGTTGCCATAACGCAACTGTGGGCACAGAGGAGGAATCTTTATTCTGCACATCTCCAATGCTTCTTCCCAGCTCTGTTTCCATTTGATGATAAGAGCCTCTCATCCAGGCATGTCACATGATCTATGCTGAACAAGCACAATACACACACCTTGCAGAAGATGAGACCAGTGGCTATTAATCTCCCTGACCTTAAGGTCTCACAGGTAAGCAGGAGCAGTGGGATCCTGGTTCAGATCCTCTGTCCCTATCCAACCCATTAGGCCCCTCCCTTCCGGACCGCTGTTCCCAAAGTTAAATACTGATGATGCGATTATAGAACACAGGGTTTCTCATTTCCCTCCTGCTGCCTGCTGAGCTCAAGAAACCCACACTATCACTCACAGGCATGTGAATGTGATAATGTGAGTCTGGGCAGCTGTAGACACAGGAAATGAATTTTACTGCGGCAAAACTCAAATTGCCATCATTTTTGACAAGGGAGCTGGGAAAGACATGCTGGGGGCTGCTAGGGTGCGTTCACAAGACAAGAGTCTCTTCACTGCTTCATCTCTTCTTCTTTTTGTAAACCAAGATGCGAGTCCTTTGGAATATTGTCCAACCACAGAGCCGTTTATCTCCCAGAGCAGGGAGAAAGGGAAGTGCCCACCCAGGCTCCCTTACTCCCTAGGGAGGAAGCTGCTCTCCGCTCAGCATGCCTCCAGTCTACGAATGCCTTGCCAAGTGTACTGAATATAAAATGCCTGGCAGCACCAGTGTTTTTTAAACAGAAAATGCAACAGGACTCTGTGTCCTTCTGCATTTGACATGCTCCTTTCTGAAAGCCAGCAATGTGTCAGCTCATCAGCTGCAGTGTGACTACACAATTCCAGTCACAGCACCCAGGATAAATGTGAGTGCTGGGGATAACATAAGGATGTGACTTTTCTGAAGACTGAAATTAAGCCTTATGTTTTAAAGCTGACTATAAAGGTCTTCGAAGGAGGACAATGGTTTACAGTAACTCTTGTCCAAGCAAAGACTTCTAGCTGTTTGGGGGGTCTACTTTGCCAAGGATTAGATTAGATACCTAAGTAAAAGACAAAGACTCCCTTTCATCACACAGGGCTGCTCTACTGTGGGCCTCCTTCCCCAACGTCCTAGACCAAGTGCTTCTGATGGCAAGATACATTGTAGATCAAAGGCCTGTTAGGGCAGCTTCCTGAGCTAACATGGGGTGGGGATAGGAATGAGATAAAGCTGCCCTCAACTCTTGCCATCTTATTTCACATCTTGAACTTCAGTCCTGGTATGTATGCTGAAGGGCAAGCCGGCGCTTAGTGTATTGCTACTGATGAGCATTCCACAGCTAACAAGGCCAGAAGAGGTCCCCCAGATCTAGATCCCCCAGAACTAGAGTTACAAATGTTTTCCCAGTCTTTGTTTTCCCTACCTAGGAAGATAGGGCATTTCAGGTAAAACCTGCTCCTTGTTTTGGATCCCATTCACACCCACACCTGTGAAGACCTAGAGCCATGAGTCTGCTGTGGTGGTTTCTGAACTCTCAGGCAGTTTTTTTGGTTTTTGTTTTGTTGTGTTTTTTTTAAATCATGTTAGACATCTATTTACCCAATCAAATCACACTCCTCAGACTGGTTTTGGGTACTTCTTGGTACCCAGAAACACTTCGATTATTTATTTCTTCTTTCTTTTTCCTTTCTTCCTTTTCTTTTCTCTTCTTTCTTTCTTTCTTTCTTTCTTTCTCTCTTTCTTTCTTTCTTCCTTCCTTCCTTCCTTCCTTCCTTCCTTCCTTCCTTCCTTTCCTCTTTTTTTCTAGTTGAAGTGCTTAAACCCAAGTCCTCACTCATACTTGGCAAGTGCTACTACAAGCTACATCTGTCCCCCCATCAATAAGAATCTGAGAAATCAAAGATATGGATGTTCCTCAAATCCAGGACACCACAGGTTTTTCTCATGTGTATAGAGAGAGTCCTGCTGTGGGATGCTCTGATTGATCAATAAATAAAACACTGATTGGCCAGTGGCTAGGCAGGAAGTATAGGTGGGACTAACAGAGAGGAGGAAAGAAAGAACAGGAAGGCGGAAGGAGTCACTGCCAGCCACTGACATGACAAGCAGCATGTGAAGATGCTGGTAAGCCATGAGCCACATGGCAAGGTATAGATTTATGGAAATGGATTAATTTAAACTGTAAGAACAGTTAGCAAGAAGCCTGCCATGGCCATACAGTTTGTAAGCAATTTAAGTCTCTGTGTTTACTTGGTTGGGTCTGAGTGGCTGTGGGACTGGCGGGTGACAGAGATTTGTCCAGACTGTGGGCAAGGCAGGAAAACTCTAGCTACAGAGTTCCATTTCTCCTGAAACTCAAGGAAGAAGCACAGACCTAGGATAAGCCACTCTCAGAGTTTTCAGCCATTCTTGCTTTAACCATACATGAAATGCACAACACAACTGGATTCTGGGCAAAGGCCAAAGGTTCCCACCCTCTGCCTGTGTGTACTCTGATCAGCTGCTTGTGAATGGCTTCCAGAAGCACCCCCTCTTCAGTGAGAAGACCTGTGGTTGGTACTAAGTCTCACTGACCAGTGCTTTCAAAACCACGATTCACTCATGTATTGCCTGAGCTCCTATTTACTTACTTTTAATATAATTTTATTAATTCTTTGAGAATTTCATACAATGTACCTTGATCATATTTACTCCCTAGTCCTCCTCCTAACTTCTCCCAGATCCATCCTCAACTCCCTACCCCCACAACTTTGTGTCCTATTGTTTTGTCTTTAAATAACACATAATATCCAATCTGTGCTGCCCATAAACTCCTGGGCATGGAGACATCCATTTGGGCATAGTCAACTTACCAGGGGCCATGCTGTACTGGCTAGTTTTATGACACACACCAGAGTCATCAGAGAGGAGGGAGCCTCAAGTGAGAAAAATCCTCTGTAAGAGCAGGCTGTAGGCAAGCTAGTAGGGAATTTTCTTAGTTAGTGATTGATGGGGGAGGGTCCAGCCCATTGTGGGTGGCACCACCCCTGGGCTGGTGGTCCTGGGTTCTATAAGAAAGAGGATAGGCAAACTATAAGGAACAAGACAGTAAACAGCACTCCTCCATGGCTTCTGTAGGTCCTTTGCCCTGCTTGAGTTCCTTTGCCTGGTCCTTGCCCTGTCCTGACTTCCTCTGATGATGAACTGTGATGTGGAAGCAGAAGCTGAGTAAACCCTTTCCTCCCCGAGTTTCTATGGCCATGGTGTTTCCTCACAGCAATAGTAGCCCTAACTAAGACACATGCCTGTAAAAAAAAAACTGACTGTCCTTCTTCCTAGAAGTCATCAATTGTCCATACCTCCTTGGCTAGGGGTGGGAGCTCCTGAATTCTTCTGTCCATGCTAGAGTGTTGAATAGCTTGATCTTGTGCAGATCTTATGCAGACTACCATGGGTTCTGTGAGTTCATGAGAACAATGGTCCTGTCGTGTTCAGAAAACATCCCACTCCAGACCTCCCTGGCTTCTGTCTTATAGTCCTTCTACACCCCCTTCTGTGATGATCCCTGAACACTGGGAGGATGTGTGCATATAGATGTCCCATTTGTGCTTGAGTGTGCCATAGCACTTATTCTCTGCACTTGGACTACATGTGAGGTCCTGAGTTAACTGCCAATCATTGCACAAATAAACTTATCTGATGAAGTTTGAGAACTACACTTATCTATAGGTATAGAGATACACATTTAGAAAGCAGGTTTTTTTTTTTGTTTTTTTTTTTTTTTTTGGTTTTTCGAGACAGGGTTTCTCTGTGTAGCTTTGCGCCTTTCCTGGACTCACTTGGTAGCCCAGGCTGGCCTCGAACTCACAGAGATCCACCTGCCTCTGCCTCCCGAGTGCTGGGATTAAAGGTGTGCGCCACCACCGCCCGGCGCAGTTTTATATTACATCCATTTAGCAGAATAACAGTAATATTTTTCCTTGGGACCTGTGTTTCCCAATGATGAGTTTTTGGCCACATTTTTAGTATCAGGCATGTGTTTCCTTCTAAAGAGTGGGCTTTAATCGAATCGGAAAGCGTTGGTTGCCCCATAACATTTGTGCCACTATTATATCAGTGGGCATATCTTTCCATACCAGTCATTATTATAGTTCACAAGGCTCTCAGCTAGGTACGACTGTTGATGACTTTGTTTCCCCAGTAACCCATATCACACCTTCTGGTCTTATGAAAGCTCTCCAGCTTCCTGGTCAATATCAAATTGATTTCTCTACATCCTGTGAACAATGTATGTGGTCTTTTGACAATAAAACAGGGTCCTATTATCAAGTCCTTATGGGCAACCAGGAGTAATGGCAATACTATGTACTGTTTTTCGGTCCTCTGGGACACTTCTGACCACCAACTCATGTGAGTTATGTCACATTTGATATTGGACTTTTTCTTTGGCTTTTGGGAGGTTCATTATCTCCTGTGTAGGGTAATGCTAATTAAACTCATTTATATAAATATGTACTTCTAAATTCCTACACACACACACAGAGTCAGGAATCATATAACAATAGTCGGTTTACATATGGCTTTTTCAGACATTTTTAGTCCTCCTCTGCTCTACCCTCTGGTTACTGTCCCCACTTAGGCCTGTCTCCCAATTCTTTTCCTTTCCCCTCCTCCTTCTTACTTCTGAATATTAAAGCATGAACTGGGATAGGAACAGGAGCAGCCCCACATCTGATCTCAAGGAGTGGCAGTCTACAGGACACAGACGGGTAAATTTGTATTAACAGTGTAAGAGACACAAAAACCGACACACCAAACATCAGGAATTTAGCGAAACAACTTGGATGAGAGGATCTAGGAATGGTTTACAGAGTAGTCACTGTTGGTGTTAAGAGTTTCCCAGAGGGAATTGGGACATTCCAAACAGTGAAAACAACATTGGCAATGTCTTAGTGGGTCCCTGCACAGCCACTGCTGTTAACATCTTGACTTGAATGTATTTATCAGGTTGTTAGATCACTGGGGGGTAAGGAAGTCCTGGAAAAAAGAACAACAGAAAAGGAGTTTTGGAGTAGGCTGCTAAAAGCAAAACTTCTCCACTGGGATCTGAGTATCCTAAGGGCTGTCCGCCATTCCGCCTTGCAGCAGATTCACTGTGAGGGGTAGGCAACCTTTATCTAATTCCCACAAAGTCACTAGCAAGGCTCTACTAGTCAATAAATGTTAATTGTCGTGCAGGAAACAAAGCTGAGTGGAACAAATGCCGTAAGTTCTGAACGGAGATAAGAAAGTCCTGGGAAACCTGCCACAATCTGTTTCCAGTAATAGCTTGGTCAAGTCCACATGTTTTGGCCAAGTAAATGCTGGACCAGGAGCTGACAGGTGCATCTGAACCTCCTTCAGTCTGAGGCATCTCCCAGGGAGACATCCCTTCCATTTCCCATCATGTCAAATTATAGAATACTAAGATTATAGCTACCCAGGACATGGAGCTCAAGGAGAATAATGTTGGCAGTTAAATTTTAATTTTTTAAAGTGTTAATTTACGTAGAACAATTTTACATAATAAAGAGGGGGAGTCTTAATTGTAGGGGAATTCTACACTCCTCACAGGTTTTTAATCCAGTTTGGGCAGCTGGTTGTTCTAAGAAAAATTGCTTTTCTCCAAAGAAGGAATTCATAATGGGTTTCCCCCAGCCCCAAATCCAAGCTGCTAAACCACCACTGCCAGACACCATCCTGCTTAAGGGACCAGCTGCTGGCCTCCTGACACCACCTGAAGTCTTGGGCCTGCATATGCTTTAGAGTGGAGAACATCCTGAAGCTTTACAACAAATGACCGTCATAGGTGAAGCCCAGCCCCTACTTATTTGCCCTCCAGAGCTAGGGACTGTCTCTGCTGCCCACAGCCTTGGGTCTACAGCTTCTGGTGCAAGTTCCCAGCTTCCTCTATGCCTCTCTTCTGGGTCTTAGGACAGTTTTACCATAGCCTGCAGCTCCTAGATTATGGCAACCAGTTCCCCACACTTGGTATCATTGCACTTGGCATATAAGAATTAGGGTAAATCTCCTCCCCACCTCAAAGCCTTGGAATTACAGGTACTCAAAAAAAAAGCCCTGGCACCGCCACAAATTGCCTCTTAACAATGGGAGAGAATCCCTATAGCTCTACGATGGTGGCTGCCAATGCTAGGAGCTTTAACCCCACTAGTAATTACTTTGCATGGCCTAGAGGCATTCCCATTGACTTCCCACAGCTCCAGAACCGCAGGTACCAATGTTTGCCTACTGTTGGAAGGGTTCATTCATTGGATATCAACTGTCCCTTAAGCCTTCCATTCAGTAACAATTCTTTGAAGACTCCCAGGACCACAAATGGATCTCTGTGCCAGTGTGATTCCTGTGACTCATGGTTGCACATGGATGGTCTGACAATCACATCTTACCTACAGTCTCACCTGGGTCAAGCCTACACTGCTTTAGAATTGTGAGGCTCTGAGCATCTCTCAACAGGCCCTGTCTTCTCTCACTTCCTTCATCACCGTCATGCATCACTGCCCTCACAGGCGCAACTTCCCTGGCTGCCCCTGTTTAAATGGGAGTTTGTTCTCATGCACTCATTAATGGCAATGCCTGATTTAATGCACAAACACTGAATTTGATCACTGCCTGCCATAAAGCTGACTCCTGTTCACAGCCTTTGTTTCACTGAGATTCAGTTGTGTCTTTTCCAGACACTGAAATCGTCATCCATGCTAATGCTTGCAGCTTCTCTCTGCAATAGATTAAATATTTTTTCAAGGTAGACAAAACCAATTCACTGTTCTCTGACCACATAGCAAATGCAATGAGTAACGACTTTTGGTGAATTGCGTGAAAGAGAAGCCAACCATTATTTAACCAACTCCTTCTGTTCATCCTGTGCCTGTGTGGATGCTCCTCTAGCCTCTCAGTGTTACTCAAGCACCCCCAGGAGAGAGCTGGTTTATAGCTGGATCTGTTTCCTTCACTTGTCTCTCTACATGGAGCCTTCACTTTTCTGCCCTGCACCCACAGGAAGACATTATTTCTCATGTGAGCCCCATTTCCTTTTTTATTTCAAATGCTCTGCTGTCTCCAAATTCTTCCTAGTTTTTACACAGAAACCTACACCTTGCATTTGAGCTGTTTGGGGGAAATTATATTTCTTATTGTGAACACACTTAACCTACCACCTAACTTATCAACGAGCCACATGTCTTGAATGATATCTCAACTCTATCACCTTCTATAAAGTAGGACAAACACCCTGTCATGTCAAGTTCCCAACAAATGAAAGGTTGCCAAAGTATGGCCAGCAGAGCTCTACACAGCAGCCTCCTGTGGAAAACTACTGCATCAATCTATCTATAGCCTTTGTTCAAGAAAAATACTGCTCATCTTCAAACCAGATAGCACCCATGACTTCAAAGCATCACCCTGCTTCTTGAGTATTATATCCGTTCTTGGGAATTGGAATGAGGAGTGGGTGGGGCATGAGATGCTTTGGTCTGATGACTACAAATGTCTAACATCCATTAAAGCAGACCTCAAGCCACACCTATCTGTGCTATTAGGAAAGAGCACCAGCTGGGGGGAGCAAGAAGAGTGTGAGGATTAGCCTGAGTCTTTGGTTCTTACCCTGAGAAGAACAACTAAGGATGGTCAATAGCCTGTCATCGAAAACAAAAACCACAGAAATATCTAGATTCACTAGTACTCATTGTACACCATATGAAACACTATTTTCAACGTGGAATAGATATTTTAGAGAATAATTAAATAGACATTAATTTTGGTAAATATAAACCTTCAGATCTATTTACTACTGAGACTGTATTGCTAGAGCCCTAAGTTATGTGTCTACTGCTATGATAAGACACCATGACTAAGGCACCTTATAGGAGAAATGGTTTATTTGGGGCTTACAGTTTTAGAATGTCCATGACCCTTATGGTGGGGATCATGGCAGCAGACAGGCATGGCATTAGACCAGTAGCTGAGAGTTTACATCTTGAGATACAAGCAAAAGTCAGAAAGAGCCAAATGAAAATGGCTTGGGCTTTTGAAACCTCAAAGCCCCCCCCCCCCCAGTGACACACCTCCTCCAATAAGGTCATACTTCCTAATCCTTTCCAAACAGTTCCACCAACCAGAAACCAAGTATTCAAACATATGAGCTATTCTTAGTCAAACCACCCCAAGTCCATACCCAGGTGGCCAGGGTTCCCCTTCATCCTTCTGTCCTCTGTGAGGAATGCTTTGATGGAAACATTTGCAATGTTTTTCTGTGTCCAAAACCAAAGTCTTAAATGGATAACATTCTCATGAGGATGAGGACATCACTCATCCTCTGGGTGAACATGGACTTGCTCCAGACACACGTCCATGATGCTATCGAAACAAATGTGAGACAAACAGCATATGCCTTGTCTTTCATTCTTGAGCACCGAGTAGTCCTGCTGATCCAATTACAAATCTTTACCGAGGAAGTTGTATGGCATGGAAAAAACACATAATCCAGAGACCAAAAATCAAGCTCAAGCCATGTTTCCATCATTAGCTAAATGCATTTCAGTTTCTACAAATGAAAACAGGAAGCAACAACTGATACACTACAGGGTCATGATGAGAACCAGATTAAATATAGAAAGAGCTCCATGCAACTCCGAGGCATCAGCAATTATTAGATCATTTATCCTCATTGATTTCAGCAACTGCCAGTCTAGCTGCCTCGCAGTCAAGAGGAAAATATACGCTTCAATCTCAGCTTTGAGTGTATCTAGGCAAGCACATTTCTCCCCATAAATCCATTAACTTGCTTGTTGTTTTTGGAGGAACTAGTTAATGAATATTATCCCACAGTTATGCTAAACCAGATTCTCAACCTCTTGGGCTCTTTCTTTAGAACTGAGAGCTGAGTCAGGTGCTGTCCCACACATATCAACATACCCACCAAGTCCTTCCAAAGGGTCCAAAGAGAACCACCTCTTGAATGCTGCCACCAAGTGAGTTGAATGGGTTTGGCAGGTGGCAGTCCACAGGGAGCCATTTTCTGGGTGGATGTTGTAAAAACACCGAGGATCAAAATCCTCACCACCTCAAGTCTTCTGATTTGCTCTGAATGTTTTCTCCTCTCTAAATTCCTAATCCACAGTGTGATTATGTGAAGAGGTAGGACCTTCAGGTTATTTGAGGTCATCAGGTTGGAGTCCCAGTGGCGGGACTAGTGACCTCAGAGGAGGCTGAGACAGTACAACTTTCATTCTGTTCCATACCAGGGCACTGTGAGAGAGCAGCCGTATAAGCCAAGAAGAGAGAACTGACGGGACCCAACCACACTAGCACCTTGACCTCAGCGGTGGAGAAATCAATGCCTGCTGTCTAAACCTCTTAGTGTCTGGTGTTTGTCATAGCAACCCAGGCTGATGAAAACGCCTTTCATTTCTGGAAAAGCATTGCTTTACATGGGGTGATCTGGGATTCTTTGGAATTTCAATACAAGCAGACAGATTATTGTAAGAAGCAACATCAGGACAGAAGACATGGCCCGGTGGGTAACATGCTCACTACACAAAGGTCAAGGACCTGAGTGCAGATTCCAGAATTCACGTCAAAACAAGATGTGGGGGCTGGAGAGATGACTCAGCAGTTAAGAGCACTGACTGTTCTTCCAGAGGACCCAGGTTCAATTCCCTGTACCCACATGGTGGCTCCCAACCATCTTTAACACCCGTTCCAGGGGATCTGTCACTCTCTTCTGGCCTCCAAAGGCACCAGGCATGGAGGAGGTATACAGACATACATGCAGACTAAACATCCATACACATTAAATAAACAAATCTTTTCTTTTAAAAAGGGCATGTGTGTGGAGGTAGATATCCTTGCTCCACACCCAAGGGCTAGGAGTGTGCAAACAAGAATATCCTGAGGGGCTCACTAGCCAGTCTGTGGAGGTGAAATGGTGAGCTACAAGATCAGTAAGAGACTCTGTCTCTGAAAAACATAACGTTGAGTGATAGTGGAAACATCCTCTGTCAACTTCTGGTCTCCAAGGGTACACATGTGGGTAAGCACACATGCCCACATATGCACACAACATACATAATACACACACACACACACACACACACACACACACACACACACACACACGAGAGAGAGAGAGAGAGAGAGAGAGAGAGAGAGAGAGAGAGAGAGAGAGCAAAGACATCTTTAGGAAGCCTGAATGAGTGACGGTTGGTGAGTCTTGGAAACACCATGAGCCAGAAGCAGAGAACGGCACAGCAGACCCACCACTGGCTGTAGGTGAGTCGTCAGTATGGATAGAAGCCGCAGTGGCTGAGTGTGGCATTGGCCTTAAAACTCTCCTCAGCTGGAAAGAGGGCAGAAATCTCAGAGCCTCGAATGGCAGGATTCCCCACAAAGCCATGTTGCTCAGGCTGACACCTCACTGGGCTCAGAAGCAACAGTACTAAACCAAGAAAGAAAATTCTCAAGCCTTGGGTCGAATGCTCCCGCCATGTGAGACTTTGGACTTGTTACATGCCACCACTTTGTTTTCCCTGATTTTCTCCTTGGGGTTGGGACTAAGAACCCATCCAATGCCTGTCTCACCACTGT
Source organism: Peromyscus leucopus (assembly GCF_004664715.2). Taxonomy (NCBI): domain Eukaryota; kingdom Metazoa; phylum Chordata; class Mammalia; order Rodentia; family Cricetidae; genus Peromyscus; species Peromyscus leucopus. The sequence continues at coordinate 10,119,927 of NC_051063.1, read as the reverse complement.
ACTTTGGAAGCTTAGAACTTGTCTGGTTTCACAGGTTTACAGTTGGGAATTCTGCCTGAGAACAATTCTTGACTTGAGTCTCACCCACACCTGATTTAGAGGACATTTAGATGAGACTGAGCACTCCAGAACTGATACCGGGCCTGAATTCTTCTCTGAGACCCCCACAGGCTGACAGATGGGTCTGGTCATGTGGTTTTCTGTGAAGGACGCCCATTCCAGAGGCAGATACTGGTGAGGGCAACCTGGTCTGCAGAAACAGGCAAGATGGCCACCTCAGGAAACTGGTCTTGTACACTAGGCCTGTGACCAGAGTGTAGCCCTGATATCTCCAAGTTGCCTTTAAAGTCACCTTTCTCTTTTTCTTGAATGATAAAATATGTTCACAGCCAAACAGACCCCCTCATCCTGCCTTGTAGAGCCTGAGAATTCTAGCATCCTTCCTTTAACCTGCCCTGTTTTTTTCTGCTTCCTTTGACATTAGATGGCAGTATTTATTATAGGACAACCACATTTCTATTTCTGGCTTCTGCTGAGAGAGCTAATGAAGTATGTGGTTCACATTCCCACAGATCTCCTTAGCAAATAGTATCCAACCATACCCTTGATGGTCTTTTTAGAAAAATCTACTTCACACAATTGGGTTTGGTTTTCCTTAGAAACTCATTCTTCAGTCAATTTCTCTGCTCTCCGGTTTCCTATAAGAAGTCAGAAGGAACCTAGCCATTCCTCCAATAAGCTGCTTAGAAACCTCCCCAGCTCAATATCAACTTCGTCAATTGCAAATTCTGCCTTCTACAAAACACTAGAAGATGACCACAACCCAGTGAAGTTCTTTGCTACTCTATAAAGGTCAGTATTCCCTAGTTCCATCTGAGATCTCACCAGAATCACCACGGCAGCCTTATTTCTTCCTGTCTGTGGTTATTAAGGTGTTCTCTATGATGATGGTGGTTTTCTCTCTAACTCATCTTTTTCTTCTAACTCCACACCAAAATCAGCTCTCATGTCTATATTTCTAGTACACAGGTCAGAATTTTCCGTGGTCTACCCACTATCCACATTTTCAGGTTATTTGTTATACCACTACTCTCTTGGTACAAAATCCCTATTAGTTTATTAGGGTAGGTGACCTAATAAAGTACCAAGCAGTTGGCTTAGACAACGGAAATGTCTTTCTCATGATTCTGGCACCTCCAGAGTCTAAGATGCAGACACTGCTCACTTCCACTTATCCTAAGGGCCGACTTCCTGACTCTCAGGTAGCCACCCTGCCTCCTTGTTCTTATCCTCACAGGCTGAACAGTGAGCAAGTAAAACTTCTGGCATCACTTCCCATGAGACCACTGTATACCTGGGCTCTGTCCTCATGGCTTTATCTAACACTGTTGGCCTCCAGAAGGCTCCATGTCCATGTCCAGATACCATCACACTGATGTTTAGGGCTTCACCATATGAATTTGGGGAGGATTATAGACATTCAACCCATAATATGCTCCTTTGTACTTACAAACTTAAGACTAAATAAGCCATTTATTCATTAAGGTTGGTGTCTGCATGCCCAAGCAAGTGTAGAAAACTAAACCAAGCACTATCATTACATGTTTCCATTATATCAGAAGAAGAATAATGGTTTGTACAAAGCCTGGACTCTTGCCTATGAAGGACAGAAAACACTAGCACAATGGGGTGTCCTGGACAGGCTCTGGCTAATTCCCGAGTGCTCAGGGGCTGTAGTATGAGAGGAACTCTGAGCTTAGGAAAATGGAATCTTTAACAGTGGGCAGTAAGCTGCTTCCCTTTTCACTCTTCAATATATATCATATATGTATATATTAAATATAATTATGTGTCTGTGTGTTTATGTGCAAGTGAATGTGGGTGTCCACAGAGGCCAGAAGAGGGCATCAAATTCCCTGGAGCTGGAGTTATGAGCAATTGTGAGCTACCCAACAACGTGGGGGCTGGGAACCAAACGCAGGTCCTTACAAGAGCAGCAAATGTCCTTAACCATTAAGCAATCTCTCTAGCTCTTATCTTTTACGTTTGGGAAACACATACGATTGTTGCTATGCCAACATCCTCGAAGAGAAAATCCCTAATGGGAACAGTTAGCATGCATTATACTTATAAGACCTGCAGAAGCATGAGAACTGACAGCCATGGAGGTGGGAAGCAGAGACCCCAGAAGCGGCTGTACATCTTCTGCTTTTGAATTGCTCCTTTTATAGCCCTGTTATGACATATGATCTCCAGAGGGAAACAAAAACAGCCAAGCAAGGCAATGAAAATGGTAGCCCCTTTTGATGTGTGCCTGGTGGATTTGAATAATGTCCTTGAGCCTGCCACACCTAGCTATTCTGAATGATCCCAATAGCATTTGGCCTCTGGATTTCTACACCTTTACAGATCATCTCATAGACTGGAAGTTTCTAAGTATCAGTTTCCCACAATCATGCAAGCACTAAGACCCACAACACAAGGCACAATTAAACAATATCAACTAGACTTGGTGCTACAGGCCAGTTACTATGGAGACTGAAGCAGGTGGACAGTCACCTAAGCTATGGTCAGCTTAAGATACTTAGCAAGAAACACTCTCAAACTTTTTTTCCCCTGGGCATGCTGGCACACTCCTCTACTCCCAGGACTCAGGAGGCAGAAGCAGGTGGATCTCTGTGAGTCTGAGGCCAATCTGGTCTACAGAACTAGCTGGAGGCCAACCAGAACTACACAGTGAGACTCTGTAAAAAAAAAAAAAAAATCATTTTTAAGGGTACTATCTATGACTGCAGCTCAGTGGTAAAGCACCTGCTTAGCATGCTTAAGAGCCTGGGTTCAGTTCCCAGAACCAATATATAAACAATATCAACATAGGAAAAAACTAGAGAGGCAATAAATAACACAACTGCTAACAAAACCAGAAGACTTATTATTATTTGCTATAATATACCAAAACTATAAAAAAGACCTGCATCTAGAAGACACCATGCCAAAGTGAAATAAGCCAGCACAGAAAGACACATACTGCATGATTTCACATGTGGAAGCTAAACTGGTTCAAACTCACAGAAACTGAGCCAAATGACGGTTACCACAGGCTGGGAAAATGGAGAAATGGGAAGGGTGTGGGCAAAGGGAATGGCATTTCATTTACACAAGTCCTGGAGATCTACCAAATGGCACAGTAGCCATAGCTAACAGGACCACATTGTATTTATTCCAAGGCGTCTTGGTGGCTCGTGCCTGTAACCACAGTACTTGGGAGGTGGAGGAGGAAGGATCAGGTGTTCGAGATCACTCCCAGCTAAATCGTGAGTCTGAGGCTAGCCTAGATTCCATGAGGCCCTTTCTGAAAAGGAGGGTAAGGAGGAGAAGGAGGAAGAGGCAGTCAGGGGGAATAAGAGAAAATAGAAGAGGAGGAGAGGAGGAAGTGATAACTACACTGTATACTTTAAAATTGCCAAGAAGGTAAATCCAGAGAAAAGTTCTTTCATGCCCCAGTGATAATTACAGAAGCAGGAGGCAGCTTTAAGAGAAGCCATAGTCACAGAAAGCTCTCAGTTCCCTGAGGACTAAGGACAAATGTTTAGCTGCTGAAACAAACAAAATAGCAACACTGTTACAGATACCGCACCAGAAGCAAGGTGACCGACCAGTCGCTGGATTCCATGTCTTTGATTTCAACACCAACCCTTGAGAGAGAACAGGTTCCCAGTACCTTTCAGACACTATCCCAAATCAACTGAAAAGTTAGAAAAGAATACTTTGTAAGCCAATAAAGGAAACTCAATCTTAAGGCATTTGTTTACTGGGCAGAACACGGTAGTGCCCTTGGAAGCCCAGACACTGGCCGCTAGAAGACATGTGCATGTGTTTACAGAACATTGAAGGAAGGGAAGCATATTCACAGGAGATCAGGGACATCCATCCACCAGATAATTTGGAAGACATGATCAGTCTGCCCGACTTCCTAACGGGTCTGTGCCTTAGTCAGGGTTTCTGTTGCTGCGATGAAGCACCATGACTGAAAAGAAAGCTGGGGAGGAAAGGGTTTATTTGACTTACACCTCCATATCTCTATTCATGATTGAAGAAGTCAGGACAGTAATTAAACCAGGGCAGGAACCTGGCAGCAAGAGTTGATGCAGAGCCCATGGAGGGATGCTGCTTACTGGCTTGCTCCTCATGGCTTGCTCAGCCTGCTTTCTTATAGAACCCAGGACCACCAACCCAGAGATGGTACCACCCACAATAGGCTGGGCCCTCCCCCATCATGTCTTACAGAAAATGCTTTACAGGCTTGCCTACAGCCTGATCTTGTGCAGGCATTTTCTTAGTTGAGGTTCTGTCCTCTCAGATGACTTTAGCTTGTGTCGTTGATAGGAAACTATCCAGCAGTCTGTGAAGATCAGTCTCCTAACTTCACACAGCATGGTCAGGGTCTACTCATGGATATAACATGGGTGAGACTCAAAAGATTTAACAATGCATGCAGTGTAGTCTGGACACCGACCAATCAGAACACGAGGATGGCTGGACTACCACCAGGGAAGCTAACTGCTGGAGCAGGAGGCTGCTTCCTATTTGCTAAGCAGGGGAAGGCCCGGAGTGTGCCCAGGCTAGGTCCCATGGCTCAGTTAGCAGCAAGAGGAGGAAGTGGCCCTCAGGCCAATGGCTTTTCACCAAAAGGCCACTTCAACACTTAATACCTATCACAGGCATGCCAATCAGCAGCTCATGGCTCATCTCGCTACAACACTTTGCAAGCACAGACCTAAGATCTTTCGGCAGTAGAGGAAGGGTACGTGTTTGCTCATGGACCTCCCTACCCGAAAGTCTGCTCTGTAAATCTCTTCACTGTCACACTGATGCGCAAGCACCGTGACGGCAGACATGTCTGAGCCTCTGAGGCCAGAAGAGCACCCAGCCCACAGTGAGCTCCCAGATACTTGAAGGATAATTGGTTCTAATTCATCGTCCTCGTCTGAAAAACCTTCCTCTGTTTTGAATACATTATCTTAGCACTCCAGCGTCTTAGAGAATCATTTGATCATTAAATTGTTACCTTAGAAGGAATTCTGCATGCTGCTTAAGCTGCAATGGACTAACCACGTAGCAAAGCACCTACTGAGTACAGCTGCCCACAGCACTGAGTGGTAGATCTGAGTGGGGCTTCAGATGTCACTGTGATCCTGTTCTACAGGTTTCAAAACCGAGCCACCTGATGTAGCAGCCTGTAGATATGCGAGCTACTGAAGGCTTAAACACGGGTCTGTCCTCAGACATGCTGTAAGTGTAAAACACACATCCGATTTCAAAGACCTGATGTGGAAACAGGAATATATAAGACAACCTCAGCTGGGCCTGGTGTTGCAGGTTTCTAACACTACCTACTCAGGAGACTAAGGCAGGAGGCTCATAAGTTCACATCCTGTCTAAGCTACAGAGTACACTCAAGGTTAGGCAGGGCAAGTTAGTGATAACTTGTCTCACAATAAAAAAAAAAAATACAGGGAACTGGAGAGAGAGAGATAGCTCAGTGGTTAAGAGTATTGGTTGCTCTTCCAGAGGACCTGGGTTCAATTCCTATTACCAACATGGCAGCTCACAACCATTTTTCACTCTAGTTCCAGAGGGTCTGATGCCCTCTTTTGGTACTGCATGCACGTGGTACACAGACATACACGCAGGGAAAACACCCATACACATAAAGAAATAAAATTAATTTTTTTCAAGTTTAAAAACTAAAAATAAAAACATAAAAAAAGGTTAGGGATATAGGCCAATGGTAGTGTATTTGTGAAGTATGTGGGAGACCCTGGGTTCAATTTCCAGTGCTGTTTAAAAAAACAAAAGATGATCTCACTGACAAATTTTATTACAGAGTACACATTTTGATATATTTAAATACCTTTAGTAAAATGTTGAAATTAATTTCATCTGTTACTTTTGTTACTTTTAAACATGCAGGTCTTAAAATATTTTAATTATATGCATAGCTCCCATTTGCATTTTATTTTCTGTTTTTACTGGGCAGCATGAGTTTAGGGTAGTTAAACAACTTTCAAAGTTCTAGTGAATTACCACATAAGACCCAGAAGCACATTCCAGACCCCGGTCTTCACTCACATTTCATGCCCTGTCCATCCCAAGCCCTGGACTCCTCCGTGTGAACACTTTAGCGTGAGCAGCAGAGAGAAAGGATAGCACGACATCCCTGACATTGGACTCCACACTAAGTGTGACTGTGGCAGTCCTCCATCTTTCTTTACTTTGGTTTTCTCATCAGCAAAATGGAAAAGTGAATCCCATATCTGAGGAACTTGTAAGGATGAAATGAACGATTAGATACAAAACATTAGAAGGCCCTCATAGGCCTTCCTCATTACTATACAAGTTTAGTGCTGTTGTTCTTATTCATCTGTTTAAAATCGAAGACCAGAAGACTTCTTAGTGATGATAAGTCACTTGTGTTGATACAAGGACCAGTCTGGCTCCCAATTCACTTTTGTCCCTGGAAAACTTGTTTTGATGCTCTGAGAGTGGCAGGCATGTAAAGACTTGTGTCCCCTGAAAAATTCAAACATTGTTAGTGAGCAGAGGGGATACCAGGGACTTGGGTTTTTGCCACTGGTCACCATAAACAACAACCTGATCTCATTTCCTCTGTTGTGCTGGAGGGAGGCAAGAGTCAATATCCCCTTGTATCACTGGAGAGTTACCATGGAAACTCGGGACAGTCTTAATAAAGGCTGTTGAATCTTATCTCCTCAGTTTACTGATGAGAACTGGATCTCTTGATTTGCCAAAGATACCACTGCAAATTAGAAGCCATGCTGGGACGTCTACCAAAGAGTTCTGGCAACTCACCCAGAGAATTTAGATGATACCTAACACTTTCAGGGTTTGGAAGCTGAAGGCACTAACAGAACAAGCAATCCGTTCAGCAGATAATGCAGCAGCATCAAAGGGATGGTGAGAATTCTGGAAGAATTATGAATTATAAATAATATTTCTAATATAGCCCCACTGAACCTCAGAGTACAATCAATATAATCTGAGTTCCCCACTCATCATAATTTAGGCAGAAAGACTTCAGCTTTGGCCAACATGATTCTTCTTCAAGAAAAAATGACTTCAGACAAGTTTTACATGCTCAAGATGAACTTTGAACCAATAAATACACTTTGTCTGGATGGTAAGTTTTTGGACATTTTATGGTTAGTGCCAAGATATAATCACATTGTCATAGCATTAACTATCCCAGAGGCAAATTCAAATCACTTGATGAGTGGTAATTTCACAATATCTGCAGAGATATGCATGTGTATATGTGCACACTTGGGTACACACAAAATCAGCCTTACTTGGCTGTATGGAAGTGACAGTCATCTTCTTCAGTGTCTAATCTCATTCTGGTGTGCTGTATCACACCAACCAAAGCCTCTTCCTCATTCCTTCCACCTACTCATCTCCTAACACAGGCACATATTAAACTATAAGCCAGGGAGAAAGACTTCTGCATTGAACGGCAATTTGAATGTGGTCAGGGAAAGTTTAAGCAGTTCTCTCATTCATGAATTATCTTCAGCTCCATATCTGCAAATGAAAGGCAGATGGAAGATGGTAAAAGGTCTGAGTCACTGGCTTGTAGAATGAAGAGCATTTGAATGTAAAGCTTGCTGGTGGTAATTTCCGGAAGACTTGTGTTCTGTGATAAAGGCTTTGGGGCTGGAGATGCATCTTGGGAGATGAGTGCTTTGCTAAGCCAGGTTTTAGATTTCAATTGCTCTGTTTACTCTTGTTCTTTAATTCATTCGTAAATAGCCTAAAAGCCCAATGGAAAGGAAGAAGCATATAGATATATCGATGACTGGACCGAAGATGGGTTTAAACACAGGACAGCCTAAATAGAATAAAGGATGGCCATTCCTAATACAAAAACCCAAAATCAAAACTGCTCCAAAATGGGGGTTGGAGAGATGGCTCAGCCATTAAGAGCAGGTGTTGATCTTGCCAGGGTTTGGATCCCAGCACCCACATGGTGGCTCATAACTATCTATAACCCCAGTTCCAGGGGTTCTGATATCCTTTTTTGTAGGCAAAACACTCATACACATAAAAACGGATATGTCTAAAAGTCTTTTAAACTGCTCCAAAATTGGAAACTTCTTTAGAGATGCCACAGTGCCACAAGTGGACGATCCCACACCTGACTTAACAGTCAAAAGGCCATGCACATAAAATGCCTTTAGACTTTGTGCATGAGGTAAGTATGAGACATAAATGTACCTTCATGTTAAGACAGGTTCTACCACCAAGTTACAGTATCACATACATGCATATATTTCCAAATCTGGAAAACATTCAAATCTAAACCATTTCAGCTCCTACACGTTTTGGAGAAAAAGGGAACACTCAGCCTGTATAGGCAAGCATTTCAAAAATTACCTAATATCTTTCACATCTTGAATCTGAGATTAATTTTTTTTCTTTTTAAAGTTAACAACTTGACATGACAGCACATGTCTATAATTCCCAAGTCTGAGAACATCCTGGGCTATATATATAGTATGACACTGCCTTAAAAGCAAAATTAAATTAATTAATGTGTCAGCAAAAGAGTTAGAAATGATAGTCCTGAGAGAGCTTAAGAAACATAGAGTGAAAAGACTCCAGCACAAATCAGGAAGTAAAGAGACACACCACCATGACAAATGGACATGACATTAGCAGTGTGAAAAATAGTGGGGAAAAGAGAAATGAAGAAATAAATGATGTTTGGGGATTGAAGAAAATGTATGGGCTTAAATCCTAACTCCCAGGTCAGGGTTTAAATCTCTTTCTAGTTGATTGAATTTTGCAAGCCCCAAAGAGCTTAAAGAATAGCAAGATCTACTAGGTATCCATTGTTCGAATGGTCTTTTAATAAAAAATCCAGCATCAGATATCAGGGTGAAAGCTGAAAGATCAGAGAAGCTGAACAGTTAGCCACTAGCCTCTACGAAATCCTCAGCCTAAAGAGAGAGAGAGTTCCTGTTTCCTTGTGTCTTACGTACCTTTCTCTGCCCTGCCATATCACTTCCTGGGATTAAAGGCGTGTGTGCTTCCCAAGCAAAGGCATGAGATCTTAAGTGCTGGGGTTAAAGGTGTGTGCTGCCACTGCTTGGCCCCTATGTTTAATCTAGAGGCTGGCTCTGTCCTCTGATCCTCAGGCAAGTTTATTAGAGTACACAATATATCACCACAGGTATCACTTCAATGCTTAGATTCTTTTTTAAAAAAATATTTCCATTTCTTATTAAAATTAAAAATTTTTAAATATTTGGGGATACAGAATTTCTTAAAATGTACAAATGTCTTAAATGCTTAAACAAAAGTTATTAACTGAATTTAATAATGCCCTGAATTATTTAATAACTATTGACTAATTCAGTGACTTATTAAATGACATTAATTATAAGCTGACTGAAAACTGATCAAATAATTAAGTAAAATCTATAGTTACCAATTTAAAAAGGTAATATATGTTAAAAAGAATAAATAGGCATTTAAGGGCTTAGGAAAGTTCAATTTTTTTTAATATTTTTCCATTCAACATCAATTAAAACAAATAGCTGTAAGTGTTGCTTTGCTACTAAGAAACTTCATCAAATCTTTGAAAACTGCACTGTAGAAAAACAGCAAGTGCATGATGCTATAGATGATGGGACAATCAGAGGTCCTGCTACACAAAGCCCACAGCTAATAACATCACCCTAATTCCCTGGTCCATGTTAGATGTTAGTTTTTGTATCTTAGAATTCCTTGTGATTTGGAGAGAACTCCTGGATGTATTATGGAGTACTGATAATCTAAGAGCTGAATGAACAGTATTTTTAGGTAAGATATCAGGCATGTGTATATTACAAAAGAGCCCAACACTTTATAGTGTGGCTCTGCTTCTTCCTCAGGACCATTGGTGCATTGGTCTACAAGGGTAGAGGGAGCAGAATCGGGGAACAGGGTTCGGATGGCTGTGGGTGTCAGTGAATCAGCTCAGCTTTATTTCAGTGTATAGGGAATACACAGGGTCGGGAAGCCTGGGGACAAAACCTAATTTGCATTAAGAGACACACTCCTATCATAAGTCCAGGTTAGTGGCAGCAGGGTCCTATGGCAAAGCTCCTAGTACAAGTCTTAGTTACCATAAGTGCAGCCAGGGAGACTTCTAGCAGGAAATAATGCCATAAATAATGCTAGAGATAAATCTAGCTTAGAGACAGCTTTCAGATAAGGTCAGTCCTCCTGGCCTAGGGACATTCTCCAGATAAGGGCAGGTAGAGAGCAGGAAGTTTCACTGGGGAAGGAGTCCCCATGTCACTGAGCTTTGGAGAAAGTTGCCAGGCCCTGACAGATGCAACCTCTGACCAGAAAGGCCTTCCAGCATTATAGGTTCCAGGCTGCTATGATCAGGCCAGTTCGTGGTTATCAGAAACATGGGACTTGAAAAGGTTGAAGAGCTTGAAAATGTTTGAAAAGCATTGCCTTCTCGTTTCCACATCCTACTTCCTCATGGTAAAGACAGCTGCTGCAGCTCCAACTGTGAGGACCATATCCTTCCCTAGAAGGGAAGAATCACGTCCTATTAAGGAAGCAATGCAGAAATTACCTATATCGATTCCATTGATATCTCAATGCCTGTAACTTGACAGCAAGGAAAGCTTTGAAATGTAGTCACTAGGTGTGCCTAGATGAAATTTTTAGTATTGAAGGAGGAAGAAGTAATGGATGTCTGTGTAACATCTACTCTCCCTCTGCCACTTTTAATGCTAAAAGATAAAGATCATGGTCAGAGTGTCTGTTCACATTCCTGCATCAAGAAAATGATACCCCAGGCAACATGATGCGAACAATAACTGGTTCCTTTGGGACATCAGTTTGTCATCCAGTGTCAGTCCATAAGGAATTTTCATCCATATAAATGAAGAATTAGTCATAAATTTATGTTTCCTCTATTAACATGATGCCTTAACTCATCATGCTCACTCTAGTTTTTGAAGTCAAAATACCCTTTCTCTTATGCAATACTAGAAACACCAAATGGCAACATATTGTTCCATTTTGCAAGTATTTATGGAGTTCAGCCACTATACAAAGTACTGAAGATCTACTGGTAATAAAAGGCTCCTTCATCCAGAGAAGTTTGAATGTAGCAGGGAAGTTGGGTGGTAAATAGAGACTACACCAGAATGCCTCTGCTTTTTTAATGTAAAAGATCTCTTAAAGGATATTCTGGGAGATTTAATTGGAATGAGGGTGACTCAGTGAAGGCTTCCAGGAGGAAGAGATGTTTAAGATGCATTCTGATGGGTGCCAGTTAGCTGGACTAGTAAGAAAGAGATTTGTGGGCCGATGGATTGGCATTGCAGAACCTGGTGTTCCGGGAGAGGAGGAAGGGTTTAAAAGTTCCAACAGAGGTTCTGAAGCCAAAGCTAAGTCACCCTGGAGATAATGGCAGGACAGGGTGGGGGGGCATCAGAGGAGAGAGAGAAGGTCTCAAGGACTAAGTGCAGGTTTCAGATCTGTGTCCATGGGCAGTAAGGAGACAGAGAAAGGTCTGTAGCAGGACAGCAGACTCACTTATGTCTCTAAAGGGTTACTCTGACGGCAGGGTAAAGAGCGAACTCCAGGCTGGGGTGGAGATAGCACAGAGACCAGTGGTGGGGGAGAGCAGCCAAGGACAGCAGCAAGGGCACAGCAGAGATTAGCTTCTGACGAAGACGCTGGTGAGATGTTTGTTGGCTGTGGGGGACAGAAACAAGAATGTGACTAAGACCAGGACTCTGAAGTCAAGCCATGTGGGTTCAAATCCCAGCTCTACCAGGAGCATTGAGCCTGGTCCCAGAGCCTCAGTTTCCTCATAGGTGGAAGGGATAGGAATAATAGTGGCATCTCAAACATGCATAGGGAGGAAAAGACGGTTCCATTCATTTAAGGGGCCTGGAATAATGGCTGCATACATTTTACAGCTTTATCAGCTGGTCCTGGTATCACTGTTAGTTATTACAGAAAAATAGACTCTGGTTTGAACAAATTATTTCAGAATAATGCAACAGAATTTGGGAAATTCCTCAACCATGATTCCAATCACATATCAAAGTCTTACCAATACAGCCACTAGGGAAAATACCTATGGAAATATAAGAAATATATTTCCCAAAGCTCATCTTATTCCTGGGGGCTTGGGCCCAATTAAACATAAATATATATCCAAAATGAGCATTATCAAGATATTGGACATGGAAAATATCTGAAATTTTCTAATTGTCCTTTCTTCAAGGCCCAGCCTGGGTCTGCATCCTTTTATAAACCTGTCTAGATCATCTCAGACTCCAGAAATCTTCAGCTTCTGGAAGGAATTCTTCACATCTCTCAGGTGGGATTCCATACAAGCCAGTTTAGAGAAGGAAACCTATGTACACACTGAAGTAGTGCTCAGGCTCAGCTCTGGGGGAGGACTGGGACCTCTGGGATCGGCAGTGTCCTCCCTGTAGTTCAGGGTCTCATGGGAAGCTTTTCCTGGACTCATCCATTGCCTGGCTGTGACTCCCCCACAGTTGTCTGGACACAGAGACTGGATAGTATGTGTTGGAACAGGAACATGTGGTTTCTCCTATTCTAGAGTCTTCTTTATGTCCTGTACTCTTCCACAGAGCAACTCTTTAAGGTCCTACGAGATAAGACCACTTGAGATAGATCTCAGGGGGCTGATGGCACAACACATAGGCCTCTTTTCTAACCTAATTTCAGTAACAAGAAAGATCTAATTGAATCAAATACTGTGCCAATAGCCAGAGCAGTTTCACTGTTTATATATTTGTACTGTCTGGTTAAAGAAATAAAAAAGAAAAGAAAAGAAAAAAGTAATTCATCTTGTGCCCTGAATTCTAAGACCTTTATCTGTACAAAGTGCTGTTTTTGTGTTTGAGGCGCCTGCACATTTATGTGACCTTCCTATGATGCTGTCTGCTTCCCTGAAAGGCTATTCTCAAAGCAAGAGCATGACTTAGAATCAATACTGCCACAGAAACCAAGAAATCCAGCATGAAGACGGAGACCTCAGTGAAAGAGTAAGCTGGAAACAGGGCTACTCACGTGGGCTCCTCTCCCAACGCACTAGAGGCCACCCAGTCCCTTGCCATCTCCCCACTCCTCTGGCTCCTCCCCCACCAAACCACACGAGGAAGTTTTGCAGATGTATTAGGGACGTAAGCTCTTCCGGTTTTCCCATCAGTTGAAGACTGACATACTTGTGAACAATAGAAACGGATGCTACAGAAACGTGCGTCTCAGGTGGTGGTCGTCTAGGCTGCTCTGTGTACGCGGCCCGGCTTGGGCAGTTCGGGCGGCACTTGCTCACTACTGTCAGGATAGGATGATGCGCCTACAAATGCTTTATCACCCTTGTTTATTTGATTTTGGTGAGTAGTACAATTATCTTACATTCCCAGTTCCACAGTCACTGGGAAACAAATACAAAAGCCCAATAGGTGAGTTCTTCAAGGCCTTATGCAAGACAGGCTTCAGAGAACACCGCTATGGATGCGTCTGAATCATATGATGGTGATTAACATGGCAATACAGAAGAGGCCTTTCAAGTAAACGAATCTTACCTTTTCCTCGCATTCATTAAAAATCATACAAAATATTACAATTTACCGGTTACTGGATTTTGAGAAAAGCAGGATTTATATGCCAGGAATCTCATCCCTTGCCTAGAAATAACCAACCAAAACTCCATGGAAGTGGATTTTCAAAGAGAAGATAGATAGATAGATAGATAGATAGATAGATAGATAGACAGACAGACAGATAGACAGGAGTTCATTCTAGAATGTGCTTCATGGCAGCACTAAGTCCTTTCTAGAAAAAAATATCTAATGTCTATGAGCTACAGTTTTTGGGACATACATCAAAACGCAAGTACCCACATAAATGTGAGTGCCTCCGTGAAACAAAGATACAAACCATATATGTGCTTGTTCTTTCTTTTGGTCATTGTCTGGCAGCTGGACAAACATGAAAAGGAGCCCCGTGTATTGCCTATCTCATGGAGTGCAGTGGCACAGACCCATAATCCTCACTTGGGAGGCAGAGTCAAGAAGATCCTGAGTTTGAGGACAGCCTGGACAATGTAGCAAAATCTCTGTCACAGAAAACAAAATGTCCCACTTGGATTCTGAAGTCCCTTTATCAAGAAGATGAAGGGGAAACCCCATGGTCCTTGGATAGGTCAGTCCCTGGTGCCTGGGATGGCTATAGAATGGTTGGCTTTGGGATTCCAGTGACCGTCAGAGGCTGCTCAGCTCATGAGCTCCAGACTGAAGACTTCAAAGAAGCTTGAGCAAGTGTCAGGATCACCCAGAGGGCTTCATAATACATGGATTGCTGGCTCGCCTCCCAAGTTGATTCAAAGATCCACAATGCAAACTGCAGGTTGACACTTCCACCAAGGACTCGGAAGGGGCTAATGCTGGCACTGCCAGTCCTGGGGAGTCACAGGTTGAGAACGGCTGGTAGAAAACATGTCAATAGAGCTGGTAAGACTATGAGATCACATTTCATCCTACAGGTGAAGGAGGACTCTAGGTTCAGAGAAAATGTCTTATTTGTGGTCATAAGCTAGTACTCAGTTTCTTTTCCTGAACACAAAATAAATGAAAGTCCCTAGGGCTTAAACCAATGGTTCATCTCATAGTTCTGTACCCTCAGAAGACACAGAGTAATGTCTGTCAGTCACAGATGGGCTAGCTGTGTGACATTGATCCTATAAGTTTATAGTGGAGCTAAAAAATTCCTGTCATTGATGCCTATCATACTCTAGCTAGTTGAGATATCTTGAGGCCACTGCTGCTATCCATAATATTCAGGGTACTGGCATACCATACAGATTCCCAGCTGAGAAGCCATAGGCTGTACCATACACCCTGCTGTGCCCCAGGCTAGACCATGCAATTTCGGTAAATACCTAAGGATGCTTCTCAAAAGGTTTGGCACCATTTGGTAACAGATGGCTACATTTCTGGTGCACAGTGGGTTACTTTTCTCTATGAAAGAACACCAGCAGCAGAAGGAACAAGGTGTTGGCCCTCGTGCCCCAGCAGGATGGGAACCAGAGAGGCTGTGGGTTCAGGATGCACTTATGAGCTCCCAGAGCCCCAACTTCTTCAGGGAAACAAAGTAAGACAGTTTCCATTAAGAATCAGAGGGTCTTGAATTAGACAAATTCTTTCCCTGGCCCTAATCCTCAGTTTCTAGTCTTACGATTTCCCATTCCTCTTTGCTGGTTATTGCCTCTCCTCGCCAAATTCCAAGAATATTGTTTAGTCCCCTTCATATTGATCCTTTTTAGAAATGAACTCCCTAACTCTTAGGAACATGCTGGAAGGAAGATGGTAACAAAAAGGTTTGGCTCCTCTGGGTCCTGAAACTTCTGGCTATCCATAGCTGAGTGGATATCAACTTAACCTCACCCAAAAATCTGTGAGCAGATATCTATTTGTGGGGAAAAAACACATAAGAAATTAGTTTCCATGATAGCAATCTCCCTCAACAACCTTTTAAATATACTTTTTTCCCCTTTGGTTTAAAACAGGGTTTCTCTTCACATCCCTGGTTATCCTGGAATTTGCTCTGTAGACCCGGTAGATTCAAACTCTCAGAGATCCACCTGCCTCTGCCTCCCAAGTGCTGGGATTAAATATACTTTTTCTGTATATTGGAACCTGCTTGTCCATTCCATCCTTAAAGTTGCTTCTGTTTCACTATTATTAACAGTAAGTGCTAGCAGGGACCATGACCATAGGCCAGTGCCTCTTGTGTTCACAATCTAGAGAACATCAACCTGGGCTGCTATTCTTTGATACTTTTCATTTTTCTTCATACAAAAATGATTTAGGAAAAAATACTGAAAACAAGACCAATTTATTAGATATGTGATCTAGTGGTATTACCTAGCAACAAGATTCTTTCAGTTATGAAGATTTGATTTTTTTTTTCCTGTCTGCAAAAGAGCATCCCAGCTTGGGTTTCTATTGCTATGATAAACATCATGACCAAAATCAACTTGGGGAGGAAAGGGTTTATTTCATCTTATGCTCCCAGGTAATAATCTAACACTGAGTGAAGTCAGGAACCTGTAGACAGGAACTGATGCAGAGGCCACCCAGTGAAGTCAGGAACCTGTAGACAGGAACGGATGCAGAGGCCACCGAGGAGCGCTGCTTCCTGGCTTGCTCTCATAACTTGCTCAACCTGCTTTCTCATTCATCCCAGGACCACCTGCCCAGGGGTGGCACTGTACACACTGATCATTAATCAAAGCAATACCCAATAGACCAATGCCTATAGACCAATAATACAGAGGCATTTTTTTTTTCAATTAAGATTCCCTCTTCTAAGATATGTCTAGGTTTGAGTCAAGTTGACAAAAACCAACCAGCACAATGGGCATGCCAACAAGTATTCCTTGAAACTGTTTGATAAGTTTTAGCCCAATGACCTGTACCAGTTCCAATGTGTGGAGAATTATTACAGCTTCAGAATTATTACAGCTTCAGAAACTGGGCAGGACGGCCCTGGTCTCAGGAATTTGTAGTTTAGTTATCAGGGAAGGAACCGCCCCTCTGTTTCAAGATAAAAACTGCAAAGCAACTGAACTGGGGAACAGAATCAAGCAAGGAGCTCAGGCTGCCAAGGCTGCTGACCAGGCCAGGCCCTTCTGTGGGATGAACTTTGAGCAGAGATGTGAAGATAAAAAGGAAACAGTCAAGGCACCAGAGTGGGGGTGGGAACAGAAAAGAATGTTCCAGGCAGAAAAAGAAGCAACCTCAGAGACTCAGGCAAACAACAACAAAAATTAGGATGTTAAAAACCAGAAAGCTGCTGAATGTTGGCCTGAGGGTGGTGAGCAAGAGAAAGAAAAGACAATGCTATTTGCATTCTGAGAGGCAATGGAAATGTATTCCAGTTTTAAGACATTGGATCACGTCAATGTAATATGATCTAAGTTTAAGATGGACGATGAAAGGCAAATTTGGACAGCGGGACTCAGGAGATAGGTGCAGAGACCCAGGAGGACTGTGACAGCCTGGCTTGGCCTCAGAAATTTGGGGAAGAACTTTAGTGCCAGAGACAGGGCTGGCAATGGCTTGTGAGAGTTTCCTGGGATAACAGGATGCATGTGTGACATGTTTATATCCCCATAAAATAAACACAATAAAAAAGGAACACCAGAAATGATTGCAGCACTATTAGCTATGCCTTCAGATTTGAAGACATCTTCTTTCTTTCCATTCTGTTTCTGTTGTCCAAAGGTTTCTATCAGATTTTTCTTTCAGTTTGCCTTTACCGACCCACTTAGAGAAGACTTCCCTTTTCCTTTATGAAAGTCTCACATCTTTGTTTTGGACCTTTGTCATTTTGGGTTGTAGAGCGTCTGAGCACCCACTTTTGGTGGCAGAAGGGGAATTCCAGAAAAGGTAGAAGATACCCAGGTATCTTCCTATGGTAGAAGCCCAAGACTAGCACACTGTGGTTCAACCAGAGAAAGTTGTATTTTGTTTTGTTGGAAACAGGCTCTCATTGTGTAGCCATGGCTGGCCTAGAATTCATGTTGACAAGGATGGGCTTGGGCTCACAGAGATCTGCCTGCATCTGTCTCCCAAGTGCTTAGAGTAACAGCATGTGCCACCAGGTCTGGGCAACCAGCACTAGAAGTAAATAGCACTGACCGTGAGACAGGCGCTAAATGTCATAAAAATAATGACTCATTCTGTTGAATTATTCATAATACCATCTAGTATGCTTGCTAGTCCCACTTAATGGATGAGGAAATTAGATTAATTCAAGGATGCATACAGCTCATCAGTGAAAGATCCTAGATGTGAAACCCAGGCTGACTCCAAAAACATGTCCTAATCATCAAGCCTACCCCTGGCACTCTAGTGGTTAGGCCCAATCAGATGGCCTGTAGCTTTGAAAGTGATGCAAGGATGCAGCAATGGTCACTGGTGATGTGCAGAGCTGCCAGGGAGGGTAAATGTGTAGTGCATCACCAGCAAAAGCTACAGATCTTGTGTAGCGTCACCAGGCTGTTAGTGGCAGGCTAGGCTGACGCCAGGGCTCACTGTGTCATGCCTTGCTTGGAGCCTGCCATTTTGCTGAGGCTGCTGTCCAATGTTCATCAACTCCCAGTTTTTGACTTTCCTCTTAATATATTATTCTCTGCTGAAATGATCTGCAACTAAGAACCCTGGCCAGCACAGTGAGTTTACACACCAGCATGCAGTCAGCCACTAGATGAGAGTAAGGGCTCCAGCAGAGACCTTTGTGTCTTCTGCCCTCAGAGTCCTCAGATTCCCACAGCATGCTTCTCTCCTCTGACAGTGTGCACAGACAAGACTACCTGACTCCTAGGAAGTCCTGCCTCAGAGCACCCACACTGATGACAGCCGTGTCTGGAGTGAATATCCCTTGCCAGAACTAAGGGTTCCAGAGGGCACCCAGTGCCTTCATCTCCCACAGAGGAAGGAAGCCAACCCAGAGGACTCTGCCACTCAGGAATGTAGATGTAACCAACCATCTTATTAAAATAAGAAACACAGAACTAATGTAAAGAGAAAGCTGAGAGGTCAGAGCTCAGAGCTAAAATCTTACCTCCTGCAGTGCTCCTAGCTTCTCTGAAAGAGAGCTACTTCTTGTGTGTCTGTCTTTAAATAGTCTTTCTGTTCTGCCTTCTCATTGGTTGTAAACCCAAACACATGACTGCCTCGTCACTGTCTGTCTGTACAGCCCTCCAGGTCTTAAAGGCGTATGTCTCCAATGCTGCCTGTATCCCTGAACACACAGAGATCTATCTAGCTCTTCTACTAAGTGCTGGGATTAAAGGCGTGCGCCGCCATCGTCGTCGTCATCGTCATCGTTGCTGCCACCGCCACCGCCACCACCACGCTTTTTGCTATGGCTCTAATAGCTCTGACCCCCAGGCAACTTTATTTATTAACATACAATGAAAATCACATTTCAGTACAAATAAAATACCACCATACAGGAAAGATGGTGTTGGCTGAGAGAGGTCATCTACACCAACCATCCCGGCCAGTGCCTTTTGTCAATCTTCATTTTTTTTCAAATCTGGGTTTAATTCTGAGAAGCTGAATTCCAGTCTCACCTCCAGAGCACAGTATCTTTGCTACAGAGGTTCCTGGAACCCCTTTTTCCTGATTGCCCACCCCACTGCATGTCACAGAGGTGAATTCTTATAATAGTTTTTCCTTTGTGATTCAGGAGGTATCAGTACAGATAAAGCAAACTGTTGTATAGATTAGGAAGCATCTCTTAAAACTGGAGTGTGTCTGTCTGTTGTACACCATGGTGCACACAAGGATACTGGAAGATAAGAGCAGCTATTGACCCTCACCTTGACCCTTGTTTGACACAGGGTCTCTTGGTCACTGCTGCATGTGCCAGGCTATTTGGCTTTGAAGCTTTTACAGCCTCTCCTGTCTCTGCCATCCTACAGGAGTGCTGGAATTACAGACACATGCACTGTCATGTATGCCTTTACATGGGTCTGGGGATTCAAACTCAGGGGCTCGTGCTTGCACACCTCATTCAGTGCTTCTCCCAATGAGCCGTCTCCCCAGCCAGGACAGTATATTTTAAGGTAAGGGAGTTGAGAGTAAGAGACTTTTTTGTTGCTTTCTGCCAAACTCCACCGGTGGTCCTTCCTATTTTGTATCTACTCTCAGTTAAAGACTCATGAAAGCCTCAAAAATTTCATCTCCTATGGCGTGGCTTAAAAACGTTTACTCTTCGGGACTTTGGTATTGAAATTGATAGGCTGATAGACATGATTGCTTTGTCTCAAGTCCTTGAGCACCTAACAGTAAGGTGAGATTTTCCACTCGCAGTGATCAAGGTCCTTTCGGAAGTGCCTAGTGGCTAATAGAATGGATACACACTGGCCCTGGAACATCTTGTTTTGCCAGGAAGAACATAATCAAGAAAATCACGGTGGCATGTTGCGATGCTGTAGGGCTGGCTTGGAAGGGACCTTAGTACACAAATCTTGTACACCTTGAGAACCACATGAGCCCACACTATAATAAATAAATGAACAAAGACAGAAGTAAGTAAAAAGAGGCAACAGGAAGGCTTCTTAGCAGCGTGCCAAGTATCTACCAGTGAGCACAGAGAGACTCCTGGAAATGGAAGATAATTTTGCAGCCATCATATTATACAACTGACCAGCCAGGAATAAAAAAAAAAAAGACTAGTAAACTGAGAATATTTTGGTATTTTGGTATGTAGATCAGGGAAAGAGAACTTGTCTTAACATGTGGAAGGTCTGGAAAAATTGTTACTAAGAAGAACATTTTGAGAAGGAACAGTGTGATTCAAGGGATAAGAAAGCAGCCTCTTGACCAGGTAATCAAAGTTAAAGTCATCAGTGAGAAGCAAATGGCCTCCATGTACCTCAGATATAAGTCCCTCCGAAAGTAGCAACACCTCTTGGTGTTCCAGCCAAGAATGGCTAGCTGGACTCTCGTCCTAAGAGAATCAGACAAAGCCTAAATGAGGGATGCTTGGTTTGAAGAGGGGTGAGAGAGATGTATTCCTGGAAAATTCAATATCGTGAGAGCCTATAAAATGTTCTCGTTAAAGAGACAAAAAGACATGAGAATCAAATGTGATATGTAAGCTGACATCCAGGCCTGGGCTTGGGATGAGGCAATGCCACTTGGGACATTCCTGGGCTGACTGACAAATCTAGGATACAGGAAATAGACTGGACACAAATATCCTACCATGGTTAGACAAATGAACCGTGCCTCTGGAAGATCTTGTCCTGTTTTAGGAAAAATACATGGATGTGGTTAGAGGTAAAGGCTACAGTGCATATAACACACTCTCAAAATTTCCCAAAAAGTGGAGAAAATAAACAAATAAGAACAAAAAGAGGTACAAGTTACATAGGAAGTGAACTAGGAAATGAATATAACTGAATAGTGCGTGGATTTAGTGTGTGTGTGTGTGTGGTGTGTGTCATGTATACCTACATTGGTGCAGGGGCACTCACATGCAGATGCCAGAGGAATGTCAAATATCTCCCCCAGCATTCTCCACTTTATTTTTGAGACAGGGTCTCCCAGTGATCCTGACCCTCTGTTTTGGCTAGGCTGTCAGGCCAGTGAGCTCTCAGGATCCTCCTGTCTGCCCCACAACACTGAGGTTCTCAGTGCATGCAGCCATGCCTAGCTTTTATATGGGGACTGAGGATTTGAACTCAGATCTTCTTGCTTACACAGTAAGTGTTCTTACCCACTAATGCATCTCCATAGGCCTCTTAAATTCTTATTCTTGTGTTTTTCATACATTTAAAGATGTTTTATATAAAAAGTTAAATGATTTGGGGGAGGACAATAACTACAAAGGGACATGGAAAACGTTTAGGGATGGGGAGAATGTTCTAGATCATGCTTATGCCTGTGTTTATATAATTCTCATGCTTACCATCTGTACACTTAGAACTGGTAGCTTTCACAGCATGTAAAATACCTCAAAAGGGTTTGCTTGAAAAGTACAATGGGAAAAGTCAAAAGGCTGTCTGGACAGACAGACAGAAAGAAGATAGTTGCCTGCCCTTGCCCTTAAGAAGTCTCCAGGGACAGCTGTGTTATGGACAGAAGCAGGTCATCTATCTGGTGGGTGGGGCTCGTTTATTGCAGGTACAGAGATAGCCACAATCTTCTGAAACATATTTTGGCCAAAAACTATTAATCAATCTTCGTATTAACACCCATTTTATAGTGAGCACAATACTCTGACGCAGACTTAAAGCACAAAAGCTCAATAAAATCCTATCCAAAGGGTCCTACATATCATCCCAGATCCTGAGAATACCATCCACTGTCCTCACCAATCTCCCTGACAGCCGGAGAGATTGTGCTGCTCTCTCCCTGGCATGTGGACCATCCAAGCCCTAGCTTGTGAACAGTCTGTCAGCACCATCCTACGGCCCATGAATCATAAAGCCCCTCCAAAGTGATCCCTGCTCTTTCCCACTCTGCCTGGGCTGCCATCTGCCCGTTGCTATTACGCTTTTGTGACAGTCTTTCCATCCAGTTCCTTGAGAAAAGGTTCCTTGCACTGATTGCCAGGCCTGGCACTCTGGAGAAATCTGTCAGACTAGACTAAGATTAGGAAATGGGGAGTGTTTGCCACTTTGTTTCTTTTCTTTTTTCAGGGAGCTCTATCATCTGCCACAGAGGAAGCGCCACGAGGCACTGTCTCTAGTGTTCTCCTACCCAGAAACGCCACAGTTAGTTTTAAGGGAGATTTTGTTTTATTTGATCCAATAAAGCTTGTTTGGACTCAGACTTTCTGTTATTTACTGTAATTAGGAAATACTGTGGGATGTCTTTCTGTATGCTATGAATATGTGTTGCTCTGATTGGTTGATAAATAAAACGCTAATTGGCCAGTAGCCAGACAGGAAGTATAGGCAGGGCAAGCAGACAATGAGAATTCTGGGAAGAGGAAGGGCTGAGTCAGGAGTCCTCAGCTAGATACGGAGGAAGCAAGATGACAAGGCAGAACTGAGAAAAGGTACCAAGCCATGCGGCTAAACATAGATAAGAATTATGTGTTGCCGGGCGTTGGTGGCGCACGCCTTTAATCCCAGCACTCGGGAGGCGGAGACAGGCAGATCTTGGTGAGTTCGAGGCCAGCCTGGTCTACAGAGCGAGCTCCAGGAAAGGCACAACGCTACACAGAGAAACCCTGTCTTGAAAAACCAAAAAAAAAAAAAAAAAAAAAAAAAAAAAAAAAAAAAAGAAGAAGAAGAAGAAGAAGAAGAAGAATCATGTGTTAATTTAAGTGTAAGAGCTAGTAGGTAATAAGCCTGAGCTAATGGCCGAGCAGTTATAATTAATATATGCTTTTGAGTGATTATTTCATAAGCGGGCCATGGGACTGCAGGGGCCTGGTGGGACTGGAGAAACTACCCGCTACAAGGAACCATGACCAAAGTCAATTTACAGTCTAGGAAACCCTGTAAGAAATAAAAAGCCAAATATCCCTGTTAAAATACTACTTGGAAATTTTAAACAAACGCAATGCAACCAGTAACTGGTCAGCTAACATGGAAGATGACACCTCCCTGATGCTTGAAAAAAAATACCAAAAGATGCATCAACAAGAGCTCACTGCAAAGTGTGTCAGCAGAGATTAAAGAATCACACTCACGGGCAAGCAATGGCAGAGCCAGGGTTTGGAACCAGCAATCTAGACTGCATTTTCAACTCCTACAGTGTTGTTAGGGCAGAATAGAAAGACATGGAGACTTCAGGGGACACGGGAGAGAAAGAAGCTTCTCACCCTGTGGCCCAGCTTGTATTTCTACTGGCCAAGATTCAAGGCCATCAACACAACTGATAACATCAGAATTTCCTACAGAGACAGTGCTGGCCTTCCTAATGACATCTCAGACAACAGGCCATGCTTACTTAGGGCTCGGGCCAGCATGTTCAAGCCCAGCCAGGCCTTGCATTTTGACTGTATCAGGACTCCTTTCTCGTCCCTAAATCCAAACAGTGAACCTTATAAAACCATCCTCATTAACAAAAAGAATTGTTTCTTTATTTGTGAATGTAATTTAATTTTAAGACAGGGTCTCTGTAGCCCATTCTAGCATCTAACTTACTATAGAGTTTCGAATATTGATTCTTCTGCCTCTACCTCCACACGGAAGGTGTAAGCCACAGTTCCCCCAGCCAGGAAATCCTTTAAGATAAGAGAAATAAACCAACTTCTTCATTTTTAAACTTTGCTTAAACCTTGCTATCAATCACCAATGTTTGGGTTGTACAGTGTCCTTTTTTTTTTTTTTTTTTTTAAAGACCTGTTGTAGTGGTTACTGTTATTGTCAATTTGACAGGATCTGGAATATCTTTGAGGAATTATTTAGATTAGGTTAGACTCTAGACATTCCTATGAGGAGTTAAATAGAACAACTGATGTGGGAGACCCACCTTAAGGAAGGTGGCACCATCCTCTGTGCTGGGGTCTTGGGCTGCATATGAAGCACGAAGCTGACTGAGCACAGGTGGTCATCTCTCTGCTTCATGACTGTGGATGCAATGTGACCGGCTGCCTCATGCTCCTGTCACCAGAACCTGCCCATCACAATGGAACGGTGAGCCAAATAAACCCTTCCTTCCTGAGGTCGCTATTTTCAGAGTGTTTTATCACAGCAATAAGAAGTGACTGTGACCTCTTCTCCTTCCAAACTTCAATCTGAAGCATGTATTATCCCGTGTTTCTACTTATATTAATTTATCTTCACTCTGACTTGTCCCCAAGTGCTTTTCTGTGCTGTAGGCAAGGATAGCTTTACCTGAGTGAAGAGGACAAAGAAGAGAATTCACAGGCAATGGCAGCTGAGGTAGAATGTGTCTTCCCACCACTGTTGACATTATGGGCTGAATAATACCTTCCTGTCATGTATTTGTTGAAGTCTCAACCACCAATACTTTAAGAGATAACTGTTTTTGGAAATAAGGTCTTTAAAGAGATGATTAATATAAAACAAGGCCTTTAAAGCCCTATCTAAGGGGACTAAACTCCCTGTGGGAGGATAAGAACACATCAGGAATGAACACACAAGGCTGAAAGGCCACAGGAGGACACAACAAAGCTCCTGTCCACAAGCCAAAGTGAAAGACATCAAGATTAAACAAACCTCAGTCTGTGGACTCCAGCTTCCAGCCTCGGAGAAAATCGATTCCCATTGCCTAAGCCTCCCAACCTGTAGTATTTTTATCATGGTTCTGCCAGAAGAATATAATTGATTTAAGTTAAGTACCACTTCCCCTTCCTCCCATAAAGTTCTAAGATGAAGTCTATGTCCAAGTTTAGCAGTCAGGGTGACTGGAAAAACTCAACCCAATTACTAAGCAACACTTTACCAAGCACTAAAATCAAAGGAAGACCATTCTTTCATTTAATTGCCATTGTCTGGAAATGAAGTTTTCTACACTAACAATACTACCTATTAATGGGATGTTTGATTATTTGTTTTATTTTTTCACAGAAATTTATTGCCATGTAATTCATGTTCAGATTAGAAAACACAGAACAGAAAAATCCCTCCCTCATTGTTTTAGCTAGTTTTATGTAATTTTATGTCAACTTGATACAAGCTAGAGTCATCTGAGAAGAGGGAGCTTCAACTGAGAAAATGCTTCCATAAGATCAGGCTGTAGGCAAGCCTGAAGAGCATTTTCTTAATTAGTCCTTTGATGAGATACCATACTTTTTCTTCCCAGAATCCCCACGTAGCTTATAAGTCAGTTCACTTTTTGATTACTCAGAAGAGCATAACTTTTATTTCTCATTTTGAAGCATGCTTTCCTCAACTATGTGAGCTTCTTTTCTCAATAGTGTGGGCTTCTTTATTGTCTCCAGTGCTGTGGGATGGTCTGTATGTCAAATCTGTTGCTCTGATTGGTCAATAAATAAAACACTGATTGGCCAGTGGCCAGGCAGGAAGTAGGTGGGACAAGGAGAGAGGAGAATTCTGGGAAGCAGAAGGCTGAGGCAGAGACACTGCCAGCTGCCGCCATGACCAGCAGCATGTGAAGACGCCGGTAAGCCACCAGCCACGTGGCAAGGTATAGATTTATGGAAATGGATTAATTTAAGCTATAAGAACAGTTAGCAAGAAGCCTGCCACGGCCATACAGTTTGTAAGCAATATAAGTCTCTGTGTTTACTTGGTTGGGTCTGAGCGGCTGTGGGACTGGTGGGTGACAAAGATTTGTCCTGACTGTGGGCAAGGCAGGAAAACTCTAGCTACACTCCAGAGCAGCAGTTCTCAACCTGTGGGTCACAACTCCTCTGGGGGGTCTAACAGCCCTTTCACAAGGGTCGCCTAAGACCATTGGAAAACACAGATATTTATATGATGATTCATTACAGTAGCAAAATTACAGCTATGAAGTAGCAACAAAAATAATTTATGGTTGGGGTCACCACAACATGAGGAACTGTATTCAAGGGTCACAGCATTAACAGGGTTGAGAACCACTGCTCCAGAGCCTCCCCCTCCCTCCATGTGGTGGCTTGTCTGCCATGGGCTGACCTCCATGCCAACTGAATCAGAACTGTCTGTTTCTCCTTCTTTCCTCCATTCTCCTCCTCCAGGCTGCTGCTGAGGTTTACAATTTGTCTGCCCTGGGTTTTCCTCCCCTCCACTCCTCTCATTCCTCCCCCTCCTCCCCTTCCCTTCCCTCCTCCTCTCCTTCTTTAATAAAATCATCCTTGAGCTTGTTTGAGGCCTTTCCCCCCACTGAGACAGGGTTTTTTTTGTGTCGCCCTGGATGTCCTGGGATTCTTTCTGTAGACCATGCTGGCCTTGAACTCAGAGATCTGCCTGACTATGCCTCCCAAGTGCTGGGATTAAGAGCATGTGCCACCACCATCCACTTTGAGTCCATTCTTAAAGAGGGGAAGCCCATTTTTCCCTAGATCAGTGGTGTCCAGCCAGATGCTCAGCATGTGCCCAATCAGAGATGGGCACTCTGAGACTCAGGCTGCAGGTTGTAGCCAGCTGCTGAGTGCTGCTCTGCCCTTGCAGATATGATCATCTCTCAGGACATCTTGCAGTAATTGCTGGAAGTCCCAGGAATGCTTATGCAGTCTGCCTACCTGTCCTTTGCCAGCCCTGGAATGCTGCAACCTCCCACGGCCCTAGGCTTCAGTACAGGCTCTTAGGAAGCATGGGGCTGGCCTGTGGGCTCCTCTCCAAAGTAGGAACCTGAAGGGAGGCCCTTGGATCCCTGGGAGGAGCATCATGAGAAGGTGGCCACAGGCCACTATCAGACTGTAGTCACCTGAAGATAAGTCACAGAAACCTTGGCACACAGAAGAACATGCCCTGTAAGCTACCCCAGGCTGCGCTAGGCTGTGGCTGCACTGACAAGCTTTTGCACCAACTCTCACTCCATAGGAAACTTCTTCCCTAGGTGAGAGCATGTCTACTCAGTAAGGTAGCCCTGGTGTCTCACTTGACATCCAAGGTAGCCTCTGATGAAGGGGACTTGGGATCTGTGTCCAGGCCTCTGTATTTACAACTACCCACTTCCATTCACCAAGTGCCCTAAGATCCACACTGTGTCTGTTGACCTGATCTTCTCAGGCCACTGCTTCTGCCACTGCCACCAGCATCCAGTCCATGAGTGGCCTGGGAGGATGTGCCTGAACATGTGGCTCGTCCTTTAAGAGGCTGAGGACTACCCTGGGTGCTGAATAGTCACATATGTACCTCCTAGATGTAGGGTGGAGTATGGGTCAGTGTGTGGGCCTGGGAATACTATCTTCACATTTCACGTCCTGAGAACAAGGTCTATCAATACAGCTAATATTTAACATGGCTCTGTACTGCCATTCTACTGGGAAGCTATAGGGCCAGACCTGTTCTATTCCAGACAGGACCATTTTGCAGGATCATAGGAGTGAGTGTATGGCAGTAAACAGCCTGAGCTTAGAGCAAGCCAGAGCCACAAGACTGTGCACCCTAGCTGAAGGCAGGTGGTGTGAGAAGCAGGGAGCTAAAGGAAACACAGCAAGCTCCTCGGCACCCTTGGTGACTCAGGGCAGCAGAGTAGGCCTCCATCTGGGGACAGCCCTCACAAGGCTGCTGAAGAGACAACGATGATGGTGGTGGCCTGTGAAAGAGCTTGACCAGGCCTAGGTGTCTTGCTGGGACCAGGATCCCAAACAGAGGCAGGAAGGAGTGTTGAGGTCTCAAGGGGAGAGCTCCTTGTCAGTACCCACGTTTCACTCTGAGGATCCCGACATCAGCAAACCACCCCAACTCTGCCCAGCTCAGGGTCCAAGCTGAGGGGCACAGGCTCATCCTGCCAGGAAGGAGGAAAGCCAATAGTGCTTCTGATTGAGAAGTGAAGTCACAAAACGGTGTCAGGCCACCGAGGCCACAGTCTATAAAGCACTTAATTTGTTCCTGCTAGTGACTCTTCTTCCCCTAGGTTTACAGCCGCAAGACCAGCAAAGGTGGCACCCAGCCTCAGGATGGGATTCAAGGCTGCTGGCATCTCTACCCACAAGGGCATCCCCGGAAGCTCACAGCACACACTGCCCTGCTCAGAGCTGGTGGCTGCCTTCCAGGGGTAGCTGATGGGCCAGCAAGAAGCTAGCTTTCTCAAGGAGCTGCTGCTGCTATCTCTGGGCTGAGTTCATTGAGCTCCACTGACCTGGGCTTACGGGTCACCCTATCTGCAGCCACAGCTCTCACAGAAGTTTTGATTTCTCCTTAGGGCAAAACGACCTTTGGCTCTGCATCTGTCTTGAAGAACGCCACACTCCTTTGGTCTAGCTCCAGCCTCTGCATCAAGGCACTGGGAGGTTTCATCTGTGCTCTGACAAGGGTGTCAGTATGGAGAATATGCATTCCTTTCCCATTCCAGCCACAGAGGCCTGCAGAATGGTGAGCTCCCAGGCACATGACTCAGAAGCACAAGTCCAAAGTCCACCTCCCCATTGGTGTACAGGACACACATTGCCATCACGTCTCCAGCAGTATTTTGCCCAATTAGAAGGACTTCCTTTCTACTAAATTCAGCTGTATCCTTTATTTTCTTCATCTCCTCCTGCTGAGAAGTGTTCAGCCAACATCTTGCAACCACCAGCTATAACCAGACAACTTGTGCCCCTCAGTACTGGATAGTGACTTAGACTTTTACTAAGCATGGTCAGGACTCTGCTACCCTACAGCACACTTCAGAAACACCCTCACCTCGGCTGCAGACACAGTCATCATTGCAAGAGCCCATGGCTTCTGGGAACATACTCCACACAAGATCTCAAAGTCCCTTTAATGTCTGAGAGACGTGATCAGTGAATCTAGTCCAGCCACTCTAGTAACTGGTGAAGTTTCCACTCTGTGATTTCAGACAAAATGGCACATACCCTTCCCTGATTGCCGAATCTTTTCGTCACAGCCTCGTGAGACTTGAGTTATGCCTTAACCCTCTTAAGATAGAAAGAACTTGGGGTTTTTAAGCCCATCAAGGCTCTGGTAGCTCCATGGGATTTAGAACTGTATCTTGAATGGGAAAATTGTCACCATAATGATTGATATAGTCCCATCTGGGAGAAGAGAGCACAAAGTACTTCAAGGGGTCAGGAGAAGTGGAACAAGGGCTAGAACAGCCTGAGGCTTTGTTACCTGGATTAAATGTGACCTTTAAGGCAAACGATGTGCCCTTGGGCATTCCTTCTCTACTCTGTGTGTCTAAGTGTGTCAAATACGCCCATTAGCAATACGTTATGGCTCAGCTTACTGCATAATTAGCCTTACAAGGAGCCGCATATGCCCAGCTCTTGGTATAGGCCTAACAGTACTTCACACATTGACACAAATCTAAACATTTCAAAATGAACTAGAGTTTAGTCTGCCCTTGACA
Organism: Peromyscus leucopus; assembly: GCF_004664715.2. NCBI lineage: Eukaryota > Metazoa > Chordata > Mammalia > Rodentia > Cricetidae > Peromyscus > Peromyscus leucopus. Next base: position 10,090,393 of record NC_051063.1, on the reverse strand, counting down.
AGGAAAAGTATGCAGCTTAAGTTGAAGGAAGGCATAATTAATTAGCCTAGTATCAAACTACAAACTGTGACAGTACTCCCCTTGACAAACCAAGCTTGATGACAGCCTGCAGGGTTCAGCTAGAGTTCCCAGGCCAGCCCAATACTGGAGGAGCAGCCTGGCTCGGGGGTGTACAGCGGCCCTTCCTTCCCACCCACACCCCATAATCTGCCCCCACCCCCAGAACCTCTTAGGTATACCCGTGGACCCGAGGCCACAGTCCCAAGCTCCTTCCCAGCCTGAGCAAACAGCATCCCTTAGGGCATTCCTACTGAATCAGGTCTCTCTTCCTCACTGGCGAAGACCCCAACAGTAAGCTAGGAGTCCTTTAGGCCGGGAATTTCCTCTGGCCTTAGAGGAGAGGCAGGTGTGTGGAATCTGGGTGGTCAGCCTTTTGGACTTGCAGGTCTGAGGAAAACCAGGGGAGGCCCTTTAAAGCCAGGAGCAGGGGTCACATAGCACACGGCTGGCTCCTCTGCCTGGGTCTGAAGGCAGAGCAGACTAAAAGGCCTCTCCAGGTCGAATCTGTCTTTCCTTCGTAGTTCATGAAATGTGACTGCTCAAAGATAATTAAACACACAGTAAGAGAGGGCTTGCTCCTGAAAGGATGGAGGGAACAAGTTGAAATACTTGCAGCTATTTAGGGAGGAACTGGTAAAAAGAAAAAAAAAAAAGGTCAGTATTCACCGGTGGATGGACTGAAGGACATTCTGTGGATCAGAAGAAATTGATCCTTGCCTTGGGGAAAATCAATTGCACCTTAAACTCTTTTCTTTTTGTTTTAGAAACACTTCTGCAGAGACCTTCTAAAAGCCTGCCGAGGCACTGATGGAGGTAGCCGGGCCAGCTAAGTAGAACCAAGGTGGGCCAAGGAGGTCACAGAAGGTATTGGTAGTAGGCATTAGCAGTAGGGGCTTCACTTGCACGACTCACCCTTTATCAGCTTTCTCTTTTCTCACGTTTGTCTGTTTCTAGACTTTCCCTTGTCAGCTCTTACTGTGAGGACAGAGCCTTCCCATATAACCTTAGCTGGAAGTAAAAAGTAGGCTGCGTAGGGCACCTGCGGTCAGAATCCATGGAGAACAGAGCCTAAACTGCAGGCTAAGCAGCCCCCCAACGCCCGCCAACATTCAGGTTGGGGTTCTGCAGCAACCGAGGTTGCTGGGAGCCCAAGGGCGGAGGGGTCAGTGCTGGGGAAAACAGACAAGAGACCAAGGGCTGAGGTCCGGCCCTGCTCAGAGATGCTGGGAGTCGGGGGTCGAACATCACCCAGCCCCAGGTGAAAAAGACCTGAGCCCAAGCCTGGAGGCCGCAGCATCTGTGAGCTGTGGAGGGACAGGACGGGAGGAAACGACAGCACGCCGCCGGGTTTGCTCTGAGGACCGGGAAGAAGCCGGGACGCTAACATCAGAACTGCCCGCCCGCTGGATAAACGCAGCCACTCACCCAGCAACAGCAGCTTGAGCTCACGGCGCGCGTCCTTCTTGTCGCGGCGAAGCTGCCGTTCGATCTCCGCGCTGATGCGCTGCGACTCTTTCTCCTCCGCAGACAGACAGCAGCAGCCGGCCATGGTTTGCCACTCCGACGGGGCGACAGGGACCCCACGCTCACCGCCCGGCAGCGCGGATGATCTGCGTCAGGCGCAGGGTTTGGAGAGAAAACACCTGAACCGACTATGGTTTGGAGTAAGGGGCTCAGAGCTCCTGGCCTTAACCTTTCTCGAAGGCAGTTCCGCCCGAGGGCTTGTGTGGTCCCGGATCAGGCACCCAGCCCCTCACTCTTACGGGAAAGAAGAGCGAGCTGGGCTGTGTGAGCGGCGCTGTCTCCAGAAGATGCGCGCCCCCGGACACTGTAGCTGGGCACCCAGGTAGGCAACGCAGACCTCGAATCAAAAGTTGGGGTGTAGGTGCCTCTGGGAGAGTAGTCTCTCCGAGTCTTGGGGTGTCGCAAGCTAGCAGCAGAGGTGGCGTGGCTTGCAGACAACGGACCAGCGAGCCTCTGCCTGCAAAGTTCTGAAAACCTCTGCAGTTACTGTAGACTCTCTCCGAATGGAAGGTTCCTCCAGCACTCACGCTCTAAGAGGCAGGAGGAGGCGGGGCGTCTCGAACCTACAGTCCTGGCGTCTGTGGGAGTTGCCCCTAGGCCTACCCCAACCTGATGGTGCCTGAGGACAAAGGAGAACGACGGACCTTCGAAGAGGCTAGGGCGCGGAGCAGCCTCACACCTGCCTCCTTGGCCGTGGCGCCCCTAGTGCAGGCAGGGCCACTTGCCAAGCTTGCTGTAACCAGCAGGCGCCGGCTGCCAGACCCTTCCCGCTGCCAGATCCGGGTTCCGACAGGTGAGGGAGTTTCGCCAACTCCCAGCCTGAGTGCCAGGGGTGGTGGCGCACTAGCGGACCCGAGCCAGGCGTCTGCAACCAGGACACACACTGCGTGCTAGCAGCTAGGTTCTGGCCTCCCCTCCCATCAGAGGCTGAGCCTTGCCCACCAGCCTCTCCACTGCTCACACTTGAGGTTCCTAGACTGGCTCCCTCCGCTTCCCGGATGCCCTAGCCCACCCAGCCTGGGCTTGGAACAAGCCCTGGGTCAGCTCGGAGCTTGCCTGTCTAGTGCAGATCAACCAGATGGCTCTGCTAGGAACAGCAGCCGCCTCTGGGGTCGGGTAAAAGAGCAGAGGGCTAGTTAACGCCTCCCAGCCGGTCCTACCTCACGGAGCCGGATGGGGGGCCGGGGACTGGAGGGTGAGGGTGGAAAAATGTCTGGCTGCTTTGCATTTGGTGATGGAAAAGACTCCTGCTTTGTAAAAAGAGTTGGCACCTTCCCCGACACACCTGGCGGTTCCTTACTCAGCCGTGCAACCAGACTGCCGCCTTAGGATAGCTCCACGAGTAAAATCTAAACGCACCCTGACAACTCAAATGGAAAGACACAAAGCAAGTTGCACTCGCTGTTTTAGTTTGTGCAGATTTTAAGGTGCAAAGCGAGCGCAGAACAAGGGATCTTGCGGACCACAGCAAAGAGTCTTGTTTTCCTTCTATTCAAGTTGGCGTACGAAGTGTGCACACTTAAGGAATCCGACGCCAATGCTCCCTCCGTAAAGAGCAATTGAAGCAGGAGTGGGCAGTGTGGTCGTTATATAAGAACTTGGCAGCTAATGCTATCTGGCTGCAAAGTCTTGTTTACTTTACAGTTTAAGAGGTGCGGACTAATCAGGCTTTAAAATACCCTAGGATTTTCGTTTCCTCCTGGGCATAAATTGACGGCAACAGTGACCCCTGTAGGAAACTGTCTGGATTTCCCCTCAGCTATCTGTCACCCATTTTTCCTTTAGCTTCTACAGACTGTTTTACACCGAGAACTCCACCACCTGCCTCCTCAAACTAAAGCCTCGATCCCAATTTCTAGTCCTTCATAGATACTGAGACCAGGGCAAACCTGCATCCCACGTTGATTGGAATAACTCAGGTTACTAGTCTTCAAAAAACAGACCATGGCAGACCATCCCTGGAGAACTTGGTGGTAACTGCCAAAAGTCCTCAGTCTTCCCATCCGCTTTGATCCAAGCTGTAATCCTCCTATAGAATGTGGCCCCTGAGAAGCCCTACAGCTTTGGTAAAGGTTTGTAGCTTCAGATAACAATAAAAACTCAATGACGAAAATGTCAACAACAGAGTCTAGACCAAATTGTCTTGTCCACATAGGACAATATTATGTAGGCACTAAGATAATCTGTGAGTAACATTATGTCAGAATAACAAACACCCTGTGATGTTTTGGTGAATGACAGACTGCACGTGCCATGATGGTCCCACCATCTCCCTCAGGGCTGTGGATGAAGCTCAGTGGTAAAGCACTGACCTCCTATACATTTAACATTCAGCACAGAAAAGAAAAATCACATCACCAAAGGATAGTATAATGTCCTGGCTTGTATAAGAACACTCCACAACATCCATGAAGCTGATTAGCCATGTAGTCCTTAAACTGTATTCCTATCTATCATTCATGCCATACGACCTCAAAAATAACAAACTGGGGAGAATCCTCAAAATACATTCAGCAGAAAAGACAAGGCACAAATACATAAGCAGTAAAATATAAATGGTATTTTATATATGGTGAGAATATATACCTGCAATTTTAAGAGCCTAAAGTACATATAGCAGAAAGGTTAGTTGCTCTGAGCCGAAATTGGCTGCCTGATTATCTAACACAAGTAACTCTAATTATCTGATAGAGTGACTTATGGCCCCTCCCATCATATTTAGATTGTACTTTCCTTAACTGTAAACAGAGCAAGGGACTAGAATCCATTCAAAGGACTCACCCAGTTCTAACATCCAATTGTTTCTTTGATGAGGAAAAAACATTAAGGGGCTGGAGAGCTGACTCAGCAGTTAAGAGCATTGGCTGCCCTCCTAGGGGACCCTGGTTCAATTCCCAGCACCCACACGGTGGCTCACAACCATCTGTAACTCCAGTTCCAGGAAATCCAACACCCTCTTCTCTCTTCTGCATGTGCTACACAAATGTGGTGCACAGACATACAAGTAGGCAAAACATTCATGCGTATAAATTAAAAATTAAAAACTAATTCTAAAAAGGTAGTAAAATAAATGTAAACTTTAAGTTATTATTGAGCATCATAAGCTCCCGAGAACTATTCAATGGGATAACACAAGCCAATTAGTTTCCTATTTCTGTATTTATTTCTCTTTTCCTCATCATCTGTAAAATCTAGGGCATAAGATCAGAATAATTTTATATCATGATATTTGAAACAGCTTTCCAGGAAAGGCTAGCTTTGAAGAAAGCGCTTACTAACGGAGAATGCTTTTCCTAATCATTCTCAATCTGCTGTAGCTCCACCTGATTCCTCATAGACTCCAGCTGGGCTGCTTCTGCCTGCCAAGTGCTGGCCTCTTCAGGTCAGATAGCTGCAAGTCTGGGATTCTCATTGAGTCCAGGCCAGTCTGATCCAGGCACTGAAGATTCCAGTGACGAGAAGCACTGAGCAGTGGTCTACCAGAAAAATGAAAGCCCCTGCACTCTTCTTTCTGGGAGAAGCATCATGCCATGACAGTGTCTCCCTTGTCTGCCAGGCTAATGGAATCTCAGAGCTGATGTCCTGTTGTCATCTACAGGCCTTGATGCACTCTGTCCCCCTTTCCAGGAATGCCATCTCTTTCCTCAGGCAAAGTTAGGTCATTTCCTTTCCAAACGCATCTCTTCTGAGAAGCCGTCTCCACTCCTTCATGAGACGCAAGGCTGCCTATGCTCATCCCGTCCCTCCCTAGCACCCCTGTCCATCTCTGCTCATTCCTGGTACTCACAGGAATTTCTTGTTTAACCTGCTTGTCTTATACTAGTGAATCTTAGTTTACTGGATAAAACTGAAACCAAGAAAAAAAAAGTCGTCTAAGAAGAGAGAAAAGAAGGCTCTTGTGGCAGAATACGAAGACAACGATGGCATCCAGTGACGACAGTGGTGATGATGACGTGAGGGTGGAGAAGGAGGCGGTCAACCAGAAATGAGCACTGGTTTAGGAAGAGCCTGAACGTGTTTGCTGGCCACTCGTCAGTTGCACCCTCAGAGAGAAGGACTGTCCTGATTCTAATGCAGAGCTACGAGGGAAGGGACATCAGAGGGCTGAAAAGATGTCGTTCTCTTTGGACATATATTACTTTAGAATCCAAGAAGTTCTATATGACCCAGTTATACTGTCTCTAGGCATAAGTCTGGAGCACCCTGTCACTGTATTACAGAGACTGCACATTTGTGTTCACTGCTGCACAGGTCACAACAGCCAGGTCATGACATCAGCTTAGAGGGTCTACCAATGGATAAATTGATTTTTTAAACATGATTGTGTGTGTGTGTGTGTGTGTGTGTGTGTGTGAAGTTTTTTTTTTTTTTAAAGATTTATTTATTTATTATGTATACAGAGGAGATCTCATTATAGATGGTTATGAGCCACCATGTGGTTGCTGGGAATTGAACTCAGAACCTCTGGAAGCAATTGGTGCTCTTAACCTCTGAGCCATCTCTCCAGCCCGTGTGTGAAGTTTTATTCAGCCATAATGAAGAATAAAAGTATGCTGCTTACTGGAAAAATGGATGCAACAGCAGATAACCACATTAAGCAAAATAAGCCAGATGCTGACACAGAAATAGCACATTTGCTCTTATTTGTGAGTCCTAGAACTTGATATTAATACTCAAATACACAAAAAGAGAGACAGAGAGACAGAGAGAGAGAGGGGATGAGAGGAAGGAGAGAGACCAGAGGGACAGAACATGAGAGAGGAACATGTGGCCACAGTACATGATACAGTTGAAAAAAAAATTGTCTTGATGAAACACAACATTATGTATGATGAATATATGTCAACAGAAAAAAGAGAATTTAGAAGAAAGAGCATTAAAAAAAGTGACCCAGTGGTAGTGTGCAGAGCTAACGGTGTTCAGCATCTTTATGTCAGTTTGCAAGCTAAGTTTGTGACTCATTCCTGGGAATGGCCATTATTCCTTTAAAGAAAAAAAAAAGAGTCCAGGTATGAATAGACAATGGTGAAGCACCTGCCATCCACATCCTGCCCTGGAACCCCACAAGAGTGTACCTGTGTGTGAGTATCATAAAGGTGGCTTGTAGGGGGCTGGAGATGGCTCAGCAGCTAAGAGCACTGGCTGCTCATCCAGAGGTCTGAGTTCAATTCCAAGCAATCACATGGTGTCTCACAACCATCTGTAATAAGATCTTGTGCCCTCTTCTGGCATAAATTCATACAAGCAGATAGAACACTCATCTACACAAAATACATAATAATAATAATAATAATAATAATAATAATAATAATAATAATATAAGTGGCTTGTGTGTTCGTGTGAGTAGTTGCCCCAAGCAGCTTAATGTTAATGGGGTTTGCTCATCCACAGCTTGCACAGGCTGCGAATGACTCCTAATTTTCCAATTCATTTTTCTAGGTCTAGTGTGTTTTCGCTTTTTCATCTAATTTTCTAGTCTATTGTGTTCTCCAAAGTGGCTTGAGTCTTCCCCTTTCTCTGTGACCCACTCATTGATCAGCTGCAAATCAGCAGGTGAAAATGGAGTATTGGTGGCCATGTGGATGAGGGAATAATAACACACTGGTGTACACAGCATCTATTTTTCTATGACAATTGGCATGTCAATGTTTTGCTCAAAAATACCCTCTGTTGGAAGCCTAGAAACTGTTTATTAAACAACTTCAACTGGGAGAGCCAAAACAGGACACAGAAGTCAGTCGTCCAACACAGATGATCATGAATGGACAGGAATGGCTTTCATTTGGTTTTTGAATCTGCATTTTCATGAGTTGAGGATCTCAAGAACATCAAAAAATAGAAATCTTTAAGAAGACAATCTGGAGATGGTTATTTTGCTTATTTTCTTTTCAATTTTGCTTAAGTTTCACACTCATTACCACTCTTCTCTTGAGGAAACAAATATTGACAACCTAGTATTATGTATCCTTCTCTATACTTTTATGCTCTTAAAATCATAGATAAGCATAAATAGGAACATACACAGAGGAATGTTGTTACCATTAACAGCAATGTGTTATCTTTTTTCTTCCCCCTCACTCAGGAATACCTTGATACCTGTGATTCATTCTTGTTTGTAGTGTCATAGTATTCCATGTTGTGAAGAGAATGTTCATTATCCAAATTGTCCCCCTTAAAGCATCTTTACTTTTGTTTAGTTTTGGCCAATAAAACAAACTGTAACCATATCCTTCTATATGAATATTTGCACACTACTGTTTTTATTTCTATGAGATAGATCCCCAGAAAAAGCTTGCTATGTTGTATATATAAAATTATATATGTGCATATATGTATAATTTTATGTGTGTAATTAAATATAATTATAAATACATATGTGTATACATGTATATGCACACATTTTTTATTTTAATAGATGTGGCAAGATTCCTTCAAAAAAAAAAAACTTTAACATTCTCATCTGCTGCCAACAACGACAGCTCCCATGTTCCAGGCTCCTACTTCCCCGCCAGCAATAAATACTGTTACTCATTAACTTTTGGCAGCTTGAAGGGAATAAAGTAGTATTAATACTGTTTCCTCTGCTTCCTGTGCTTGCTAGTGCTGTATCTGCCTCCCTGTGACTTGCCTATTCATGTCCTTTGCTCATTTTTAAAAATTGGGTCATTTGTTTTCTTCTTGACAACCTGCAAACTCTTCAATAATGCTTGTTGACTCTTTGTCACCTGAATTACAAACTGGCAAATAGGGCGTTTGCCTCCTTCCCCGACTTTTTTTATTTGTTTATTTGTGTGTTTGTTTTTGAGACAAGTTCCCCTTCTATAACTCTAGATGGATGGCCTGGAACTTGCTATGTACACCAGGCTGGACTTGAACTCACAGACTCACACCCATCGCCTACATCCCTAACCAGCAATACATATTATTGCCCAATGTATGGTATCTGGTGTTTATTTTTGTGGAATGTGAGAGATACAAGACCAGCTTTGTTTCTTCTAGATGGATACCAGGCTGCACTAACATACCATTCTACTGAGCTATAGGCTTAGTTCTCTGTCAACACCATCATGGACTGATTACAGAAGGATTTAAGTGTTCTGCCATCTCAGAGGCTGACCCTCTGGTGCCATCATCCCCTTGCAGCTGTGTATTGACTTATTTTTTCATATAGACAGTCATGTATCGATGTCCCTGCCTCTACTTCCTTGCCTTCTGGACATATCAATTTGGATATCTAATGGTCATCTCAAATTAAGGAGTCTGAGACAAAATTGTGAACTTATTAATCAAATCTCCTCTTTCTGCTATTTTTCCCATCTCAGCACCACTAGACACCCCTCTTAGCCCACCTACCCTTAGCAATTCTGGTCTCTTTCTTTAGTTGTATCCTAATGTGTTAGAACCCTTCAGGCACCAGATCCAAGATGTCCTGCACATTCCATTTTTGTGAAAGGAGGTTTCTGAGTTGACCTTAGAATGTCACATGTGGCTGCCAAGGTATATTCTTTGCTATTTTTGTTGCCACCAGCTCTAAACAAGCTACCACCATCTCTGACCTGGCCTAAATCAACAATTTTATGACTGGACTTCCTGCTCCACTCTTGACTCTCTAAAATCCACCCATCATCAGACAAACAGGATGATCATAATGCATACCTGTTAATTCCTAGATTCAAGTTCTTCTAAGAATTTCCTTCAGAAAATAAAATCTTCCCCTAGACCATGAAGCCCCATGCAATATAGTCATTGCCTGCCTCTGCCATTGATGCCAACAGTCACTGTACTGGAACTGTCCACTGTCCACTGTCCCCCCACTCCACCCTCACCATGCCTTACCTCTCTGGACAGCTGCTGGCCCCTGAAGCAGCTTCTCTGCTGTCAGTATCATGACTTCTCCAGACCGTGAAATGCTCTGTCTGTGCTTCTCAATGCATCTCAACACCAGTGGGATTCACTAAGTGTGGGCTTCCCTGACAACTTGGCTTGACATGGCCTACCCTACCATCCATGCCTATTTGATACTATTGTCACAGCCCTGGACCTACACCGGGGGTATTTACCACTACATTTTTCTTGCTTTCTCCTTCTTCCATCAGAAAAAGAAGGTAATCTTCACAAGGGGCAAGATGATGGGCAGCTTATGTGGGGTTTGGGAGGCCATGTCATCTTAAAATTGTATCTTCAAACTTTCTGGACCCCCTTCTCATTGATATGCTTGGAAAAATCAGCACCATGATGTTCTGGTTGGAATCTGAAAGTGTGCCCTCCATATGCTCAGGTTTTATTACTTGCCCTCAGATGGTGGCAATATTTTGGGAGGTTTATGGACCTTTAGGCAATGAGGTCTAGATGGCAGAAGGAGGTCCGTAGAGCACACCATTGTAGGTTCAAGCTGGCCACACTCCCCACTACCATAAAATCCATCGCAACATCTCTGTCAAGATGTCTGAGACACTCTGAAACTATGAATGCAAATAAGTCTCTCCTCCCTTATGCTGTCTATATGGGGTGTTTTGGTCATAGAGACATGGATACTATAATAACTATATATAGTACTTCATGACTTTATTTTTGTCTACTGTATACTTCATTACCCATGTATTTAGAAAATCACACCCCTGAGGACTTTGATTGGTGAATGCAGGTTCTGATTGTACTTTCTGGGACCTATTGTGAAAAGAAATAGAGACCAGATATAAATTGACCTCATCTAAAAGTACTACTTATTGGACCTTGAGATGGTCTTGATTTGAAGCTCTGCTGGATACAGGCACTTGAGTAATGCTATGAAAAGGACATCTCCTGGTTATTAAGTGATTGTTTAATGAAACAATGAAATTCACACCACACTTGATTCTTCTGAAAATTTGGGAGGGTAGCCTGTCTAAGTTGTTAGCCCTAAGCCTGGAGCTAGCAAGCACTCAACAAGAGAAGAGAATTCTGGTCCTGTGATGTTTAAATTCGGTTGTCAATTTGACAGGATCTTGAATCAACTAGGATGATAGGCTACTATGAGAGATTTTCTTGCTTGGGTTAATTGGAGTGGCAGAGCTACCTTAAATATGGCCAGTATCTTCTGACAGCAGCCCAGATGAAAAGAGATTTAAGAAAAAAAAAAACTTTTGTTTTTTGGCTTTTGCCTGCTTGCCTTCAGGACTTGCTGCCAAGTTCATCTACTCTGCTTATGAATTCATTCACTCTGCTGCTGCTGCTGCTGCCACAACCACTGCTACCATCACAGTCTGTGCCCCAAGAAGCTACGACTGACCACTCATCCTCTGTAAGCCAATTGAAAGTGGAAAGCAAAGCCAGGTGTGGTGTCACAGGCCTTTTCAGTACTGGGAGACAGGAACCGGCGGTCTCTGTGAGTTTGAAGCCAGCGTGGTCTACATAGCGAGTTCCAGAACAGCCAGGGTTACATAGAGTGACCCTGTCTCAAAAATAAACAAACAAATAAAAAAAAAGTGGAAAGCAGAAAAAGGAGATTTATTCAATGTGGCCACACTGGGAAGAGGAACAAGACCCAGAGAACAGCCCTCTCCCCCAGCGCTTCAGCTCCTGAAGTAAGATCCAAGTTTTAATAAAGGGCCAAGGATATGCACATCCTGTTTCTTTGGAGTTCTTTGTCAGAGAAACACAGTGTCTCTTTATAATGTCATCATTTTGCTAGGCCTGCTACAAGAGGAAGGGATAACTCATCCTGCATGGTCCTTTGGAATTATTCCAGCATCCAGCAGCAACAGCAGATAGGAATCATGCTTTCACTTCCTAGCAAGGACAGAGCAGAGGACAGAGATCTAGCCTGACCTGTCTGGCCAAAATCAGAAGGTAACCATGAGTCCCACTGAAAATAAACATTCATTTTAAATGTCTGAGTCAAATATGCAGATTCAAGGGCCTTATGAAAGAAGCATGCATCCTGGGACATGTCAGGCTCTGCTTGCCTAAACTTAATATGCATTCAGTAATTTCCTTCATGATTTAAAAGTCTGTGAAGTTGGTAAGTGCTAGCTGGAAATATGTTGCTGAAACATTAAGGTGAAGCTCTCTTCTGTTTTTGTAGGTGTCTGAGGTTTATCTTGAAGACCCAAGACCAATGAGCTCCTCTGCCCTTTTCTGACGTCACCAGGGAGAGTAGAAATGGCCAGAAGTTCTTGGGCATTGTCTTAGGGTTTCTATTGCTGTGAAGAGACACCATGACCAGGCAACTCTTATAAAGGAAAGCATTTAATTGGGGCTGGCTTACAGTTTCAGAAACTTAATCCATTATCATCATGGCAGGAAGTAAGGCAACATGCAGGTGGACATGGTGCTACAGAAGGAGCTAAGAGTTCTACATCTTGATCCACAGGCAACAGGAAATAAAATATCCCCTACACTGGGTATAGCTTGACCATATGAGACCTCAAAACCTACAATGACACACCTCCTTCAACAAGGCCATACCTCTTAATAGTGCCAATCTCTATAGGCCAAGCATTCAAACACATGGTTCTATGGGAACCATACCTATTCAAACCACCACAGGTATTCCTCCCTTTGGGAGATGAGGCATGTGTCCTCTCTTAAAGGTGGACAGGGTTCATGGTTGTTTGGGCTGATAAAGTTCCAGTTCCTGTCTCCTTTTCCCCAAGTCTAGTGAAATGCTATGATTAACTCTGAGAATGTGTTCATAGCCCTGCCTGAACAGACATGGTGGCCAAAGCAACAGAATCTTAAGGGACCAGCCCTGGTTAACTCTAGTCATACAGTTCACTTAACCCAGGATACCCTAAATATTACAATGTGTTCAACGTTAAAATTATTAATAATTTCTTGTAGCTTCGAGTCACAGTGTATAATTCACATTGGCAGCCAGCTCCTTTTGGATCACACTCTTGTTTAACAGTTACCTGATGGCTAGTGGCTATAAAAGGAACAGAGTAACACAGAATAACACAAAGTAGACAGACAGAAACTATGGGCACTTGGCAGATTCCATAGAAAGAAGACATCATGACCCAACATCAGCTGAAAGGGTCACGTGGAGACCACCATAGGCAGATGGTTGTCTTGGATGAGACCACGCCTTGCCCTCCATCTCCTCCTGGTGTTGGAATTTAGACAAAAGCAAGGACATAAAAGACCACAAACTGTTGGGGAAGCTTTGAATAGAGAGCTAACTCTGCATTAACATGTACGGAGGATGTCTTGAGGGGAAAAAAAAAAAAAACTCAGTTCAGATAAGAACCAGTTACATATATTCCATGCTTGAGGTTATTGACCTGAAAACATGAAGCCCACAATGAAGGCTCAAAAACAAGGTGTGATGGGCAAGCAGAATCACATTCTATCCTCTAGGCAGTGGGGTTTAGCAGTGGCCCCTTCCCAGCAATATTTGGTGATATCTGGAAACATTTTTGGTTGTCACAACTCAGGAAAAGATGCTCCAGTGTCTAGTGAGTAGAGGTCAGGTCAGGGATATCTAAGCATCTATTTCATAGGACATCTTCCCCCAAGACAAACACATACACAGGAATCCCCTGCCTCATCTCAGTACTGAGTAACCCAGGAAAAAAACATCAATCCAGATTCTTAAGACAAACACAGAGGGAGGAAATGAAAGTTGTATCTGTGTTAAAGTTAGCTACACAAAAGGCAGGCACAGCTAGGCAGGCAAGCATAGCGAATAGTCTGGTAACCTGGGACTCTAATAATAATGCATTTGGGAGCCTGGCTCTTTTACCTGCATGTACTGTGCATACACACCACTTTCTAAACAATCCATCTAACAACCTCAGACCCCATCTGCACAGGGCTTCAAGTATGCCTCTCTGTAACCAATGGAATAAGATCCTCCCCACATAAAAATGATCAAACTTGGGGACAGATCCTCTTCATTCTTACTCTCGTCATATCTGGGTAGAAGAATGAAAAGGCCCATCTGGCCTGAATTGGGTTCAGGTGCATTTATGATAAGGCAAAACTATGTTCTCAACTGAACTGAATCGCCTCTGTACCGTCTTAAGCCTATGCATAATTAGGTATGCATATAATTACAGTAAGATGCATTTGGGGAAGAGACATGCACAGTACAAAATGATTATATCTTCTAGCCTATAAATCAAGACAGAGAACCACCATCATTACACTTCCAGTAACCAAACACCTCCTCCTCCTGAACCCCATAAAAGGAAGCCCTGAAGAACTCGGGGCTGTTGAGTACCGTCACTCATGTGGGCACTGTCAATCGAGAGTGCATCACTTCCTAACCTGTACTATTGCTTTGGTTATGAAGAAAGCTTCCTTGCTACATTTGCAATTCTATGCGGTCCTTATTTCAATCCTTTAAATAAGACACCAAGGAAATGCAAGCACTGACTTAGACATAGACTACTGGTAACACAGCCTCAGACTACATGTGATGCAGTTCCTATGATACTGGGGAATCGAATAATGCCTCAAAGCTCTGGGGAAAAATTATAGGGTGAGGTTGACCAAAGGCTGCAACCTCTCAGGTATTCCTGCTTTCCTCTCTCCTCATCCTCTCCCTGTCACCCCCTCAAAGGAATGTCACTGAGGTAACAACAGAGGTTTTTTTATTCTCTGCCCTCTGGCCACCAGGGGCCAAGCTCCCCTGCAAGTTTCCAAGCATGATAGAGTTGTTTTCACACTGCAAAAGCAGCTGAGAGACTGGTAATGAATCTCTCTTTCCCACTGGAAAAATGCTCACACTATGTCCTTCCTTTTTTTTAGTTTATTCGAGACAGGGTTTCTCTGTGTAGTCTTGGTGCCTGTCCTGGATCTCACTCTGTAGACCAGGCTGGCCTCAACTCACAGAGATCTGCCTGGCTCTGCCTCCCGAGTGCTGGGATTAAAGGCATGCACCACCACCGCCTGGCCCTTCTTCTACCTCTTAAATCCTGCCTAAGCACCACTTGGAGAGCAGGTTGAAGAACAGAGTCCCAGGCTGACCTCCAGGGATTCTGAGTCAGTCAGGTGTGGAGCCTGCAGTGACCAACACATCCAGATCAGCCTGGGATTTGCCCGGTGATGGCAACAGAAGCTCTGTATCCCAGCTAGTATAGCTGATTGGATACCCTGGGGAAAACCTCAGACTTTGCATTGTAAAAGCCTCCAGCAATGTGGATGCCATGGGAAGGCCACTCTTCTCTGGAATGCTTATCCACTTACAAGGTCTGGGATCCTCACTCAGCCTCCAGGCCTAGCATAAAGGATATCATCTCTAGACCGGGTTCCTGGTGATTCTTGCCTCCCTTCTGGGAGTTGTAGCAATGCATTTGGGGTTTTCTCCTGGCAGGAATCACTCTTTACAATTGCCATGGGAATCTCTGGCAGCAAAATTATAGAAGATAATGAATAGAAAGGTTATGTGAACAGAGCTAACATGTGCTGAGATAGGAGGCCCTTTTCTAGACCTCACAACAGAATTTTGTGGTCAATGTTACCAATCCCCCAGTTTACAAATGAAAATGAAGATTACAAATTAAAGCAGAAACAGGGATGCCATGTCATCACAAAGCTCTAGGCTGATGCTTCTGAATTCTTCCTCCCATCTAACATCGGAGCCCATGTCTTGCCACTGTGTGTCAACAACAATGACTAAGTGGATACATAAATGACTAGGGCAGGGAGTCCTTACTACTCACTTGGTGTATTTCTTCTCTTCCCAGAGGTCCATGTGCTAAACCATGTTTGTGTGTTTAAATAGATTCACAGCCTCTTTGTGGGAGTAATGCTGGCATTTTCATTTAGCTTTGAACCTGCTGAGCCCTGGTTAATCACTGCAGCAGTTTTCATACTCAGGAGAAGTAGAAGCTGCTCTATGTAAAAGACAGGTTTGTCTGCCCAGTCTCCCTTGAGAGACTTTCGTCTCTCATTTCACCAAAACCCACTCCATCTTTGTGATTTACAGGAAACTGTTGATTGCTTCTGGCTCCGAGGACAAGTACATGACCCAGCTGTGGCCTAGCCAAACACTGTATATTCTCAACCACGATGACTGGTACAGGGACATGAGCTGGCTCCAGATTTAGTCAGTCCACACACAGCATCTCTTTAATGCAGAGGCTGGCTCACTGGTCGGATACACAGAATGCCCACCCTCCTTCCCCCCTCCCTCAAAAACCTTTCCCGAGTCCTTTGTCATGTCAGCCTGCGGGTCCTGGCAGCCCACGGTCTGTATGCAACCAAGGGAAACCGAATGAGGCTCAACACAAAATAGTAAACACACTTAACACATTATGAGGTCTTTGTGATTTACTTATTTTTGGAACTCAATCATGTGCTTCTCAGGGGTGAACGTCGAGGATGGCAACATCACATCACAGTGTCAAAAGGTTGGCCATATCCAGGAACATAAGATGCCTAACTTGATACATGAAGTAAAGTTGGTGGCCACCTTTGGAAAGGAGTGGAACATTACTCCCTGAGTGACACCAACAGGGAATGAGCTGAGAGACAGAGAGAGAAGGAGAGGGTTTCAATCTTCTGATTATCTCATATTTAAATCCTATAGTCTCAATTACTTGAACCAATAAAAACTCTTATTTAGATACAGGTAGTTTATGTTTTCTGTTACATGCAGCCAAAGGTACCATGGCTAGTTCCTGATCCAAGAGGACTGAGGGGGTAACCAGAAGAAGAAGGGAAGCTAGCTCGAAAGAACCAGCATCACACATCCACTGATGACTATTCAACAGTGTCCCATGTCATTGTTCTGTCACTGTAACAAGTCACTAAGATAGCAGCTTGTATGTACAAGAGCTCGTCAGCCTCACAGCTTCAGAGTTTAGTCCAGGCCAGCTGGCCCCATGACTCTTGGCCTTCCGCAAGATATGTTACTCCATGGTCATGGAGCAAAATCAAAAACTAACTAACTAAATAAAATAAAATAGAGAGAAAAGAAAGAGGCCAGAGTCCCACTTTCCTCTTTAAGGGCACCCTAGTCATGATCCAAAGGCTTCTCACTATGTCCTACCTCTTAAGGCCAGTACCACCCTGGAGACCAGTCCAACACACTGCAACATGAATCTTCATGGGGCATTGAAGACCCAAACTAGAAGACCTTAACATTTCAGCATTGGCAGAACTTCGGTAAGAAATGTTGATGGCAAAGCGGCCATCAGATTCTCCTTTCTGAGGCTGGGTAGATGACTCAACGGCTAAGAGAGCATACTTGCAGAGGACCCAAGTTCAGTTCCCAGAACCCATGTCCAGCAGCATACAACCTCCTGTAACTCCAGCTCCAGGGGGATCTGATGTCTCTGGCCTCTGAGGGCACTGCAGATCAGGATGCAGCCATGGTCATTAAAAACTAGGAAGTAGATCTTCTTAGCATTGTCCTGGGATTATGTCTTGGTTTGACCCTCTTTCTAGGATAATATTGATTGTTCTTGTTGTACCCAGAGTCCCCCAAAGACCACCAAAAGACCAAATCTGATGCAAAAACAAAGAGTTTTTGTATTGTTACGAGTTAACTCTCCATCCATCTGACACAGCAGCAGAGCACGAGAGACCCTGAGTAGCAATGGGGCAGGGTTTTTAAAGCAAGGGGGGCTTGAGGTCTACAGACTACATAGGAACAGACTCGGGATTGGTTTATGCAAGTGGCAATTATGTTGTAATTTTTAATTGGCTAGGGTTAGTTGGGGCTTACAGTTATCCATTTTGTAGCAGGCCCGGAAAAGTCCCAGGCTTTGTCCTTGAGCTGCCATGGAGGCTGACTGGCCTAGCACATACTGACTATGGGGGCTGACTCAGTGGCCCAGGCTCTGTCCTTAACCCATGCCTGTAGGGTTGGTAAGGGGTCCCAGATCGTAAACAACTGGCTGAACCTTGAGCAGTCAAAGTACATGTAGAAAGGGAACTACTACAAGGACTATGTCTTTTGTTCATGGCCCTCCTAGAAACTGCTTGCTCAAGTCTCAGGAAACTGAAATTGAGGCCCGATCACTGAGAGAAGACTGCGCAGCCTGTTATAGAGTCTGCTTGGTCCTTTCTGTCCTCAGCCACTCTCCAAGGACTTGTGGTCAGATAGGAATTTTTTCAAACGCATTCTTTAGTCGACAATTTAGACAGAGCACACTTGCAAGTGTTTTGAACACATAGAAAGGCTGCATGTTAATTACCCACATCAGTTCTCTCTTGCAGCTGTCGCTCTCTAATGAGGCATCAGCTGATTAAAAGTCAACTTGTCAGAAAGAGCTGCGCCAGAATCAAAACTATTTTGTTGAATCTGAGAAAAACTAAAAGGACACGGTCAATAAGGTTGAACATGCTAACATTTGTTCAGTGGAATTTGGAGAGCTAAGAGCATCTGATGATATAATCAGACTAAAGACTTCTTTAGTCTGAGTTTTTTCTGTTTGGATGGCTACTCAAATGGTCCTCCTCCCGCCCTTGGCTCTTTGTTAATTTGGTGCATAAGAGGTGCTGCCAGGGCCCCTGAAGCTGCTAAGTGCTCCAAAGGACATGCCAACAGCCCTGACCGGTTTGCGCCCTCCTACCACCACGACCAAGGCAACTCTTACAAAAGGAAGTTTTAACTGGGGCCTTGCTTACCATAATCATCATGGCGGGAAGCAAACAGGCATGGCGCTGGAGCTGAGAGCTTTACATCCTCATCTGCAAGCGGCAGGGAGAGAAACTGGGCTTGGCATGGGCTTCTGAAACCTCAGAAGCCCATCCAAGCGACACACCTCTTCCAACGAGGCCACTCCTCCCAATCCTTTCCAAACAGTTCATCAACTGAGGACTATGCATGCAAATAAATGAGCCTAGGGAGGCCACTTTCATTCTCACCACCACAGGCACTGAAGTAGCTAAGCTGGGACTCCTGTTTTGAGGCATGCCCCAGGTCCAGGATTATTTTCTGACTTGAAGTCCCAAGCTTGGCTTCAAGGCTGTCTCCCATGCTGTCCTGATATGAACTATCGGTCAGTCTCAACTCTCTTCTTCTGTTAAATGTTTCTCAGGATCTGTGGCAATCAGAAACAGTAGGATCCATTTTCTTCGTACCCAACAGGGAAACAGGGATACCTGGATACGGTTATGCCAGGCACATCCTGAGAGTTCTCCACTGTGTCCAGTCCCATCCTGTCCCATGAGCTCTGGGCTGAACTCTTTGGGACAAATAATATTTTTTCTACTGAAAATATTTTTTTTTTCCTTTTTTGAGACAGGGTTTCTCTGTATAGTTTTGGTGCCTGTCCTGGATCTTGCTCTATAGACCAGGCTGGCCTCGAACTCACAGAGATGCGCCTGGCTTTGCCTTCCGAGTGCTGAGATTAAAGGCGTGCACTGCCGCTGCCGCTGCTGCCAGCACCACTACCGCCCTGGCTGGAAACATTTTCTTAACAAGTTTGCTATTGTTTAACTTTCTTCCTTGGATGGCCATTTATCAGAATACATGTAAGTAAAAGAAAAAAGTTGGGTTCTCTGCTCCCCTCATGACTAACATTTTCCCTCTTTTTTTTTTTTTTTAAATCTGAGAACTTTCCAGACATAACAGTGAGCACTTATAAATTCTTTACCTAAATTTATTGCATGTCAATATGTTCCTCTGTATTTGTTATATTGTCTCTCTTTTCCAAAAATATATATTTCCTAAGCCATTGGAAAGCATACTGTCAGCAGCATGCCTCATCTCCCCTAAACAGTTCAACTAACAATGCCTAAAATTAGGACTTTCACATGTAGAACCAATAGCCAGAATGGTTACATCTGAGAAACTTTCAATTCCCCAACTCAGTTTATTGGACATTCCATGTTAAAATTTATCCAGTGTCTCGTAACTGTTTCTGTTTTAAATCCAGGCGATAACAAGTCTTTTAACACTTTTTAAATTCACATCTCTTGTACAATACCTCTTTCCATATACATTAAGTAAGAAAGAAAGAATCTCCTTCCCTTCCTAGTTGAGGCTCTGCATCACAGTGCTTTCCCAAAACCTCTGCTAAGGAATCCTTTGAATTGCTTCTACTTTTTAAAAATACATGTGCGGACACTGAAGGTCATCTGGAATGTTCTTATTTCGCCACACTAGTAGGCACAAGGCGGACATGGTTTAAGTAAAATACAGAACTAGATAAATGATAAGTATTACAAAATTATGAAATCCCTTCGGGACCAGATGATACATATTATGAAATCTACGGTAGTGGGTGACTCCGCCAAGGCAATAAGCCAAATCAAACCGAATTCAAGCCCAGGTTTTAATCTGAGCAAAGCATTCCCAGGTGGCCCTAGGGAAAGAGGGGAACCCAGGAGGCAAGTCTATGGGCCAGACCTTAAATACCCTGTAGAGGTTGGTCTTGAGGAGCTCCAGGGGAGGAGCTGCCGCTTGACTGGCTTTCTTTGGGCGGGGTTTGGAAGGGTGGAGCTGGAGATTGCCAACAATAAACGCAAATCAAAATGAGAAATCAGATGACTTTGTTTTCAGATGGTAAGAAGAAGGCCTTGATTTATGAAGCCGCTGTTCACAGGGGCCAGCAGACCTTCCCAGAAATAGCAAAGAGCGACAGGCCACTCCAGGCAAAAGACCAGACCTTCTCCCGCGGCCTCCCTCCTCATGACACTGTGTCCTAGGCCCCAACTGCTCAGGCACAGGCCATGCCTGCCAGAATACCAGGTAGGCTGCCTGCGGACCTTCTCTACTCAGACCCAGTTCTTACGGTCCTCCCTAGTGCTGCAACAGAATACTAACTGCTGCTTCCCCTCTAGCCTGTCCGCGCCTCCTATGGATCCCACAGACCATCCACACCTCATGGCCCTTCCTCCTAGCCTCATTGCTGTGTCCCAGCCTCCAGCTGAGGCAGACACTGCCCACTCAACCACAGGTCATCTGCAGTAGACCATCCCATGCTGCCCTCTCCTTCCCTCCTACACCAGCTAGCATTCTCTTGAACACACCAATGGAGCAGGCAAATAAAACAGACAACCCACAGCCAACATACTCTGAAAATCCAGAGGAAAAAACAGAAACCAAAGGACAAAACACCAACCCAACAAAGACAAACCCAGAAATCAGCACCTAGATCTATAGTCACCCCAAACCCAGATGCCTAGACTCAAGCATAAGAACATAATAACAGTCAGGGCCCTGTGTCTCCACTGGAGCCCAGCTACCCTAGCACAGCAGGCCCTGAATATTCCAACAGAGCTGAAGCCCAAAGAAAAGACCTTAAAACCAACTGTATGAAGATGATGGAGGTTCTTAAAGAGGAAATGAATAAATCCCTTAAAGAAAACAACAACAACAACAAAAAGACAGTATAAGGAAACAAATAAAACTGTCCAAGACTTGGAAATAAAAACAGAAGCAATAGAGAAAACACAAATTGAAGGAATTCTGGAAATAAAAAATGTAGGAATTGTAGGCAGACTTTTCTTTCCTGCCCTCCAGTTCCCAAATAATCGACAAGGAGACTTAATATTAATTATAAATTGGCTAACAGCTCAGGTTTATTACTAACTAGCTCTTACAACTTAAATGAACCCATTTCTATTCATCTATGTGCTGCCACATGGCTCATGACTTTACCTGTCCTCCAGCATGTCTTGTTCCCTCAGCATCTCCTCATGACTCCTCTGACTTTGCCCTCCTTCTTCCCAGCATTCTCTCTGCCCTGAAAATCCTGCCTAGCCATTGGCCAATCAGCTTTTCATTAACAAGGAGAGCAATGCACATTTACATTGTACAAAGATTGTTCCACAACAAGGAATGCAAACAGCAACTACAGAAGCAAGCTTTTGTATTCACCAACAGAATACAAAAGAAGGAACCTTAGGCATTGACAATATGATAGAAGAAATGGATACATCTGTCAAAGAAAGTGTTAAATCTAAAAAATATCTGACACAAAACATTCAGGAAATCTGGAATGTTATGAAAAGACCAAGGCCCAGAAAATACTTACTTTCTTTCTTTTACTTTCTTCCTTTCTTTCCTTCTTTCTTTCTTTCTTTCTTTCTTTCCTTCTTTCTTTCTTTGTTTCTTTCTTCTTCTTCTTCTTCTCCTTCTTCTTCTTCTTCTTCTTCTTCTTCTTCTTCTTCTTCTTCTTCTTCTTCTTCTTCTTCTTCTTCTTCTTCTTTTGGTTTTTTCAAGACAGGGTTTCTCTGTGTAGTTTTGGTGCCTGTCCTCCTGGATCTTGCTCTGTAGACCATGCTGGTCTCAAACTCACAGAGATCAGCCTGGTTCTGCCTCCCAAGTGCTGGGATTAAAGGCATGTGCCCCCACTGCCCAGCCCCAGAAAATATTTTCAACAAAATCATAGAAGAAAATTTTCCTAATCCAAAGGAGAGTACCTCCTTGTACCGATAAAGTTACAAGAAGCATACAGAACATCAAATAGATTGGACCAGAAAGAAAGTTTCCTCACCACTTAATAACCAAAACACTAAATATACAGAACAAAAAAAGAATATTAAAAGCTGCAACAGAAAAAGACCAAGTAATATATAAAGGCAGACCTATTGGAATTACACCTGACTTCTCACAGAGACTCTAAAAAGGGCTTGGACAAATGTTCTGCAGACTCTAAAAGACCACAGATACCATCCCAGATTACTACACCCAGCAAAACTTTCAGTCACCATAGATGGAGAAAATAAGATATTCCATGATAAGGTCAAATTAAAACAATATCTATCTACAAATCCATCCCTACAGAAGGTGCTAGAAGGAAAAACCCAAACCAAGGATGTTAACTACACCCATGAAGACACAGGAAATAAATAATCTCACCTCAGCAAAACTAAAAGAAGGGAAGCACATGCACACACCACCACCACCACCACCACCACCACCACCACCAATGACAACAACAAAATAATTGGAATTAACAATTGTTGGTCATTGATACTTCTCAATATCAATGGCATCAACTCCCCAATAAAAAGACACAACTTAACAGAATGGGTTCAGAAACAGGATCCATCTATCTGCTGCATCAAGAAACCCACATCAAAGTAAAGGATAGACATTATCTCAGAGTAAAAGAATAGAAAAATATATTCCAAGCAAATGGACCTAAGAAGCAAGTTGGTGTAGCCATTTTAATATCTAACAAAATAGACTTCAAACAAAAATTAATCAAAAGAGATGGGGAAGGGATCTACATATTCATCAAAGGACAAATCTACCAAGATGACATTTCAATTCTTAATATCTATGCCCCCCAAACAAGAGCACCCACTTTTATAAAAGAAACATTACTACACTTAAATCACATATTGGCCCTCACACACTGATAGTGGGAGACTTCAATACCCCACTCTCACCCATGGACAGGTCATTCAGACAAAAACTAAACAGATAAATACTGGAGTTAACAGACATTATAAACCAAATAGACCTAACATATTCACAGAACATTTCACCTAAACACAAAAGAATATACCTTATTCTCAGCACTTTCCCCAAATTTTACCACATACTTGAACACAAAGAAAGTCTCAATAGATACAAGAAAATTGAAATAACTCCCTGCATCTTATCAGACTACCATGGATTAAAACTGTATATCAACAACAACAAAAGGAACAGAAAGTCTACAAACTCATGGACACTGACCAACTCTCTGCTGAATCAAAAATGGCTCATGAAAGAAATAAAGAAATTTAAAACTTTCTAGAATTTAGTGAAAACAAATAAAACAGCATACCCAAACTTCTGGGACACAATGAAAATGGTGCTAAGAGGAAAGTTCATAGCACTAAGTACCTTCATAACAAAATTGGGGAGATCTCATTCTAGCAACTTAATGGCACACCTGAAAGCTCTAGAAGAAAAAGAAGTAAGCACATCCAAGCAGAGTAGATGGCAGGAAATAATCAAACTAAGGGCTGAAATCAGTAAATTAGAAACAAAGAGAACAATACAAAAAACCAAGGAAACAAAGAGTTGGTTCTTTCAGAAAATCAACTAGATAGAAAAACCCTTATCCAAACTAACTAAAAGATAGAGAATGTCCAAATTAACAAAATAAAAAACAAAAAGGGGACATAACAACAGACACCAAGGAAATTCAGAGAATCATAAGACATACTTTAAAAACCTGTACTACGCCAAATAAGACAACCTAAAAAAAAAATGGATACTTTTCTCAATAGGTACCACTTATCGAAGTTAAATCAAGATCAGACAAATAATTTAAATATATCTATAACCCTTAGTGAAATAGAAACATTCCTTAAGAGTCTCCCAATCCCCTCCCCTGCAAAGAAACAAAAACAAAAAACCACCCAGGTCCTGATGGTTTTAGTACAGAATTCTACAAAATATTCAAAGAAGAGTTAACACCAATAGTCCTCAAATTATTCCACAAAACAGAAACAAAAAGAACATTGCCCAATTCATTTTATGAGGCTACAGTTACCCTGATACCATGCTCATTTCATTAGATGCTGAAAAAGTCTTTAACAAAATCCTACACCCCTCCTGATAGAAGTCATGGAGAAATTAGGGATACAAAGGACATACCTAAACATAATAAAAGCAATTTACAGCAAGCCTATAGCCAACATCAAATTAAATGGAGAGAAACTCAAAGCAATTGCACTAAAGTCAGGAACAAGACAAGCTTGTCTATTGTTTAATTTTCTTTACTCTTTGCTCTTTGTGGGGCTCCAACACCCAACTCCCAGATACTTACATGGAGACTTATTCTTATTATGAATGCCAGGCCTTAGCCTGGCTTGTTTCTAGCCAGCTTTTCTTAAATTACCCCATCTACCTTTCTTTACTTCTTACTCTGTGGCTTGCTGTGTAGCTGGGTGGCTGGCCCCTGCTGTCCTCCTCTCCTCCTTTTCTCTCTCCTTGATCTCTCTTCCCAGATTTCTCTTCCTATTTATTCTCTCTGTCTGCCAGCCCACCTATCCTTTCTCTTGCCTTGCTATTTGTCATTCATCTCTTTATTAGACCAATCAGGTTTTTAGACAGGGAAAGTAACACAACTTCAGAGTTAAACAAATGCAACATAAAAGAATGCAATACATCTTTGTATCATTCAACAAATATTCCACAGCATAAACAAATGTAACATCTTAAAATAATATTCCACAATACTTGTGTACTCTCTCCATATCTTTTCAATATAGTACTTGAAGTCTTAGCTAGAGCAATTGCAAGTTGCTTACATCCATCTACCATTTCTCAGGTACCATTGTGTTCCTTCTCAGGCCTTTGATGTGGTTAAAGACTAGATAGTTGTAATTTCCTCAGTTATGATAAAAGATAAGTTAGATATAAAACTTTAAACTCACAAATATAAGATAGATAGGAAATCTTCTTTAATATTGTAACTGTAATTCTTGCTTGATAATTGTTTTGTTATATGTAATTTTACCATGTTAAAGTTAAAACCTTCCTTTTAAAAAAAAGAAGAAAAGGGGAAGTGCTGTGGATACCACTCTATATAAATAAAACACTGATGGCCAGTGACCAGACAGGAAGTATAGGCAGGACAAGGAGAGAGGAGAATTGGGAAAACAGGAAGAAGGGGGGAGAGACACTGCAGCCACGGCCAGGACAAGCAGCATGTAAAGACAACGGTAAGTCACCAGCCACATGGCAAGGTATAGATTTATAAAAATGGGTTAATTTAAGATATAAGAACAGTTAGCAAAAAGCCTGCCACGGCCATACAGTTTGTAAGTAATATAAGCATCTGAGTGATTATTTTATACGTGGATTGTGGGACTGCAGGGCTTGGTGGAACCTGGAGAGAAGCCCTCCAGCAACAATGGTATATTTACACAATGGAGTAATACTCAATTATTTAAAAAAATGACATCATGAAATTTGCAGGCAAATGGATGGAACTAGAAAATATCATCCTGAGCGAGGTAGCTGAGACCCAGAAAGACAAATATGGTATGTACTCACTTATAAGAGTATAAGTATCATCAAACTATAACCCACAGACCCAGTGAGGTTAGGAAAGAGGAGGGCTCTAGCAAGAACACATGGACCACCCTGAGAAGGGGAAATAGAATAAATTTTGCAGGTGGAATGGGGGTAGATGGAGACTGGAGAGGGAGGGATCAGGTTGGGGGATGGAAGGAGTGTAGGGAGAGACAGCTGGAATTGCGAAGCATTGGGGTGTGGTGGTGTGGAGACCTAATGTAGTGGAAACTTCCTGGAATCTATGAGGATGGCCCTAGTAATGGAGAATATGGAGTCTGAACTAGCCATCTTTTGTAGCCAGGCAAGACCTTCAGTGGTGAGCCTGGATTACATTTGGTTGAGTTCTTGGCCAAAAGGGTCCAGTGGGGATCCCTAAACAACCAGGCTGATGCTAGGACAGAAGATCTCTCTCTCTCTCTCTCTCTCTCTCTCTCTCTCTCTCTCTCTCTCTCTCTCTCTCTCTCTCTCTCTGAAAACTGACAGGGGGCCCCACTGCTAAGGACAACATCCATGAAGCTCACTGAATGTAGAGAGGTTGAACTGGTACCTGCATGGAGCCTCACCCATACATTCTAGTCTCTTTGGTATGGAAGGTACTCTGCAGGCTACAGAAAGAGAAACCGGGATATCAGCCCTGTCACAAAACCCTCCACCTTCAGTCTGTCCTGCCAGCATATGCTGGTATAACGAGAGCTCAATAGGTTATATATATATATATATCTCAATTTATTAAGGGGTTGTATGGGGAAAACAGACTCATCGATACAGGATAAGGTAAATCCAGTTTCAGAGCTCTTGCAAAGCTTTGGATCGATCACATGCTGCTTCACGAGGCCTGATCTGGTCTTCACCATCCAAGAGAGCATGACTCCATTTCTCCTCCCTTTTAAGAGGTCATGTAGGCAGATAAGAAGCACTGCCTCTATCAGGCCAGATAGCCCAGGGTCATGGGTGGAGCAAATTCCCACTACATGCTGGGGCAGAGGTGGTGAAGAATTTTGATAGTGGCCAACCAATGCCTGATTTAACTTGAGGCCCATGCCAAGAGAGGAAGCCCATGCCCTACCCTTCCTGGATGGCCAGGAACCTGAGATTGGATAGCCCAGAGACCTTGGGTAGAACCAAACGTAACTGGCAAAAAAAGGTCAATGAAATGATTCTGTAGCTGAAGGTTTTCCTGTGCTTGCCTGGCACCAAGGACAACCACTCAGAAACTTATATTAATTAAAACTGCTCAGCCATTAGCTCAGACTTATAACTGACTAGACTAGCTCTTACCCATAATTAACCCATTATTTATGTTTAGCCACATGGCTTGGTACCTTTTCTCAGTTCTGCCTTCACATCTTGCTTCCTCTGTGTCTGGCTGGCGACTCCTGACTCAGCCTTCCTGTTCCCAGAATTCTCCTCTCTGCTTTTCCTGCCTATACTATACTTTCTGCCTGGCTACTGGCCAATCAGCGTTTTATTTATCAACCAAATCAGAGCAAAACACATTCACAGCATATAGAAAGACATCCCCAGTATGATTCCTAATAATATTCTGTATACTCGCAGATTGGTGCCTTGTCTGCGTGTCATCAAATAGGCTTCATCCAGCAGCAGATGGGAGCAGGTGCAGAGAGCCACAGCCAGACATTACACCAAGAGAGCATCTAGGGGGTCTCCATCAGGTCCCTCCCCTCAGAGGTCATGGAGCCCTGTGGCAGAGGAGGATGAAAGACTACAGGAGGCAGAGGGGATGGAGGACACCAGAGAACATGGCCCACCAAATCAACTAACAACTAAGCAGGGCTCACATAGGCTCACAGACACTTGAAGAGACAGGTAGCTTTGTGTTTTTGTGGGACTCCTAACAGTGGGAGCAGTGTGTCTCTGACTCTTTTGCCTGCTCTTGGGACTCTTTTCCTCCTATTGGATTGGATTGTCCAGTCTTGATACAAAGACTCCCACCTTGCCTTATTGTATCTGGTTTTGTCCTGTTTGGGTTTTGTCTTTTGGAGACCTGATCCTTCCTGAAGAGGAACCAAGGGAGAGTAGATCTGGGGGAGAAGGGAGGTGGCAAGTAGCTTGGAGGAGTGGAGGGAGGGGAAACTGTGGTCAGGGTGTATTGTATAAAGGAAGAATCTATTTTCAATTAAAAAAAATAGCTAAGAACAGACTTCCCCTAGATCTACCAAATGGGCTTTGCACAGGATGATAACCAGACAAGGGGTCCTAGGACTTGGTTTTCCAGAGCAGAAGATTATCTATAGTAGACACTCTTAAGATATTTTCAGCTTCTCTTGAAAGCAGAAGTTACCAAGTGACAGTTCTGTCCAATAAAGTGGAAACAGAACAAAGGTGCCGCTGCTGCACATGCTCCGCCCTTCCCCTGTCTCTCCAGGTACACGGACCGATTAGGAGAGGTGGACGAAGACTCACTCTGCATTCATTGTCTGTGCTTTTCCTCTCTATGACAGCATTTCCAGTCATCTTTACTGGTGCACTGCCTCTGTGAACTTCACCAGAACTGAATGAAGAAAGAAATGTGTATACAAATGCAAGTACACGTTACTACGTACATCTTTTTCTGAAAATAATTTGAGATCGTTACTGTCTCTCAGCTTTGCCACCATTTAAGCCTGACCCTTAGAGCTGAGAATGTCGATTGGATGGTCGAGTACTTGCCTAGTATGTACAAAGCCCTGGATTCATTCCCCAGCACCACATCACAATGCCAGCACTCAGGAGGCAGAGGAGGATTAGGAGTTCAAGGTCACCCTCTGCTACTTAGCAAGTTTGAGGCCAGCCTGAATTAAATGAGACCCTGTCTCAAATATAAATTAGAAAAAAAAAGAGAGAGAGAGATCAATCTTTACACTGAGGAGTTTTGAGTTCCCAGTATCCGGCTTCTTCTGTTAGTCTAGGGGGAATCTTGAGCACAGTCACAAACAGTGAGGGAAGTCTCCCAAGACACACAGCCCCGGAGTTAGCAGGTAAAGGAAGGCTTCTATTGGGATGAAGAAACATACACAGCAAGGCATGCAGAGAGAAGACACTGTCAAACACCGGAGAAGCTGGAGTCGCCTCTCTCCTTGAGTGCTAGAGTTTTAAGGGTCTCTGAGGGGGTCTTCATCCCCTAATTTAGGTTTTATCAGTTTGAATGAAGACAGGGTAAATAGGTCCCAATGTGGCTGTGAACTTGCTGGACCTGGCCCACAGGGAGGAGGGCCCTCCTTGTGGAGAAAAGGTGCTCCAGGCCTGTGTTTTAAGCTGCAAGGCTTTATTCTCAGGCCAGGAAGGAGCCAGCCATCTTGGAAGTTCATCATCTTTAATATTGTGCCCCTTCTCCCTGTCTGTCACCTATCAGGTAATTTTTCTAGCTCCAAGTCCCTGGATTCTTTGCTAGCTGTAATTAATTCCTGCTTTGGTGCAACAAGTTGAATAAAAGACTTACTAAGCACTCTTTTCCTTTACCCACAATACATTACTAACTGCTTTGTATGCAGTAGAAGGATTGTCAACAGTTAGTGAATGACTATACCCAATAAACATTTATTAAGTACTCTATTTGCAAAGACTGCACTAACCACACAGTGTGCCAGACTTTTTCAGTAAAGAGTCAGATAGTAAATATTTTAGGTTCTATGTGTCAAGATGGAAATCTGAGTGTGTAATGTATATGGTTATGTAACCATTTAAAATGTAAACACTAAGACATTTTAAAACTGCCCTTACTTCACAACACAAAAACATCAAAATAAACCAAAGAATTGAATAAAAGGGCTACAAATATGAAATTCTTAAAACATAGGCATAAACCTCCATGGCCTTAGATTAGGCAATGCCTATTTGACACCAACATAAACACAGACAAATTGGCCTCCATCAAAGTAGTTTTCATGTATCAAGTAAGAAAATGAAAGGGCCTAGTCCAGTCCCATGGAGACTCCACAGCTGTTGGTTTAAAGTTCATGAGTTCCCACTAACTTGGTTTGGTTGTCTCTGTAGGTTTTCCCATCATGATCTTGATGTCCCTTGTTCATAGAATCCCTCTTCTCTCTCTTTGACTGGACTTCTAGAGCTTGGTCTGGTGCTTGGCTGTGGATCTCTGCATCTGCTTCCATCAGTTACTGGATGAAGGCTCTATGATGACAGAATATTCACTGATCTGATTATTGGGGTAAGTTAGCTCAGGCACCTCTCCACTATTGCTAGTAGTCTAATCTGGTATCATTCTGTGGGTTCCTGGAAACTTACCTAGCACCAGGTTTCTCCCTATCCCCATGATGTCTCCTTCTATCATGATATCTCTTTCATTGATCTCTCCTCCATCCCTGTTCTAGCTAGATCATCTAGGCCCTCTGCATAAGTGAGACTGATGGATGATATCATTCTGTATGCTGTGAATGTGTTGCTTTGATTGGTTGATAAATAAAGCTGTTTGGCCAATGGTGAGGCAGAATAAGGTTAGGAGGGACATTCTAACTAAAGAGAGAGGAAGGAGAAAAAGCAGAGGAAATGCTGCCAGCTGCCACCATGAAAAGCAAGATGTAAACATACCAGTAAACCATGGGCCACATGGCAGAGTATAGATTTATAGAAATTGGTTAATTTAAGATGTAAGAGATAGCTAACAAGAAGCCTGAGCCATTAGGCCATACAGTTTGTAATTAATATAAGCCTCTGTGTGTTCATTTGGGTCTGAGCAGCTGGGACCATGGGTCCATGGGAGGCAGGCAGGAACAGGAAAACTTCCAACTACATGAGACAGTTGTGTAGCTTGGTCTGCTTAAGGGGCCCCCTGACAGTAGGATCAGGATCCATCCCTGGTGCATGAGGTGGCTTTTTGGAGCCCATTACCTATGGTGGGACACCTTGCATAGCCTTGATGCAGGGGGAGGGGCTTGGACCTGCCTCAACTGAATGTACCAGTCTCTGATGACTCCCCATGGGAGGCCTTACCTTGTGGGAGGAGGGAATGGGGGATGGGTTAGGAAGTAAGGTTGGGGCGGTGGGAGGAGGGAAGAGAGGGGGAATCAGTGGTTGGTAAGTAAAAAAAAAAGAAAGAAAGAAAATGAAAGGGAATAGACAGAATAGGGAAAAGTATCTCATAGGAGTTTAATGTCCAGGAAAAAATAAACTATCCAATTAAAACTAAAGAATGGACAAGGGACTTGTATAGACTTCTCAAAAAACAAAAAAGGCAGATGGCCAATAAACACATGAAAAGGTATTTAGTATTATCACTCACCAAGAAAATGCAAATCAAAGCCACAATGAGGTACCATTTCAAATCTAATACAATGAGTAAATAGATATAATAAAGGAAACGAGAAGTACTGCTGATGGGCGAAAACTGAAATCCTCATACATGGCTAGTAGGATGTAAAAGGGTACGAGAGATGAGGGAAACATTTTATAATTCCTCAAGAAACTAAGCATAAAACTGGCATATCCCCAGGAATCATACTTGTAAATAAAAGCCCATAAGAATGGCCAATGGGAAGTCCAGTGGATGCTTGCACACCAGTGTTCACTGTGGCTTTAGTTATAAAAGCCAACAAACAACCTAGTCCAAGTGACTCTCATTCCACCACAGAAAGGAACCAAATTTTGACATGGGCTATGTAGTAGATAATTTTAGATGCCAGCATGAATGGATTAAGTGACACTCAAACAGAGAGTCAAATACTATGTATATCCAGGTATATGTCTAGGAGAGCGTTTCTAGATGAGATGAGCATTGGAATCAGTAAAGTGGGTGCATTGGTTACTGTTCTCAGTGTGACCAAGACACATGGCATGAATAACTTAAGGGCTGAAATGTTGATTTTGGTCACAGTTTCAGAGGGTATAGTCAGTCTATTGTGATAAGAAAGACATGGTTGCCAGATGGTCTTGGTCCATAATGGCAGGAGCCCATAACATGGCTTGTTTATAAATCAGTAGATCACGAAACAGAGATTATGGTGGTATTGTGTTCCCCAAAGTGTTGTGCATGCTAATAAACTTATCTGGGGTCAGAGAAGAGAACATAGAGGATAGGCAGTGGTGGCACACACCTTTAGTCCTAGCATTCCAGAGGCAGAAATCCCTCTGGATCTCTGTGAGCTCAAGGCCACATTGGAAACAGTCAGGCATGGTCACTCATGCCTTCAATTCCAGAAAGTGAGCCTTTAATCCCAGAAAGTGATGGCAGAAAACAGAAAGACATATAAGGCATGAGGACCAGAAACTAGAAACATTTGGCTGGTTAAGCTTTCAGGCTTTCGAGCAGCAGTTCAGCTGAGATTCATTCGGATGAGGACTCAGAGGCTTACAGTCTGAGAAAACAAGATCAGCTGAAAAGTTGGCCAGTAAGATTGTTCATCTACAAGAGATGAGACCAGAAGCTGGGTCAGGCTATTACCCTGAACGCTGGTAATTTATATCTACCACCTAGGTCCTATGTTCCCTTAGTTCCACTTCCTCTCAAAACAGCATAAGCTAAAGATACAGATTTTAAACACATGAACCTATAGTGAATGTTTCATATTCAATCCATCATACTCAGCAACTTTCAATATGAGAGGGTATCAAATAGGAGAAAGAACAAAGAAAGAGTTGTCCTGTCCACCCCTCCTCTCTCCACAGATAGATAGATGTGTAGCTATAAAGACATAGATAGATAGATAGATAGATAGATAGATAGATAGATAGATAGATAGATAGATAGATGATAGATAGATAGAGATAGTTATAGAGATAGAAACATAGATAGATACACACGGAGATACAGAGATACATACAAAGGTAGACAGAGATAACAGATCTAGATATTTTGGACCTCGAGTACTCTTTTCCTTCCCTTTTATACTGGAACTCTAGCTCTCTAGACTTGTCCTCCAGGACTTGGACTTGGAGCCTTCCTGATCCTGCACAGTAATGGGTAGCTAAGCCATACTATTGCTTCCTTGTTCCCTCAGTTTGGTGATGGCAAGTCATGAGACTTCACAGCCTCCATAATTATGTGAGACAATTATTTCTACTAAGTCACTTTTCATGTATCTATTTATAAAGACATATTATGTAACATTGATGTACATCCTAAGAAATGTCATCAGGCAACGTTGCTAATGTGCAAGCACCATAGAATGTACTTACACAAATGTAGGTGGTGTAGTCTACTGCACACCTAGGCTATAGGGAGCGGCCCATTATACCCAGGCCCATGAGGAACAAAGCAACACAAGATTAAATCAAGCAGAACAACAAAACCATCAAGATAGGAAGTAGTCTTGGATTACATGAAGCTGCTGGCAGTGTGATGAGGCACACCAGTTTATGGAATTAGCATGATTCTTGCTAAACTTGAGAACTCAGAGATAAATAGATTCTGAGGCCAAAAACAAGGGCCTAGTTAAAGAGAGGTGAGAGGAGCCTTTGTTTGGTCTAGGAGAGAAAATTAGTCTGTAAGAGCGACTGGAAAGGAAGAGACCAAGACTGAGAGAAACGTGACACCCAGAGAGCAGAGGTTCAGTGGGCTTCTCAGTGCTGAGGTCACACTTTGGATTTGGGTCTCCATTGGCATCTGAGTATACATAACAACCTTCTCTGTGAGCAGATACTTGATGTCTGCCATTCACATGCCTGGGCCAAGCTGCATTCCTCTTGGCTCTGTGGCCTCTGGATTGCTATACTGTATCCCTCACACTTCTGATCAAACCACTGAGAAACATTGCCCCTGAACTTGCCCTTGTTTTTAAATCAAAGACTGGAGTATCTGCTGGTGGCCTTCTATAACTAAGTTCTAGAAGCTTTGTACTTTAGTCTTGAGGGCCAAGATGATGGCCCTTTATGCTGCTAGCTTAGTGTGCTGTACTGCTTTTTAAAGTTTTCCTTTACTTTACATAGGTCGAGCCCTAATATCAGTAGACCCATGAGAGGAGTCTAGATGGAGAGCCATAGGCCCTTGGCCCAGCCTTATCCATCCCTGTCCAGCTCTCTCATACTCCAAGGAGGGCCCACAGTCAGCACAGTCTCCAAAACCAGCATCCTTTGACCCTGTCTTTGAGACACACAGAATAACAGTGCTCTCCCTGCTCAGGAATCGGGTGATAAACCCAGGAGGTGGGCAGGAAATCTAAGGTGTGGTGTTTGAGACATGGCCTTTCTCCACATGACTCTATGGTTACTTTTCCAAATAGTTTAAGGTAGTTCTGATTTCCTCTAACTTTTATTGAACTCTTCCTGGTTGACCCCTTTCAGCATCCTGTGTTGCGCACTGGAACCCTGGGTGAGACAACTGTGCTTTTATCACATTTGACCCAGGGGCCCCAGGCAGCAAGGAGTCGCTTCTAAAGCACTTCTGGGTTCCCTGGTTCCCTCTCATCCTCACCACACCCAGGCTGACAGCAGAATGGGAGCTGGAGCCAGATCTCCCGCCTCCTTCCAGTGCCCTTTAATCCTGTCACCGCCTCACATGGGGCCACACTCAGGACAGTTACAGGCTTTGCTGTTGGAGCTAACATTGTCAGGCCCTAGCCAGAGTCAAGGACATCCTCAGGGGTAGAAGAAGCTTCTTCCTGAGGGAGCAAAATGCTGAGGACACAATCCAGAGAATATGAACGAACAAAAAAAGGCTGTTATGCTTTATTTGATTAATGGCTAGAGAAAAATCATAAATCATATTATCACTTCCTTCTCATGCCATGTATGGGTGTGTGTGTGTGTGTGTGTGTGTGTGTGTGTGTGTGTGTGTGTGTGTGTGTACAGCATGGTGTGTGTATGGAGGTCAGAGGACAAGTTCTGGTGTTGGGCCTTGTCATCCATGATTTTTTTCTTTTTCAAGATAGGGTTTCACTGTGTAGCTCTGGCTGTCCTGGAACTCACTTTGTAGACCAGGCTGGCCTCGAACTCACAGAGATCCCACCTGCTTCTGCTGGCATTAAAGGCGTGTGCCACCACCGCCTGGCTACCATCCGTGATTTTGGAGACAGGGTATCTTGCTGTTTGACCCGGCTGGCTGGCTGGCTGGCCAGTTCCCAGGGAGTCTCCTGTTTACTGGTTCACTGCCCATCTCACTCCAGAAGCCCTGTGGTTGCAGACACGTGCTGCCACATCTAGTTTTAACATGGGAATTCAAGCTCAACTCAAGCGCTTTCTCCACTGAGCCATCTCTGCAGCCTGGTGTGGATCCTTTCCTATTGAACCAGAGAGATAGTCAAACAGACCCTTTTGATATTTGCTACTACTGTTCCAGTAAAAACTAAACTGAGAACAAGCTGTAACAGCAGCCACAGAAAGTCACATATTGGACTGGGCAAGATGGCACATGCCTTGTTCCCAGCACTGGGGAGGCAGAGACAGGGGGATCTCTGCGAGTTTAAGGCCAGTTTGGTCAATATAGCAAGTTCTCAGCCAGCCAAGGCTACATAGTGAGACTCTGTTCAAGGAAAAAAAAAGGGGGGGAGCTACATGTTGTTGCCATCTCTTCAGCCTCCAGCTTGAAGTATTTGTTATTTCAGCCTTGCTGCCCATTAACTGATGTATGTATGTATATCACATACTGTATTCCAGAGAAACCAATCATGCTAAAATCTGATCCTTTATCCCCCAGAATATTTCCATGTCAGCATGGCTTCTTGAAAATACTGGCAATATTTAATGGAAGCCGTGTTGATTTTGTGCTGGGATTCCATGTCGGTATGCGTTAAATAAAGGCTGTTTGTAATGTAGATGAACAAGTAAAAGAATACAGACCCATTGCTTTTCTGTGGAAGTCATTTGAGGGTTGACAGAGGAGGGGTCCTGAGAGCAAACTTTCAGACTTCCCCCATGATTTCTTTTCAATTGATCTCCTCTTGGCACCAAGCAAACATTTTAAATCACCAGTTGTTCCCTGAGGTTGACAATAAATCCAAGCAGGAATTTATTTAATATCCACACAGAATTTTGATGAAAGTGACTTCCTGTTCTCTGCTATTCCCATAAAGCCAAACAAACTTAGTATTCTGATACCACCATTTCTTTTTGTGTTATAAAAACCAAGTCAAAAATCAAATAACAGAGACAAGACAATAAATACAGAAACTGGTGCAATTTCAGAAGGACATAATTCCATTTCAGGGATGAGGAAACTGGAGCCAGGAGTTGTGACGTGGGTTATCTAAGGTTAAAGAGATCAGAGTGTCTATGAAGGGGGCTTCTGGGTACATTTGAATATGTAATTGATAACTAGATGGAGGAGACTTTGTTTTCAGGTCATCAGTCTAGCAAATATAGAGATAGTGGCTAATGAAAGGAGGAAAATATATTACCTAGCACAGAACACAGAGCAGTACCCAAGGAGGAAGGCCTGGTAGTACCTCTGTGATTGATGGTTAATCTCAGTTGTCCACTAGATGAAATCAAGAATCAACTGGGAAATAGGTTCTCTTGCCATACATACTTGATGGGGATTACCTTGATTTGATTAGGCTAATTGGGGTGGGATGGGAAGGTCCACCCACTGTGGGTGGTACCATTCCCTGGGCTTGTAACCAAGACTATATATAAAGGAGTCCATGAGCTGAGCACTCTCTACTTCCTGACAGTAGATGCAATGTGAGCAACTGCCTCAAGCTCCTGCTGCTACAACCTCCCAGCTATGAGGGACTGGACCCTTGAAATGTGAGCCAAGATAAGCCCTTTCTCCCTCCAGTCATTTTTGTCAGGATAGTTTTTTATCTACCTTTATTTTAGCAACAGAAAAAGTAGCTAAAATAACCCCCCACCAGCAAGCAGCAAAGAGGATAGAGAGAGCAGATTGAGTAGATGCCCATAAAGTCTCCTGCATCTTCATTCACATCAATCATGACTTGGTCTCAAAAGCTTGGAGGGTAGAAAATACGGAGAGGAGCAATAAACAATGGCTGTCAGCCTTTGTAGAACTTTAGAACGATAGTGGAGCTTACGAAAAATCTGTATATCCATGTCACAGCCCAGACCCATTTTATCTACATGTTTTCAATGTGGTCCAATTTGTATACTAAGTTGAGAGCCACTGCTCTGAACAACTCTAGTATAGGTCAAGGAAAGGCAAGGTAGGTGCAGGTTATCCCTAAATCCTTGAGGGATATATATCTACTTTCCTCTGTAATGTTCCCTGGAGCTACTGTTAGAAACAAGATCTTGTCTCTTGTCTTTTTAATAGCTAAATGATGACACATTAGATTGCTGAGCTTGGACCATTCTACCATTGACTGTCTTTATTTTTACTTTATTTAATCATGACTTCCTAACAAACCACCCCTAATTTTAGTGATTTATAGGAATGACTAACCTGTGGGTTGGCTGGATAATGTAACTGCTGACATTCTGGGTTCACCCTCACAGTTGTATTCAGCTAGGCTGAAAGACAAAAGCCAGCCTTATTCACACATCTACAGCTGGTGTTGGTGATAACTGGATCTTCTGGATCCCTTTCCTTGTGACCTTTCATCTTCAGTAGCTAGACTGGCTTCCTTGAGTGTAAGTCACATGAACATTTCAAGAGAATGAAAGGGAAGTTGCAAGTCTCTTAAGGACAGACCTCAGAAATAACTATAACATCACTTTGGCTGCATTTTATTGATTTTGATAAACAGAATACATCTCATATACCTCACTACAGGAAATATATTTGCCTGAGGGTCTCAGCTGCTATGATTCAAAATGCATTACTGTGTTTGTACAGAGGCCACACGGAGGAGAGAAGGTAGACCTTTACCTTGTTTTAACTCAGATTTCTTCCCTACTTTTTTTCCTAGAGGATTCTCCAGTGGCTTTGCAAAACCTTCCTTAGAGACTTCTACCTGATGCCCTCTCTTCCTTTTCACACAGGTTGAATTTATATTGTGACCTTGTGGCTCTCCCAACTTCCTCTTAGAATTTTTTTCACATAATCTCGCTCCCCACCCATAAGATCTGGGCACATTTTCTCTGCCTCTACATCTTTAGGAGGACATGGGTTAAAACAGTGGGTTAACCATCATTGTCAACTTGACTGGAATTTCCTAGAAGGTTGGGTATTTGTATGGAGGATTAGCTTAGAGGGAAAGACACACCCTGAATGTGAGGAGCCCCATCTTATGGGGCTGAAAATTTGAGAACCATAAGGGGAAAAAAAGAATGAAGGGTATATCTTGATGGGGACAGCAGTCACAGAGCAGAGGAACATGGAAGTTCCTGCCATCTTTGAAAATAAGTAGCATGAATTCCCCTCAGAAATGGCTCATTTCTCACTCTTAGCTATGCATTGTGGGTGAGTTGATTTCCACTCCTAATACCATGATGGACATGTGATCAATTGCTTGCCAATGAGGGCTCACCCTTGGCTTATGGGCGTATCCTTGTTAAAACTACTGGAGCAGCAAGGCTTTCACTGGCACTCTAGGGAGAAGATTACTTTCCTCTTGGACTTAAAAAGGGCATTATGTGGCTGTAGCTCTCCACATGGCTTCTAGCACTTCAATTTCTCTTAACTATGCCTCCATTTATATTATTTTTGTATTACTGTATAAGAAATTACCATGCATTAGTGGTTTAAGATAATATATGTATTAGTTCACTGTTTCAGGGGTCAGGGCATTCCTATGTAGATTTTTTTTTTTCAGTCTCGTAGATCTGAAAATCAAGGGTGTCAGGAGGCTTGCGTGCTCATTTGGAGGTTCACCTGGGGAATAATTTGCTTCTGGGCTCATTTAGGTGGCTGGCAAATTCATTTCCTTCAAGTTATTTGCCTGAAGGTCCTGGCTTTCTGCTGGCCATTGGCTACAGTCTACTCTCAATCTCTAGCTGCCCACAGTTCTTACTATATATCCCATAATATGCCAATTACAGCCTGCAGTAAGGAAGTTACATAATTGTAGGGCTAGTATCCTGCAACCTTTGCCATATTCCATTAGCTAGAGGCAAGTTGCAAGCTTCACCAGAATGTAAGACAAGGGGATTTCACAAGGCACATCTATCCCAGGCCACATTAGCATGCACCTGACTATCTGAGATCCAAGACACACTGAGGAAGGTGGAACATTCATTGCTGAAGGAATTCTTTAGCTCTGTCCTGTCTTTCCCAGTGTATCAGGCCACAGTCTGATTTATTCACCTTCTCTAGCAAACCCTTCACAGTGAGCAGTCACTTAAATAAATCTGGCTGAATCTGTTTGTTTTTTTTTTTAATTTTATTTTTTGTGCAAAGGTTGAAAACTATGTGAATTTGGAATTAGTCAGGTAGACTAAGTCAAGATGATCCCAATTTTGTTGACAACACTTGAATCACTATAATCAGGATCCGGTTGAATATGTAACTTCTGTCCATTAGGCCCAGTGGGGCACTGACTTTGGTCACATTTGTGTCACAGAGTTTCTTTCCAACCTGTCTGATTTGGTGCTCATTCACCTTGACAGCCACCATGAACACCGTGGGAGCCCACAGATATTTCCTAGTGAGATCTGAGCTTGCTTTACCCAGCAGGGTTGTATTAGGGATGGCTTCACCACGTGCTTGGTTACCAGGTGTTTGGAAGGGTCTGCACTTGGCTGTGCTAGGGAGAAGTCGTTTACCCCACCCGTTGGCATTCCTAAAAGAAAGCCCTTTTGAAGAGACAAAAGAGATATTGATCCAGGTCCTCCCAAAACTATCCTGTGTTTCTGTCTGTCTTCTCCACACTATCTTTCTATCTAAATATTTCAGTAAGAGTACCCCGGGGGAAAGTGGGAGCTGGCCTCCCCCAGAACACACGGGTACTGCCTTCTATTTTCTCCATGGCTGACTCAGTAGTAATGGACAATGGCATAGTGGTCAAGCTTGTTTCTTCTGGGAGTGCTCTTGGAGGGTTTTCGTGCTGCCTTGGGAGCTGCAGGGGAACATGGGCTATGGCTGTGGATGCCATTCAGCATGGCCTCTCAGTTTTCAAGGCCTTCACTTGGACTTCAGCTTTAGGAGGGGCAGGTACTTCTTCATGTCTGGCGCTATCTTGGTAAAAAGACTGGCTTTGTCTTAAGATGTCCTTTTGGATCTGGCCCCAGATGTCCACTAGCTAGATGATGTTTGCTTCTGCCTGCTCTCAAACTCCTAAGACACCCCAGCTGATACACAAGCAGTAAGAGAGAGGGCAGGTGTTTATAGGCCTAAGTTGTTTTTGAATGGCAATAAGAGGAACCAAACAATGACTACAGAGGTAGAAACATGGACTTGGTAGCATGGTGAAAAGCAAACAATTCCAATGATGTAATGTTAGACAATCATTTGTTTGTTTGCTTTCTTGCTATGTTTTTTTAATTAACGTAATTTTGTATTGATTCTTTGGGAATTTCAATCCTGCTCACTTCCCAGTCCCTCCATATCCGCCCCTCACTCCCATAGTGTTCCCCCCACAAGAAAAATTTAAAAATACTAATTAAAAACAAATAAACAACCCACTTCAATTCTCCATCTTCCCCGTCTCTCCAACACCTCTTCACTCATCTTAGTGGCATAGGGAGCTGCGGTGTGTCACGAAGTATGCCCTTTTGTCCACTCGGCTTTACTTGCAAATGTTCCTTGCAGTAAGTTGTTGGTCTGGTTCAAGGCCTCTGGCTTCTGGTACACCATCAGTACTGTACCCTCACTGAAACTCCTCTCAGATATCCTGCTGTTACTCCAATCATGGAGATCCTGTGGCTATGGTTCCACAGAACCAGTCTATTCATGAGCTCCATCGGGTCATAAATGGGTAGATGGGTGTGGATTTGGGTGGTAGCTGATTTGGTCAGTCTTCTGCTCCCATGGTAAGGGGTGGAGTCAGCTCTCCTGTGAGGGGTGGGCCTAGATCTTTTACAGCAGTGGTCAGCAATGGGCAGGATCAACTCTCCCAAGACCAGCAAAGGGCAATGCCAGCTCAGCATGGCCCTCAGATTTCAACACAAATAGTTCCTATGGTAACATGGTTCCTGTGGTAACATGGGCCACAGAGATCAACACAGAAACTCCAGCTGCAATAGGACTGAAGACCCAGACATGGCCCTCAGCAGCAGCTCAAACCCAGACATCACCATGGCCCCAGTGGGCAGCACAGGCCTCCCAGATCAGTATGGTCCCAGCAGCAGCATGGCCCTAGGACACCAACATAGTCTCAGGTGGCTAACCAGACCCCAGGTATCCACTTTGCTCTTGATGGTAACAGGAGCTATGGATATCAACACAGACCCCAGCTTCTGTAGGACCACAGACCCAAACATAGTTCTCTGCAGCAACCTGGGCCCATTCATCACCATAGCATCAGCAGCAGCACAGACCACCCCGATCCAGCCGGGCCTCGGCAGCAGCATGGATTACTCAGATGGCGGTCCAGACCCCAGGCACCCACCCAGTCTTTAGTGGTAACTGAAGCCATGGACATCAACATAAACCCTGGCTGTTGTAGGGTTACAAATATTGGACAGTCTTACAAGGCAAGTGCTGTTCTCCTATATGATGGATGATATAACTTGAGGCAGAGACAACAACTTGCTCCAGGTCACACAGATTGGAATCAAATCAGAAAGCTGGGCTCTGGAGTCTTACTCTGTCCTCACACACTGTCACCTTGCCTTCTAATAGTTTCCAAAGGAGTTCTCTTTGCAGCACTTTCCAGCGGGGCGCTGACCTGACCACAGATTTGCTTAGACAACAAGCAAAGAGATATTCAAGGAAGCACTTTACCTGAAGGGCCATTGCGTTCCACATGAGGCTGACACTCAAGGAAAACCGAGTCACAGCACAGCAGCTCCTTTATCAGCTAAAGAGAGCCTCATGTAGCACTGGCTGAAAACGGGTAGGTTTGTGCACGAGACACCTTTGCTTCTGAGCTAACTCCTCTACAGATATAGCTCAGCAGCTGCGACTCAAGGAAACTCCTGTCTGCCAGAGCTCTCACAGCTGTGACAGGGGTACAGCACTTACCTGCCTGCCAGGGAAAGACGTTGGAACAAATCCCCAGCTGTAGTTGCCAAGGTGCCGCCATTCAGGGGAAGCCACTGCTGCTCTCTTGTGAGAGGCGTGGAAAATCCCGAGCGGGCTGCTTCCTTCCCTAGACACAAGTGCATTGTGAGGGAATGAAAAACAGCGTTGGTCCATTTGGCCCATAAAGACCCATTTCCTGTCTACCTACCTGTTTCAGGGTAGATTAAAGAGGTTTCTTCAGCATTTCCCAGGTTATAATTGCATAGTGTTGTGTCCTTCTCTCATGGCCTCCCTTCTCACTGGTGCACAGTCAGAGAGAGAACTGAAGAATTTAGGGAAGCGTTGTACTCCTGTTATATCAATGGAAGGACCAGAGAGGAGTTTCTCTTGAGTCACAGTTACTGAGCAATATCTGCAGGGAAGTTATCTTAGAAGCTGAGGCAAAGGAGTCTCAGGCATGTCAGAGAATTCACTTTTCTTAGGGAGAACTAAGAAGTTATCTGTCTTAGGGTTTCTATTGCCTTGAAAAGACACCATGACCACAGGAACTCTTATAAAGGAAAACATTTAATTGTGGTGACTCACTTATTGTTCAGAGGTTTAGTCCATTCTCAACATGGCAGGAAGCAAGGCAGCATGCAGACAGACATGGTGCCAGAGAAGGAGCTGAGAGTTCTTATATCTTGACTCACAACCAAGAGGAAGAGGTCTGAGGCACGGGGTGTGGCTTGAGCATATACGAGACCTCAAAGCCTCCTCCACAGTGACACACTTCCTCCAACAAGACCATACCTACTCCAACAAGGCCATACCTCCTAATAGTGCCACTCTCTTTGGGGGTCATTTTCTTTCAAACCACCACATTACCTCATCCTTTTTCCCTTTCTCATTTCAGACCATGGTAGCAAGGATAGAAGTTTCCAGGGACACCCCATCCCCCAATCTGTATCATCTAGTTATTCTGGAGTGCTAGGAGAAGAGGTGCTTTGCAAAAGTGTTTCTAGAACACAAATTCATCCCCTGAACTGTACTGTCCAATGTGTAACTGCCAGACACACGTGCTACAATGCTACAAAGATTTTGAAAGGAAAAGAGAAGCAGCTGTAGAATCCATGTTGAGCCTCCTCAAAACTCATAATACTAATGGGTATTACATCACAGCATGGGATGGAATCAGGAGGCGGTCCTTTGGAAGACTATTGGATTTCTGTGTCCTTACGGGAAATGTTGGAGCCCACCTAGGTTTCCTAGTGGCTTTACCCAGAAGGTCTGCATAAGAGGATGATTGGACCACAGGCCTGGGTACCAGGTATTTGGAAGGGTCTACACTTGGCTATATCTAACAAGAGGAAGGTCTTTTACCCCCTTCCCCCCGGCATTGTTATAAAAAGACCTTTTGAATAAAGTTCTGGGCTGGTGGGTTTTGACCCAGGCCCTTCCAAGGCTATCCTGTGTTTCTGTCTTTCCTCTCATCATCTAGGTATCTCTTTCTATCTAAATATTCCTTATTTCTCCCTGCTCAAGAGTACCCTGGTCATAAAAGTGGGGCTGGTTCCCCCACAGGGAGGTAAAGAAGACCTGATAGATAATGCACTGTCTACAGTACAAGGACCAGCAAGAGGTCTGCTTCTGCAGATGGCAAGGGAGTTCTCAGTGGACTGAATCCATCAACATCTTGGTCTTGAACTTCCTCCTCAGCTGTGAGAAATAAATGCCACTGTTTGACCCACCCAGCCTATGATATTTTTGTTACAGCTTCTGAGCTGACACAGATGGCAAAGGTTCACTAATAATTTTATACTATTTCCGTGTAGAGGTATATTGGCTCCATTGGGTTTGATAATATAACTTAGCTTTCTAAGTTCTCTTCACTCAGTAGAAGGTGCAAAGCTACACACTCATTCCGTCCTTTCTGTCCCTATCACACAGTGCTGCTTTTAAGCACTGAGAGTTTTCCAAAAAAATTCAAATCTGTGTTTTAAAAACTTTACTTTGAAGCTGGATACAATGGCACATACTTGTAATCTCAGCACTTGGGAGGTGAGGCAGGAGGATCAAGAGTTTGAAGCAAGCCTTGGCTTTATAGTGACTTCGAGACTAGTCTGAACTACAAGCTAAACCCCAACTCTTTCTCTCTCTCTTTCTCTTCCTGTCATCATGTGTGTGTGTGTGTTTCTATCTCTCTCTCTCTCTCTCTCTCTCTCTCTCTCTCTCTCTCTCTCTCTCTCTCTCTCACACACACACACACACACACACACACACACACACACACACAAAGACTTCAAAATAGTTGTAGATTTGTAAGTTATAAGAAATAATACAGTGATCCCCTGTACCCTTTCCTACAGTTTCCCACAAAGGTAACTTCTTGGAAACCTATAGCTCAAAATCACAAGCTGGATATTGAAATCCATATGGTTAAGATTCAGAAGGCCCCCAAGACCACA
This sequence comes from Peromyscus leucopus, assembly GCF_004664715.2. Lineage (NCBI taxonomy): Eukaryota > Metazoa > Chordata > Mammalia > Rodentia > Cricetidae > Peromyscus > Peromyscus leucopus. The sequence continues at coordinate 10,046,547 of NC_051063.1, read as the reverse complement.
AGGTAGAATAGCTCCTCAGACCCATGTATTCATTTCTTGTTATGTTTTGGGCTCTTTGTCTTTCAGGGGTACCAGTACTTTTGTCAGATTTTAGACTGTAAATATGTGCTCACACTTTCATCCTCTTAGTTGGAGCTTTCTGGAAAAAATAATGATTTTAGCCAGGTGGTGGTGCACACCTTTAATCCCAGTACTTGGGAGGCAGAGGTAGGTGGATCTCTGTGAGTTCGATGCTAGCTTGGTCTACAGAGCTAGTTCCAAACAGCCAGGACTACATGAAGAAACCCTGTCTCAAAGAACAGAAAAAAAAAAAATTGGATGAAGTTTTATTTATCAAGGCTTTGTTTATGTCTTAATTTACATGCTTTTAGCTCCAAGCCTAAGAAACAATGTCTTATATCCTGCCTTTTTTTCCCCCTGTGTGTGTGTTTTTTTTTTTTCCCTAAACGTTCTACAGTTCGGTAATTTTATGATTTTTGTCTGTGATTCATTTAGTTTTTCTGTACAGTGTCATATCTGCCGGTGGAAGTATTGCTGTCTGTGGATCCCCAGCACCATTTGCGGACAAGCCTATATCATCTTCATTGATTGGTGCTTTTGTGGAAAATCAGGTAGGTATATTTGTATAGGACCTGTTTACCTATTCTCTGTTCCATGGATGTGGGTGTCTGTTCATAGTACCACACAGTAGCTCCATAAATCTTGGACACAGCTAGACTGATTATTCCTCCCAGTTTTCTTTCTCAAAGTTGTTTAAGCCCTTCTACCTCCTTCACCATGTCTTTGATATTCTAATATTTGATAGAGGGTAAATCTTGTTTATATCTACAAAAAAAATCACTGGCATTTGGATAGGTGGATTAATCCTGTAAATTAGTTTGGGAGGACATCTCTATTATGCTGAGGTTTCTGTTCAAATACCATGGTTTGTCTATTTACTTCCAGGCCTTATTTGTCAGCATCTTCTTGTTTTCAGAATAAAAATCCTGCACATTTGTAAGATTTCTACCCAAGGATTTCTCTTTTTCAATCACTGTAAAACTGATTGAAATGCTACTGTAGCTTCAGTTTTAGCCATCACTACTAGGATGGAAAAATTGCTTTAAATATATTTATCTCATACGCTGAGAAGTTAATGAATCTACTTACCAGCTATAAGTGGTTCCCTTCTCTCCGTTTTCTTCGCCCCCCCCCCCCCGCCTCCCTCTGTACAGCCAAACCCAGAGCTTGTGCAAGCTAAGCATGGGCCTAGCCCCACTAAGCAATACCTCCGGCTCTCATTCTGTTGTTCAGAGTTCTCAGCTGTATTTTTAGTTCAATTATTATGGTTTTTAGGTTGTAAAATTTTCACTCTACTTAATATTCATTTAGTGAGGCTGTCTCTATCTTGAATTTTTTGTTTTTGTTTTCTTTATCCTTGCAAACAGAGTTATTTTTTTTTCTGATTTTTTTTTTTTTAAGATTTATTTTTTTTTAAGATTTATTTATTTATTTATTATTTATTCAATGTTCTGCCTGCATGTATCCCTGCAGGCCAGAAGAGGGCACCAGATCTCATTACAGATGGTTGTGAGCCACCATGTGGTTGCTGGGAATTGAACTCAGGACCTCTGGAAGAGCAGCCAGTGCTCTTAACCTCTGAGCCATCTCTCCAGCCCGCAACAAGTTATTTTTAACTGGTCATTGGAACATTTTCATGTTTGATCCCTTTACAATGTTGATAAACCATCCCTACCTTTGTGTTGGCATCTCTCAGTTGTTACTTTTCATTTATTTTGAGATATTCCTGGTTCTTAGCATGACTGAGCTTCAGGTGAAATCTGGACATTTTGTATGTGTGCTTGTAGAGGTCAGAGGTCAGCCCATGTCATTACTTGGGAGTTATCCACCCTGTATTTTTTGAGACAAAGTCTCCCACCACACTGAGCCTAAGCCTGCAGAATTAGGTTAGTTAGGACATAAAACTCCAAGGATTTGCCTGTCTCTGCCTCCTCAGTGGTGGGATTATAGGCACATGACATCATACCTGGCTTTTTTACTTGGTTATGATCAGAACTCTGGTCCTCAGCTTTGTCCAGACTTTTGTGTGTCTTCTGTTAACTCAACACAAACTAGACTTATCTGAAAGGAGGGAACTTTAATTGAGAAATGTTTTGATAAGATCTGGCTATAAGGCATTTTCTTAATGAGTTATTGATGGGGGTGGGGGCTAGCCCATGGTTGGTGGTGCCATCCTGGGCTGGTGATCCTGGGTTCTCTAAGAAAGCAGGCTGAGCAAGCCATGGAAAGCAAACCAGTAAGCAGTGTGGTGATATTCCCCGAAATATTGTGCAACCTAATAAACTTACCTGGGGTCAGAGACTAGAACAGCCATAATATTAAACATAGAAGTTAGGCAGTGGTAGCATATGTCTTTAATCCTAGCATTCCAGAGGCAGAGATCCGCCTGGATCTTTGTGAGTTCAAAGCCTCCCTGGAAACAGCCAGGCATGGTGATACAAGCCTTTAATCCCAGGAAGTGATGGCAGGAAGAGAAAGGTATTTAAGGCGTGAGGACCAGGAAGTAGAGCTGTTAAGCTTTTAGGCTTTTGAGCAGCAGTTCAGCTGAGATTCAATCTGGATGAGGACTCAGAGGCTTCCAGTCTGAGGAAACAGGATCAGCTGAGGATTTGGCAAGGTGAGGTAGCTGTAGCTTATTCTGCTTCTCTGATCTTCCAGCATTTACCCCAATACCTGGCTCCCAGGTTTGTTTTCATTAATAAGAACTTCTAAGATTCATGCTACAGACAAGATCAGGCGCGTTCAGGATGGTATGGCCAAAGACAGCGCCTTCTTAGAAAATTGGGAATCAATCTCCCCCAAGACCCAGCTATACCACTCTTGGGCATATTCCCAAGGAATGCTCAATCATACCACAAGGTCACATGCTCAGCTTTGTTCATAGCAGCATTATTTGTAATAGCCAGAACCTAGAAACAACCTAGATGCCCTTCAACTGAAGAACTGCTAGAAACCTCATCCAATGACTGATGGAAGAGGATGCAGAGATCTACGGCCAGGCCCCAGGTGGAGCTCCAGGAGTTCATTTGGCAAGAAAGAGGAGGGTTTGTATGAGCGAGAATTGTTGAGACCAAGATTGGAAAAAGCACATGGACAAATATCTAAACAAATGGAAATACATGAACTATGAACCAATAGCTGAGGAGCCCCCAACTGGATCAGGCCCTCTGGATAAGTGAGACAGTTGATTAACTTGAACTGTTTGTTAGGCCCCCAGGCAGTGTCCTGTCCTTAGTGCATGAGCTGGGGCCTATGCAGGGACACTTTGCTCAGCCTGGGTGAAGGGAGGAGGGGACTGGACCTGCCTTGACTGAATCTACCAGGCTGAGCTGAATCCCCAGGGGAGTTCTTGCCCTGGAGGAGGTGGGAATTGGGGGGTGCAGCGGGGGGGGGAGCGGGGGGGAGCGGGAGGAGGGAGGACAGGGGAATCCATGGCTGATATGTAAAATTAAATTAAATTATATAAAAAAAAGATTCATGCTACAAAGCAGCACCCAGCCACAGCCTCTATATCAGCTCCTGCCTCTAGGATCCTGCCCTGTTTGAGTTCCTGTTTTGACTTCCTTCTATGATGGACTATGATGTAGAAGTGTAAGTCAAATAAATCCTTTTCTCCCAACTTGCTTTTTGCTCATGGTGTTTCATCGAAGCAATAGGAACCCTAACTAAGTCACCCAGCAGGCGCTTTATTGACTAAGCCGCCTTCCCAGGTTCACTGGGTAATAGTTTTTGTTTTTGTTTGGTTTTTTATTTGTTTGTTTGGTTGGTTGGTTGGTTTTCTACTATCTTAGCACGTGTCTTGGGGATCATTTATTCTCTCCATGACCATGGATGCTAATTATTGCCTTTTGCTCCAATACATCTATTAAACAATCACTGGACTACTTCATGGGTGGAGATATTTCTGCTACAGTAAAAACCCCAGCTGTTGTTGCTTTTAGTTCTTTTATAACTTTCCCTCTTAATTTTTTTGGGAACTAAAACAACAACTGGAAATATTTGTGAAATAGTTACCGTGGGTCAAACACTGTGGGAAATACCATATCCCATTTAATTTGTATGACAGCCTTAAGATGTCAGCTCTGTTGTGACTTCCAGGTTACAGTTGACCAGGAGCTTAAAGAGGGTCCATGTAGCTCACTCCAGTTAAATGGATAATTACAGCCAAGTCAGAAATCCAAGAATGGTCACAGGATTGCTTAGACGTCTTCCTTCCCCACCACCATTCAGGGCTGTAGGTACAGTGGCTGTCCACAGGGATAAGAACACTGAGAACTCCTACCTCTGTGCAGTTCCTTTATGCTTTTTCTTTAGGCTTTGGAGATTTAGTTCTGTTTACACTGAAGACTGAAGTTTGTGTGGCTGAGGGCACTAACATAGTCTTGTATCTTACAAAGAAGGTTTATATGCAGGGACTTGAATCGTTGTGAATGCTGGAGAGAAATAGTACATGTAATAGATACATTCCCAAAGATTCAAAAGTCCCTTTGATTTATCCCAGAGATTTATACCCTGTGACTGTGAACTGACAAGGTCATTGCTCCAGAGTTTTCTAAATGTGGCATGCTTAGTTATAAGAGAAATTTTAACTGTACATTCATTTAATCTTTTTAAATTTCACATTCCAAAGGAAGACCCACACATTGGAAGGCATAATCTCTGGGAATAGATTTGTTTTTGAATAGGAAAACATGTCTATACCCAATTTCCAGATCTCTCATTGTTCTATGTGCTCTCTGCCCAAAACATCACTGATAACATAGGGTTCTTTAACCAGTAGAAAGGGAGGAAGTAGGAGCTAAAACACTCAGGAGGGCAGGCTGTGCACCTCTCCAGAGTGGCACAATAGAGCCAACTCTGTTAGCACATGTGTGGGTGAGCCAGCCCTGAAGATATGAGCATGGGAGAGCTGCCCCACTTTCTCATCTATCTATGGCAGCATGGGCAGGGAAAGAAGCCTGGGGCAAGTGGGAGAGCTGGAATGTTTTAACTTTAACATAGTAGAATTACATATAACAAAACAGTTATCAAGTAAAAATTATAGTTACAACATCTAGTCTATTTGGCAAAATTAAAGAAAATATTCTATCATCTATCCTATCTTTGTGAGTCTAAAGTTTTATATCTAATTTACCTTTTATCATAACTAAAGAAAACTATAATTATAACTATATAGTCTTCAACTCCATCAAAGACCCCAGAAGGATATATTACCTGAGTAAACAGGAAGTGCATTGTAAGCAACTTCCAAAATTCTAGAAATGACAAAGATATCTGGCACCCTGGACAAAGATAGGCCTAGTATATCTGGCAGACATTTTAGCGAAGCAGGAAATTTGAAAGAGTATCCCGCCTACATTGGCAAATTTCATCAGTCACTTTCCTCTGTGTCCTGCAGAATGTCTGGTAGTTTCTTCTGTGAAGCAGGAACTTGAAGGACCATCCTGCCTTGTTTTGGCAAAGTTTAGCAGTCACTTTTTTTTGGTGTCCTGCTTGTCCAATTTGGACAGCATACTGTCAGCAGTTGAGGCAAGGGCAGTTTCTTGCCCAGTGGCTAACTTTTGCCACAAAGAAAGCAAACTCCATAAGGAGTTTCTTTAATGCCCATCATCATCTTCGAAGCAATTGGTGCTGTAAGGAGCAAATATATCCCACTGTTGAAAAAAGTCTAAGCTCTCAAAACATTTAAAATGCTATATTCTATAGGTCTTTGAAGTGTTTGAAGATTACCCACCTAATTGAAATATATCTTTGTATAACTAGAAAACTTAACTAATATTGCTATAAGTTTGACTATTATAGATGACTAACAATTTGTATTTTTAATTATACATTACATTTTTAAGTGAGCTGCATAAACCTAATACTTTAAGTCAAAGGTCTTCCTTGATCAAATCTGATCATCTTTAACTTTGAATGAATCCATAGCCTCTCATTTCCTGTGGAAACAAAACATAACCTCTTCCCTAAAGTAGCATATCTTTTGACTTAAATTTTAGAGTAAAGATATTTTTAAAGTATATAGGTTGATTTAATCCAGCAGATTTTATAGTCAAATGTCTCATAGCAATCAAAAATTTTAAAGACAAAAATATACATAATCCAGACTTCCTGTTCATTTTCCATCCTTGTGTGGCTCATTTTCTTTATATTACTGTACTCCCCTTTCTAAGGACTTTATTTTACTATTTTAAATCTATATTTTAATTTAAGGCTGCATGTATTTTTTCTCTTTTCTCTCTCAAGCCTAAGCACATCGTTTAAACACACTGTGACCCATTTAGAGGCCTTTCTGTCTGAATCTGTTTTCACTGTTTCTTAACCCTTTTTGTCTGTATGAGCAAAAACTAAATCCACCATGCAGTGTGTGGCTGACTAGCCCCTCTGTACTGAAGCCTGTGTGAGACTTCAGAAACCTGCCAAGCAGCTTAGCTCATGGTGGTTGGTGGCCAGCTCCATCTTGTAGGCAGCCATTGGGAGATGCGTCTCTATGATGCTGCTGCTGGCATGGGACTGTGAGATGAGGAAGCCCAGTAGGGCTCCATTTCTGTGCATTCAGAACCTGCTTTTAAAGCTTTCTCAGGTCTTATGTGGATCCATGCAAGATGGTGGGTGCCATATGTAACCAGAGGCTTTTCTCTGTTCCACCCTGTGGTGGTATTGTATTCCCCAAAATATTGTGCACCCTAATAAACTTATCTGGGGTCAGAGAACAGAACAGACACTAGATACAAAGGCTAGAAAATGGTGGCACTCACACCTTTAATCCTAGCACTCCAAAGGTAGAAATCCCTCTGGATCTCTGTGAGTTCAAGGTCACACTGGAAATGGCCAGGCATGGTGACACATGCCTTTAATCCCAGAAAGCGAGCCTTTAATCCCAGGGAGTGGTAGTAGAAAGCAGAAAGGTATATAAGGCATGAGGACCAGAAACTAGAAGCATTTGGCTGGTTAAGCATTCAAGCTGTCAGGTTTTGAGCACCACAGTTCAGGTGAGACCCATTCTGGATGAGGACTCAGAGGCCTCCAGTCTGAAGAAACAAGACCAGCTGAGGATCCGGCGAGGTGAGGTTAGCTGTGGCTTGTTCTGTCTCTCTGATCTTCCAGAGTTCACCCCAATATCTGGCTCAAGTTTGTTCTTTATTAATAAGAACTTTTAAGATTCATCCTGCACCACCCCATCCAGCAGCCATTTCCAAATAATCACTCAGAGGCTTATATTAATTATAAATGCTTGGCCAATGACTCAGCTAGCTCTTACATTTAAATTAACCCATTTCTAATAATCTATTTATTGCCACGTGGCCTATGGCTTACTGGTTCTTTCATATCTTGCTTCTTGGGCGGCTTTCAGCATCTGCCCCAACTCCTAACCTTATTCTGCCTTGTCATTGGCCAAACAGCTTTATTTATAAACCAATGAGAGAAACACATATTCACAGTGTACAGAGAGACATCTCACAGCAGAAGAGCTCATCAGTTCTGTTATTTCCTCAAACATTGACTCCAGTGCCATGGATAAGAGGCACTACCTTATTTTGCTCTCTAGATCCCACAATAATTCTCCAGGAACCTTCCTGTTTCCTCATCCATGGGTTTTGTGGGGGTGGGGGCTCTGGCCTCAATGAATCTTCTGGCATAGCCTGAGCAGGCTAGGTTGTGTTGTTCTACACAGCGGGGGCTAAGAGGAGCAGGGCTGTACTCACACTCTCCTAACACACTCTCTGGCTCTGTATTCCAGGGTCTGACAGACTCTGAGATGGCCTTGACAGAAAAAAGGAATCTTCTTCCTGGTTTGGCCAAACAAGAAATAGATCCATTTTCTATTACCAAATTGTTTATTAATTTCTTTAAAGATGCTAAGATGTGGTGGGTTTATAGATATAAGTTCCTGGTAACATTATTACCTTTTGCAATGAAGCAACTCCTAATGCAGCTTCCTCACAATCCTGGTCCACATCTGTTTTCAGTGACTGCAGTCCCTTTCATGGCCCATCACATGGTTTTTGATACCTCTGTATCTCTTGGTGGATCACATTTATCAAGGTGTGCAACCTCATAGGACATAGATTAAAATGGTCCATTGCCCCAGAGACTCTCCAGTCTGACTTTCCCTTATGGCAAGACAGTTAATCCTCAGTGTGGGTCTCACTGCTCGTATTTGGGTCCCTGCAGTAGGGCTACAGTGCTCCATGGAGGACAGCCACAAGGGAACGGCCCCTGCAGATGCTCCACCTTCAAGCAACTTAGATCTAGATGCATGTCTCATTACCCACAGCAGAGACAATGAAACTGCTCCTCTCATGCTTCTGCCATGTCCCCATTAAGATGCCCCACTTTCTGCTACCACTTTTCTTGATGAGACACGAACAAATGTCTGTTTGCTCAAGATTAAAAAACAAACGACAGACCAAAGAAACAATTCCATCAAAGTCTAGCTTAGTGAGGCAATGAGTGTGTTGGGTTTAGAGCAGCATGTGGGAAGAAGGACAGGAGTGTAGATGACCCCAAACAGAAGCACTGTAGGAAATCCCACTTCAGGATAGGTAATGACTGCCCATAGGTTGAGTGCCCTTTCAGTCAGCTTTTTACCCCTTAATATTTCAGCACGTCCTAGGATTACATGCAGCTGGTGGTGAGGCACAGGAGTCTGTGAGTGACTGTTCTTATGTCCTTTTCCCCAGTTCCGGGGATTACAGGCCCCTTCTTCTGAGGGTCTCTTATGGATAATCAGCCACTTTGATGGTAGTGGCTGTGTCATGCCTGAAGGATAGAGTTCAACATGGGCATCTAACATTGTTCTGGGAAATTCTATTTCCCCCAAAATATTTTATATACGTGTATCATACATTTTTGTTTTGTTTTGTTTTTTGAGATAGGAACTCACTATGTAGACCAAGCTGGCTTTGAACTCAAGTTACTTTGCTTTTGGGTTATTCCATCTGTTGATACAGTCTCAAATGCAGAGGCTCTTCCTTACTGGTATTTGGTCTATTAATGTGTCCATTAAAGGGTATTGTTCATTCGGTATCATGATTTCTAGCATGTTGAGTGTTTTTAGAATTTCCATCTCCATGCTTACCTTATCCATCAATTTTCATGTTCTCTCTCTCTCTCTCTCTCTCTCTCTCTCTCTCTCTCTCTCTCTCTCTCTCTCTCTCTCTCGTCCATAACATATCAGTCATTGTCTTAGGGTTTCTATTACTGTGATGAAACATACTGCCCAAAAACAAGTTGTAGAGTAGAGTGGTGTGTGTGTGTGTGTGTGTGTGTGTGTGTGTGTGTGTGTGTGTGTTATTTGGCCTACACTTCCACATTGTACTTCATCACTAGAGGAAGTCAGGACAGGAACTCAAGCAGGGAAGGAACCTGGAGGCAGGAGCTGATGCAGAGGTCATGGAAGGCTGCTGCTTACTGCCTTGTCCCACATTGCTTGCCAAGTCTGCTTATATAAGTCAGAATCACTAGCCTAAGGAGAGTGCCACCCACAAGGGGCTGGCCTTGCGCACATAAATCACTAATTAAGAAAGTGGCACACAGCTTTAATCCCAACACCCAGGAGGCAGAGGCAGGTGGATCTCTGTAAGATTGAGGTACAGAGTGAGTTCTAGGATAGCCAGGGCTATACAGAGAAACCCCATCTCAGAGAGAGAGAGAGAGAGAGAGAGAGAGAGAGAGAGAGAGAGAGAGAGAGAGAGAGAGAGAGAGAAAGAAAGAAAGAAAATGCCTACAGCTTTGCTTATAGAGGCATTTTCTCAATTAAGGCTCCCTCCTCTATGATGACTCTAGCTTGTGTCAAGTCGGCATAAAACTAGGCAGGATAGTCATCATTCTCAGCTCTCATTCCAATAACTCTGACTTCCTTGCCATATCTGAGTTGGATTTGATATTGCTCTGCCTCCATGAACTGCACCTGACCCAGCCCTGCCTTTTAGCATTGTGCCAGGTAATTGTTTTTTCTGTTAGTTTGTTTTTCCAATCTGGACACATGAATTGGGGTAGGACTTACTGATGTGGCAGAGGGGTGTGTGGAGCACGAATCTTAAATAGTCTTATTAATAAAAACAAACTCAGGGACTGGTATTGGGGTGAATGCTGGAAGATCAGAGAAACAGAACAAGCCACAGCTTCCTCACCTTGCCAATTCCCCCAGCTGACCTTGTTTCCTCAGACTGGAAGCCTCTGAGTCCTCACCCAAGTGAATCTCAGCTGAACTGCTGCTCTAAAGCCTAAAGCTTAACCAACCTAGTTCCTGGTTTTCATGCCTTATATACCTTTCTGCTATCTGCCATCACTCCCTGGGATGAAAGGCTCACTTCTGGGGATTAAAGGCTTGTGTCACCATGCTTGGCTGTTTCTAATGTGGCCATGAACTCACAGAGATCCAGATGGATTTCTGCCTCTGGAATGCTAGGATTAAAGGTGTGAGTGCCACCATTTTCTAGCCTCTGTATCTAGTGGCTGTTCTGTTCTCTGACCCCAGATAAGTTTATTAGGTTGCACAATATTTTGGGGAACAATACCACCACAGGGTGTGTGTGATGGGGTGGGGATGGGGCGCTTTCTACAGTGCTCTGACTAGGTCCCAGTCTTTCCATGGGTCTGTGCCTCTGGGCCTCCTACCTTCGACTGTTTGTGTTCTTGTCTCAGGTGGGACAGAGCAGCTTAAGGAATGCAATTGGATATTTTCCTTCCTACAGTTGAATTAGGCTCTGAAAAAACCCTAATATGTTCTAGGAAAATCTGAGAACTTGTGAGATGCAAATTGTTCTCCTGGACATCAAAGCAGTTTCTTTTCCTCATCCCAAAGAGTCTCTCTGGTCTTCATAGTATGGTTGTTGGTCAAGACTGAGGAATTAAACTCACACAAAAGTTTTGACTCTGAATGTTCCATTGGTTGGCTAGTACTCTAGTGTCCCCACCCTTGGCGCTGAGTGTGGTGGCACATTTGCTCTGATAAGTCGTGACTCATCTCTGTTGCTTGTCTCTCCATTTGGAGCAGGGCGGGGGCGGGGGCAACAACAGTGGTCTCAGTCCAACAGACCTAAGAACTGTGGTTTTCAGTCAGGCTTTAGCTTGTTGTAGGGACAGCACTGGTGGAAGTCAGGCTCTCCTTTTACTTGCATCCTCTGTTTTTGTTCAGTGGGCTCCTTATAAATGGCATGCATTAACTGCTTCATCTTGTCCAATCTGATGATTTCAAGAAGTTAACGTAGAGGCTAGTAGTTAACTGGAATGCAAGATTTAACTTTTTAAAAAAAATTTTGAGAAAATATAATGACATCATTTCCCCCTACCCTCTCCTCCCTCCTAAATCCTTCCATATACCCTTTCTCACTCTTTTTCAAATTCATGGCCTCTTTTCATTAATTTTTGTTACATGCATATGTCTATGTATACACACATATATGTGCATATTTAGGAATATATATAATTCAGGACTGTATATAATTATATATGTAACACATATATGTACCATATAATTATGTATAATATATAATATATTCATATATATATATATTCCTATACAGAGCTGCTCAGTTCGCATAGTGTTACTTGCATGTATGCTTTCAGGGCTGACAATTTGGTATTGAATAAGCAGTTGATGTGCTCTTTCTCGGGGAAGACTATTTCTCCCACTCTAAACATTCCTTAGTTGCCTGTGGTTCTTTGTGTAGGGCCGAGGCCTCATGGGCTTTCTCCCATCTACTTTGGTATGCTTATTGATTTTGTCCTTGTTCAGCTCATGCTTAGGCAGTCATGTTGGTGAGACTTTACGTGTGTAGCTTTTGGCATCACTATGAGAAACTGCCTCATAGCAAACTCTCTGATCCTCTGACTCTTAGAATCTTTTCGCCACCTCTTCCAAAATAGTCCTTGATCCTGAGGTTCAGGAATTGTTTTGTAGATGTATCCATTGGGACTGGGTTCCACAACTCTGCATTTTGATTGGTTGTGGTTTTCTATAATAGAGTCCACCTGTTGCAAAGAGAAATTTCCTTGATGAGGGATGAATATTACACTCAATTGTGGGTATAAGGACAACTATTTAGAGTGTAGTTAGGGCTTAGTAAAGTGGTGGTTGTGGGTTATCTTTCAAGATCTGTGACTACTAACCATGGGTAGCTGGCTAGCCTTCCAGTACCAGGAATGAGTTACTTTTTATTGAGCAGGTCTTAAGTCCAATTAGAGAGCTGTTGGTTACCACCAAGGTATGTGTGCCACTACTGTATGCTTAGGGCTATCTTGGTATGTTGATTGTTGTTTTGGTTCATAGGCATCATAGCTAGGTAGGACTATTTGCTGTCTCTGTCCTTTGGAAGCTTGCATGGCACCTTCTGCTACCATGAAAACTAGTCCTCAGGGAGGAGGCATTAAGGTCAGTTCCAGCTTACGGGCGTTAGGACCATATGTCTAAAGTGCATGGTGTCTTCAGCAGTAGGGACACACTTTCTTTTTTTTGGGAGGGGCAATAAAGGACAATAACATTAGTGTGTAATGTTTTGAGACAGCCCTGGCCAACAATTCAAAAGAAGGCTTCTCATGCCTTATGTTGGGGTTTTTGTTAGGTGGTCTTTGGCACTTGGATGGAGCATTGTCAACTCAGATGAGAAATTTTCATTTTAACTATGTATGTATGTATGTATGTATGTATGTATGTATATTTATACACAGATGTAGTGGGTAGCCATTCCAGCTTTGATCTGGAAGTTCCAACCCTCATTGAGGCTTCGGTAACTGTCACGCCTAAAAGGCGGGGCCAAGGGAGGGCCCTGAAGACCCGAGATCCAGATGCATGGGCTCTCCTGGTTCCTGGACCCTGGATGCTGGAGGTAGACTGAGCAGAGTTCTCCAGAGAACACCGCTGGACTGTGCCACGCCTTTCTCAGACTCTGTAAACTATCTATTCACTTGTAAGTTATCCCACAAAATAAACCTTCCTTTTAACTACATGGAGTGGCCTTAATAATTTCACCAATACACAGACTTATGTGTATTAGTTTTTTCTTAGTTAATAGTACAATTCTTTATTTTTCCAGACATTCTACTGTTATTTTACCCTTCTGAAAAATGGTTTCATCAGAGGTTTTAGTTGCTTATATTTAGCATCACTAAATTAGTCTTAGTGTTGAATTGCATAGAAGTTGATTTACTCTATTCCATTCTATCCTGGTTTTACTTCAAATTCAGCAGCATGGGCATAACTTATTTTATGTAGATGTCTTTGAATAACTTTTCACCCAACCATATTAAGGCACAAAGACCTCGAAGTTTTTTTTGTTTGTTTTGTTTTTAATTTGCTGTTCCTAAAGACATACATACTTTTATTAACCACCAAAAAACTTGGGAAACATTTTTAAGTATTCTGCCTCAAAATATGGTCTAGATGATGCTCCCTTTCTTCTATAATCTTTTTAAATACATGACTTCTCTTTCTCCTAGCGATTAGGTATCAGTGTATGTGACAATATTTTAATCAAATACTGTTGTGGAATAATCCTTCTGTACACTGTGAAAGTGTGCTGCTCTCATTGTTAATAAAAAGCTGATTGGCCAATAGTTAGGCAGCATTTTCGGGGCAGAGAGAATGATGGGAAGAAGAGGGGCAGAGTCTGAGGAGTCTTGAACCAGATTCAAAAGAAGCAGCATGGGAAGTTCAGAGATGAGTTCCAAGCAGATACACAATGGGCATGCCATACTGAGGAAAGGTACCAAGCCATGTGGCAGAGCATAGATAAGAAATACGGGTTAATTTAAATGTATGACTTAGCTAGTAACAAGCCTGAGGTATCAGCCTAGCATTTATAAATAATACTGAGTCTCCACGTTGGTTATTTGGGAATTGGCAGGCAGGAAATAAAAGCCCACCTTTTCTCCTCCCTTTATCTGCCAGCAACATCCTCTGCCCAAGAGGAACAAGAAAGTACTGTGGTGTCTCCCAGGAGGAAGCTTGTTTGGTACCACTGGGGGTTGTTCAAGAGAGGTGTGGAGCTCATTCAGGAGTAGTCTGGGATGGGCAGATGGCAGAAAGGAGTACCAGTTCTGTGGACATGGAAGAAAAACAAGGCTGAAATATCTTGATCACTTTTCTTCAACAATTAAAACTAACTTACCTTTAGAAAATGCTCTGTTAGTAATGTCCAAGGATGACAGTCTTTCATGCTTATTATAGTCAGACATTGGGCCTTTAATCTTAACATGACACAAACATGCATGTGTACATAAATGTTCACAGGAAGACATGCTTATCTCTGTGGCTATTGTGACTCAGAACATTAGTCCTTATTTTGACACTTCATTTCACACTGGCAGCCCAAGCATTAAATCTTGGATCATAATCTTGCACTAAAGTTGGGAGCCCATTTAGGCCAAGTATTTTTTAGCCTTCACTGTGACCAGTTCATCATTCGATTGACCCTGATAGCCGTGGCTAATTCTGGTTTCTGGATTGTGATCGCCTTTAATCCCAGCACTCGGGAGGCAGAGCCAGGCGGATCGCTGTGAGTTCGAGGCCAGCCTGGGCTACCAAGTGAGCTCCAGGAAAGGCGCAAAGCTACACAGAGAAACCCTGTCTCGAAAAACCAAAAAAAAAAAAAAAAAAAAAAAAAAAATGCTAGAACAATGTAGATAGATCCTGAAAAGACTGTTGTCAACAACCTACAGTGTGTACCTCTGTATAATGGAAAAGTAGGCTCCCTCAGCAGTTGTGAAAATAACCCAAAAATATAGCCAGGTAGTGTGTGTGTCAGGGGGGAGTGCATGCCTTTAATCCCAGCACTCAGAAGGCAGAGACAGGCCAGCCTGGTCTACAAAGCCAGTTCCAAGACAGCCAGAGAGCTGTAACACATAAAAACCATCTTGGCAGGAAGGGTGGGGAGGAATAACCCCCAAATTGTGTAGCTGTCCTGTTCTGTATAAGCATTTGTAAGGAATGCAGCTGTTATTCTGGAAACCCCATTTCTAGTAGAAAGTAAGCAATCTACAGCTTTATCTTAGGAATGGGAATAGCACTGTGAGCTTGTACCCAATACCTGTAGGCCTGGCCTTTCCAAACACAGACTGTATCCAACTTCTGCCTTTTCTCTAGAATCTTTCCAACCCATCACTGTTGGATCTATATCTCCTCATCCCTCAGTCATAGAAGTCCCACCTATGTACCACTCACTGCCTTTTAGCAAGTTGTTTTTTTTTTTTTTTTTTTTTTTTTTTTTTTTTTTTGGTGGGGCTAGGGATGTAGCTGAGTGCTAGAGCACCTGTCTAGCAAAGGTACAGTTGAATGCCCCAATGCTACACAGGAACTTTGGGTGACTATCCAGGCATTCTGATGTCCCTGTCATTAGGTAACATTTCATCCTTCTGGGGTCTTTGATGGAGCTGAAGACTAGATAGTTATAGTTTTCCTTAGTCATGATAAAAGGTAAATTAGATGTGAAATTTTAGACTCACCAAGATAGATAAAATATTTTCTCTATTTTGTCAAATACAAATGGAATGAATATTGTATTTGTAATTCTTACTTAACTTCTTTTGTTGTGTGTAATTTTACTGTTAAAGTTAAAACCTTTCCTTTTTAGACAAAAAGGGGGAAATGCTGTGAAATAATCCTTTTGTACACTGTAAATATGTATTATTCTCATTGTTAATAAAAAGCTGATTGTCCATTAGCTGGGCAGGAAGAGATTGGGTAAGACAGCCTGAGATAGACAGAATGTTGGGAGGAAGAAGGGCAGATTTGGGAGACACCAGCCAGCCGCCGAGGAAGCAGTACCTGTAGAAAATGAGTAATAAGCCATGAACCACATGGCAAAGCATAGATAAGAAATATGGGTTAATGTAAGAGTTAGGTAGTAACAAGCCTGAGCTATTGGCTGAGCATTTAAAAGTAATATTAAGACTCTGTGTGTTTATTTGGGAACGGCTGGTGGGACAGGAACGGCCACCTACAAAAAGGCCCCAAGTTAAATCCCCAGCACTGCAACAAAACTAAGAAAATTTAGAAGTTAGTTATTTTAAAGTTTGTTGTAATTTAAATGTTCTTTCCCAAACTAGGGGTCAGTTTTGAAAAGGTGGCACCAGGGAAGACTGGGAAGATAAGGTTTTAAAGTTATCAGTAGTAGATCTTTATCATTCTTTTCTGTGTCAATTATGTCAAAATGCAGACTTTATTTCTAAGTGAAAATACTTCTAATAACCATAGGTGTAAGCAAATTTCCCTCTGTACATGCATGTGCACATGTTATGAGCAAATCATGATTAGAGTCTACATATGTACTGACTCTCACAGAGATCATGTTTTTAAAGACTTGAGTTTAATGTCCTACCCCAACTAACATCAACTCTATGGCCTTGTTTCATAGACCATGACTTATCTGCTTAGGTATGTATACACACAAACTAATTTTGCATTCTTCCTGCTCAGCCTCAAGCACCTGCTTATCCATTCTTGCCATACCTTAGTCTAAATATTTTGTCTTTCTAGCACAGCTGCCCATCCTGAATACAGCACCTATTTGCTTGTTGGTAATTAGTGTCCTCACACAGGAAGTGATAAAGAGGAAGTCAGGTAGCCTGGCCTTCTCCAGGTGTACAAAAAAGCTTTGGCTAAAGGACTTGACAGTGGCACACAGGTGCAGCCCAAGAGAGCCAACAGTTAGTGTCTCTGTCACACTGGTAGGTAAAATTGGGTGTGACTATTTATACAGTGAAAATCAGCACAACTCAGTAGTCCTGGCTCCACTGTTAACTGTTTAGCAGACTATCCCAGGAATGGGCCTCCTACAACTCACAAAATGAAAGCAGGCCACGATTGCTAGGGTAGCTCTGGTCCCAGAATAACCACTGATACTCCAGCCCTGACAAGGGGCCTGCAGCTCTGATGTGCCCCTAACTGGATCTCATGTGGACAGCATCTTATTAGACGTGCTAGCTTCCTGGTCACTGGTACAGAGCATAATGTGGAGGCCCCACTTGCAGATAGCAAGCATTTGCCAAGTTTCACTTGCCCATGAGTCTTGTCCAGGTCCTTTCATTTCCGAAGATGCTTTAAAGATCTACCATACACAGATTTGGGCTAATCGGAAACAGGCAGTCACAAAAGTTACAAAAACCCCTACAGAACTGCAGGGGACAGTAAAGTAGGGGCAGAACAGGCTACTCACTTCTGTTAACATGCTCAGTGCAATTACCTTCTCAGTTAAAGAGGATGATTTGACTGTTTTTTAATCCTTACGTTTACAAGGCAGAAAAATACTCTGGCCTTTGAACTGCATTCTTGAGGAAAACAGGAAGAAAGGATATGAACACAGATCAAGTTTTAATAGTCGTGAGGCATGACAACTGAACAGAAAACATCTTTTCAATTTTCCCTAGACAACATGGATTTTAAAGACCCAGTTTAGCTGGGTGGTGGTGGTACATGCCTTTAATCCCAGCACTCGGGAGGCAGAGGCAGGCGAATCTCTGAGTTGAAGGCCAGCCTGGGCTACAGAGTGAGTTCCAGGAAAGGTACAAAGCTACACAGAGAAACCCTGTCTCAAAAAACAACAAAAACAAAACAAAAAAGATGAAGTTTATAATGAGGACCTAGTTTTTGAGGGACCTCGTGGGAGCAGGGGTCTGTTAAAATGGACTGTGTTCAGTTCTTTCTAGTAGTTGGAGCCAATGCTTTTTTTTCCTTATTAGCCATGACAACAAAACAAAGGGATGCCAATGTATAGAGAACTAGTTAGTGTCATGGTGTTGGTAGATGGTGGAAATGAGTAGTGGTTTCCTCAACATGGAAGGAAAACAAGGTTGAAATATCTAGACCACTTTTCTTCAACAATTAAAATTAACTTGAAACTCACCCTTCACTACAAGTGAACCGATTGCTAAGGTGATGATGGCTCATACTTAAGCAGAAAAGCGAGAAGCTGGACAATTTAACACCAGAAGTTGCACAGCATACCTACTGCACACATTATAGGTGCTCTTTAACATAGAATTTGTATGGTAAAGTTGAGTGAGCCCTGGGTCTTCAGTGAGATATGGTCATGGCAGGAGCGGGTTTTGCTTCCACTGTGCTCCGCAGTCCACACCTAAGCAGCTATTTTCTAGAAAGACACTTGCCATTACCACCCGCACTTCAAAAACTTCCCAGAGGAAGAAAAGCTAGTTCTCAGTAGACCTCAAAGCCTTAGATGTGTGTGGTGACTGATGTCACAGACACACAGGATATCTGTGCTAGGTCCTTCTCCCATACCTGCTCCCTGCCAGCATCAGATAAGAACTCCTATGCCAGGACTCTGTGTTGCTGATCCCATGCTGCCTAACAGTCCAGGGGAAGGGAAGGGTTGCTTGCCCGACAGGATGAGGCAAAGCCGTTCTGCAGAAGCCTGCACTGAACAGATACTCAGGTTCTTAAACAACAGATCACAATTAACCAAGGTCCAGCTTCTGAAGAGCAGATCTGGTAAGTTCTACCAATACATATTTGCCCTTTAGGGACTGACATTTCTGATTATATACAAATGGGACAAGGTTATGTGTGTGCTTTAGGAACCATTAAATCTGCCTACTTTGGAAAGACACATGCGACCTATGAAGTCTGTTAGGGAAGTGAAGAGGTGTTCCAATTCTCTTTATAATAAGCAGCATTCTCAGAGGGACTTAGGCAACTTCAGGGGAAGCAAAACTCAGAATGAAGAATACTGTAGTACAAAATTATGGCCAAAAATACTGTATTTTTAACCAGTAGGATCATTGGGGCATTATTATACAACATTAGGTTTTTTTTTGTTTTTTTTTTTGCAAAACTAGTTCCCATCCCCAAACAATAGACAATACATGCATTTGAATGACATTTTAAGAACAGTAAATATGATTTTTTTAAATACTGCAAGTTAAAAATGTTTTTGACAAAACTCCCTAAGTACACAGATCTAGTCAGGGCTTCCAACACGAGGGTGGATGCAGATTCCAGCCAGAGGCTGCGATTAGAGTCCTTTGAGGAAATCCGCCAGAAATGTGTTTCAATGAAAGTGACCCAGACAAATTTACACAGTGTTTTTCCACTTTCTTTTCTAACCCTAGAAATAGCTCACTGAATAATCTTCCTCCCTGTATTTTCTTCCTATCAAAGCTTCTATGAAAGCCAGAATCCCTTTAACTGAGTAAGATCCAATTTTGTAAAAGAGCTATCTTTGTAATGTGTAAATGTTATTAATCATTGGGTTCAAATTTCATGGAGATGGAGGCTCCACGGCAGATATTAAAGGGAGGAAGGACATAATATCTGAGCACCTACTGTGCATCAGGTGTGTATGCATACTCCGAACAGATGATTCCAGAAGCAGAACACTATGGAAGGGTGGTGGTGGCGGGGAGATAGCAGGAGAAAGCATTATTATAAGAGAGACAGAGTGTAGAGGTTCAGCAAACTATCTGTGGAATGGTAGGCGTCTGGCTTCCCAAACCTCTGCCGCATCACACGCAAGCAAGCCATCTATTTCTCCTAATTGTCTAGAACCCACATGGAATCCCAAAGATATAAGTACCAGGACATCTAGTAATGCTGCATATGCTGGAAGTGTGCAAAGACAGATAAACACACATTATTAGCTTCAATTTTTGTGTTTCTAACCAAAGATTTCTCTTTGGAATAAAATATCAATGTACGCCCAAGCACACCTTATTTGTATCAATTGAGATGCTGTTAATTACCACTTGAGTGGCTTGAAACCCTTATTTAATTTTAAGAAGCGCAGCAATATACATTACAATATTTGGGTACACTTTATTTTTATATGGGTTAACATTCTGCTATATTTCACTTCATTCGTTCTGAGAAACTAAAAACAAAGGGGCATCGGGGTTCATCTGAAGGGATCTGAGGAATTTCCAACCAAGATCTGAGTCTTGCAGTATCTTATTATGCAGCCCTTTCTTCCCGTTATTATTTTTATTTTTTTGCAAATAATCAAGTCATTTTGACCCAAATCCAGCATAAACAGCTTTTCACCAAATCCCACTTAAGACAACTAAAATTTACAATCATGTGGCAGTATAAATGTTTAAATTACAATTCGTACAACTTGACAATCAATATAAGTCTGAAGTACAAAAAGTAAATTGCCCTTTGGCTGAATTACCTTTTAAAACTATTAGGCCTGCTAATGTAATCTAAATTAAACAAAACAAAAACAAAACCCCCAAGCCCCCACGTTCCAGGTGTTTTTAAATATCGCCTGTGGATGCCTCCTGCCAGTAAACAACATATGCAAGTTCCTAAGAAGAATTTCCCAGCTACTCAGGACATTCAACAGAGCTCTTCCTAAGGAAATGGTAAGAAAATCCAACAGTCTATGGGACTTACTGACTTTTGCACGGGCGTGTTTTTTTCCCTTTGTTTCAGATATGAGGCACAGACTTCTTAATTAAGCTCTGTAAGGCATAATATAAACCTCCAATTTACAAATAGGAATTCTCTGTGGGTGGGAGCTGCCGCATCACACACAAAGGGGAGACATCATCTGTAAACGGCACACTGTGATGTGCTGAGTGACTCATGAGATGGCTGCTTGCCTTGGTATGCTGAGGAAAGGTTTCTGTGTTCTGTGTTTGCTTCTGAATAAGACATGCCCAAGTCACCATCAAACTCACCACAGCCTTCGTTATCTAGAGCATCAACAACAGGAGTCGGTGCATAGCTTTAGCCGCTTGCAATCACAACAGAACAGAAAGCAGGAGTAAACTTTGTTTTTGTACAACTGAGAAACCCTTCCCGCCCCTCACCCCCTTCAATAAAACCCCAAACAAGAAACAACAACAAAAATTGTTTTTAGCTTCATTGACTAGTGTGGATACAATTAGGCGACGAGGCATCACTGCAGCTAGGGTGATCAATGTTTTCCTTTCTCAAAAGAAGGGATCCTGTCATGCGCCCCAGGATGAGCAGTGAAGCCACAAACTTCAATTCTGCATAGCAAGTTCCATCCCCAATTCACAAAGACAATGTGGCAGCGACCTTTCTCTGCTTTGCTCTGCAGCTCTGAGCTTGAGATCAGGTGGACTCAACTACATCTACTACGGCTCTGTTAAATAGAATAGCATGGTTCCCTAGGACTGTTAACACTTGCGATCCTGTGATGAGGTTCCCTCTACACCGTAGGCCATCAAATGTTACTTTTTTCTTTTTTTTTTGTCTTTTCTTTTTTTTTCCTTTTTTTTTGTTTTGTTTTTTGTTTTTTTTTTTTTTTGCTGCACCAAATTTAAGGTTGCCCTTTCAGGCAAACAGTGGTCTCTAGCTGATAAAACATCTCCTTAGTGGATAACAATAGCTTCTAAAACTGCCTTTCTAATAAAGGCCACCAGAGAGGTAATGCTAAACTGTGCATTTGCCAAATAAGAATATGAATCGTATAAAAGCTCATATTCCAACCCCAGGTCAAATGGCAAAAGGTCTACAAAGTTGGTCTCCGTGTTTGTATAAAAGCTCCGACGGATGTTGTGTATTTGCTATGAAATTACCTTTGGGTCTTAGGTCAGCACACCTCTACTCGGGAATGTGCAAATGATTTTAGACAGCACGATGCTAGTACCGCTCTGTACGATAGTAAGGGTTGTTTTTTTTTTTTTCTTCTTTTCTAAATGGAAAAAAATATCCCTAGTCAGAAATAAACTGACAAATTTACATTCTCCTCCCTTAAAAAAGTAAATAAAATAACATTATTCAAAATGTGAATTAGCCACAAGACATACAATACAATTACATAGATACATATCAATACAGCACATTCAATCTGCCAAAAAAAATTAATGATTACCAGTATGGATGCTGCAATATCAAGAGAGATGTATGTACAACAATCAGAACATTCATAATTGCACTATTCCTACAGGCAGTCTGTTAAATTACAGGTGCTTTCTAGAGCAAGGGATAAAAAAGTAAGCTGTGTTGTTTGGGGCCAGGAGAGTAAAACATGAGAACACTTCATTACGAGCCAGCAATTTCAGCGCTCATACAGGAAGCTGTTCACTCTCTCTCCTCTTTGTTATTCAAGAAAAGCGATTGAAACGGAAGTTTAGACTAGTGCCAAGCACTAATGAGACCAGCATTGTGGTCTAACTTCCTGGCAGCCTCAGAGCAATCACAATCTCCTTAAGTCACACAGCAACGTGGGCTGCTTGACAGGCTCATTCACACACGTTCAGCACTGTTTGCATCTGCTGACAAATTGCACATGGAGAATTGCAAACATCTCTCCTAGTATGATCATTACATAAATACATGCTTGACAGAACACTGACTGGTGACTTTTGAACAAATCTTCCTTGCGTTCAAGCGACCAGTTCAAGATCTTGAAATGGTAAAACAAGCTCACTCCCCCCCCCCCCAATCAAAGGTTAGGGGATAATGCTGTCAACCAGTGTTCCTGGCAGACTCACTCCAACTGAAAGAACATAAGAGCTAATAATACTGGTGCCAGTAAGGAGATATGAACAGATCTCACGACAAGCCACAAGGAGTAGTTCCTGCACTGCTCATCTGGGCACTGGCACCGACCTTTAGGGCAAAGAAAAGAACGGACCATGAGAAGCAGTTCAGAGTTAGCAACTGTTTGGCAATGTGTGTTTCCGGTTCATAGCACGCTGTCCTCTCACTGTGTGGTCTTAATGCTTACATTTTGATACCTTTGAAATTTTTAATTTATTTTGTCTTATAAAAATCTGGCTTTGGCAACATATATACATAGCAAAAATTATTTTAAAATTATGGCCCAAACACAAAGTGGGGCAAGAGGGAAGGAAAGCTAAAAATAAAAAAAATGAGGAGCTACAGGAGGGCTCTGGCAGCAGCTGCTGGGGAATGTAGTGTCTGTTGGCATATCATTTGGCATCTGTGGTTTACAGAGAGGGTGAAAAACCTAAAGAGGAACGAAAGGGAGCAAGGAAGAGAGAGGAAGGACATGGCACATGGATTGTAGAAGCATGGACTCCTTCCCAGCCTGTACCCACACACCCTGACTTCCATACATTTCTCTGAACAATCCAGCTACAGCTGAAGGTCTGCACCTAAAATACATGACTCTTAACCATCAATGGGCACCACTGTCCTAGTCCAGGTGAGACAAGACAATATATATATATATATTTATTATACATACATATATATGTATGTATTGAAAAAGGAATACTAGATGTGATGTGCATCCAGAGAGATACATTTAAAACCATAGTAGTAATTAATACATACACGCCTTCAGCAGAACCACTATTAAATGAAGCTGATATAAGATGACTCCAATCGAATGACACTGTCCTGACTGCATCACTCGAGAAAGAAACTTGACCAAGAATGGAACTAGGGTAAAGGCCATTGTAATATGAGAGAAAGTAAAATCAGCAGGGAGGATGAAACAGGAAGAAGTTCGGAACATCGGCTTTGTTTTTGGTCAATAGAAAAGAGGAGGGAGAAGGAAAGGAAAGGAATGGGGAGAGAGAGGGGAGAGAGAGAGAGAGAGAGGGGGAGAGAGAGAGGGAGAGGGAGAGGAGAGGGAGAGGGAGAGGGAGAGGGAGAGAGAGAGAGAGAGAGAGAGAGAGAGAGAGAGAGAGAGAGAGAGAGAGAGAGAACACATGTGACAGGAGTGCTTTTATACTGTGAGTGAATGAGTGAAAATTTCAAATACACCGGTCTCAAGGTCTGCCTAAAAACAAGAGAGGAAATGTGCTGGGACTGTACTTCAGCATTCTGTTTTCCTCCAAATAGTTTAAATAAAATCATAATATTTACTACAGCTCTGTGGACACGCTCACAGAGTCCAGGACGGCAATAAATTAGTATTATGCAAATTGTTTCCCACAGAATACAGTCCTTCTTGGTTATCTTCAACAGCCCACAGGGAAGGGAAGAATGGGTTCTGGGAGGCACGGTTAGACCAGATTATACTCCTTCAGGTTCAGCTGCAGGATGGTGTCCTTGACGGCAGCGAAGACGAAGCGGATGTTCTCAGTATCTGTGGCGCATGTGAAGTGGGAGTAGATAATCTTGTCACTGTCAGGGTTCAGGTCCACGAACATCTTCAGGATGAATTCTCGAGCGGCCTGGGCATCTCTCTGGGGTCCTGTTTGCCAAGAGAGGAGAAGCCAAGTTTGTTACGTGGTACACTCCACAACTGTTCATCTGTTTAATCAGCACACATTGTGTATGCCCTATGAAGACCACTCTGTATTCCAGATCTCTATTAAGTTCACTGTGTGATGATATGCATTGGTTTGTACTTTCTTATGCTTACAAGGTGTTTCTTATGCCTCATCCATTGCCCATGATAATTTTGTTTAGAAAAATTAGAAACCTGTGATGGTTAGTTTTAAATGTCAAGTTGCCACAGTCTAGAATCACCCGAGAAGGGGTCTCAGTTGAGGGATTATCTAGATCAGGTCAGTCTGTGGGGATGTCAGTGGAGGATTGTTAATTGATGTATGGAGACCCAGTCCATTGTTGGGGGCACCATTCCCCAGGCATGGGGTCCTGAACTATACAACAAGAGAAAATGCGGCAAGCAAGGATGCATTATTCTCTGTGCTCTTGCCTATGGATGCAGCATGACTACCTGTTTGAGCTCCTGCTTTGATTTCCTCAAAGATGGACTGTAACATGGGACTTGTAAGCCACACAACCCTTTTTCTCTCCAAGTTGCTTTTTGTTAGCGTATTTTATTACAGCAACAGAAATGAAACCAAAACATTGTTTGTCCCTGCTTGCTTCCTATTGTGGGGATAAACACCAAGACCATAGCAATCTGGGGAAGAAAGAAGATATTTCAGATTATAGTCTATTATGAATAAAGGCCTGGGTAGGAATTCAAGGTAAGATTCTAGAGGCAGGAGCTGATGCAGAGGCCATGGAGGAGTGCTGCTTACTGGCTTATTCCTCATGGCTTGCTTAGCCTGCTTTTCTATACAACTCAGGACCACCTGCCTGGGGATGGCATCATCCAAGTGTGCTGGGCCCTATATCAATCATTAATCAAGAAAATGTCCTCTGAACTCACTTACAGGCCAATCTGATGGAGGCATTTTTCTCCAGTAAGGGTCCTTTTTTCAAGATGCCCCTCCTTTTTTCCCCCCAAAAGTAAGGGTCCTTTTTTAAGCTGACAAAAAATAATGAGCACACTCGTATAATAATTTTGTAGTTGATTCTTAGATACAACCCAAACACAGACACAGTCAAAGAAAAAAATAAACTGGACCTTGTCCAAATTAAAAAAAAAACTTTGTTATCAAAGTCCATTATCAAATGAAAAATATATGCAATTCATATACCTGGTAAGGATTTAGCACTTAAAATATATAAAGATCTCATATATATCAACAGAAAGTAAACAACCTAATTAAAACTGGACAAAATACTTGAACATTCTTGCAAAATAAGTTAACAAATAACCAATGAGCACACAGATGCTTAACTCTGACACTTATTTAGGGAATGCCAAGTGAAATCATGAAGTAGTCTTCCCATCTACTAGCCTGGATATCATTTTAAAAGGGATAAAATAACCTTTGGCAACAGGTGAAGTCTGCAACTCTGCTACTGGTAGGCAGGCAAAATGGTAATGGCCACTATGGAAAACAGTTCAGTGATTCCCATGTAACCTAGTAATTCATGTAGTAGGCGGACATGCTCTAAATGAATTGAAAGGAGGGCATTTCGTAGGTGAACATACAGTACCATCAGTCACAATAGCAAACAGAAGTAACTCGACTGGATAAGCCAAAGGTGGTTAATGAAGTTCTGATAGATGGTATAACATGTATAAATTTTTAAAACACATTCTGAAATCAACATGCTGAACATAGACAAATACTGTGTGACTTGACTTATACATAGGCTATAGAGACAGAAAAGCAAGGGGACAGCATGCATCGGGGAAGACAATGGGGTGTTACTGCTTAGCTGGAGTGGTGGACGCATTGGCAATAGCTGTAGTTTCCTAAATGTAATTTATGTCATGACTTACATATTCAAATTATAATTGAAATGTTCTGTATGGTATTTTTTTTAATCACATTTAAAAACTAACAATGTGACATGCTCCAGACCATTTCTAACTGTGTGCAGGATCAATCACATCATATATCAATCAAGCAGTTTAACACTTAAACAGATTCTGGCAAGTGTGAGTTTAAACCTTCTAAATCACTAACATCCAAACAGCATCAGGTGCTGAGCAGGTACACTGTGCACTGTACCACTGTGGACCTGTTTCTCTCCACTGCTGCAAGTCAGTTCTAGACCAGGAGAAGGAAGTGTCACTTCTTTTCTCCTAGGCAAGACCTCCCAGGATCACAATGTGCGTTTTCTACGTAAGCAAACACTGCTGAGGCCTAACCAACTCTAAGGACCTTCATCCCGAGTCTCAGGCAGACAACTTGAGAACTTTCAGAATAACCCTATAACAGATTTGGGCTCATAGCCACATCCCACACTGCCAGGGGCTGCAGCAAAGAGCTAGGAAGTAGAGTCTTCTCATTTGTACAAGTAGTAACAAGAGTGCTCTGAGGTTTGGGTGACTAAGGCTAGCAACATGAAAAATGAAAGTGTGCTAGTATCTAGGTGTTACATATGTGAAATAGTGTTCTGCCCTTAGCAATGTACTGTCAACTCACTGCTTCCACAGCAGCTCTGAACACTTAAAACAGAGACTAAGGCTGGCAGGTGTGAGAAGGCTGCCATTTCCCCAACTATTATTCTTATTCTGTCAGGGAAGGAAAAGACTCCAACTTTTGTGTGTGTGTTTATTCTATAGAACGAAAGAAATAGATTCGAGGTCACTGAAGTGCACTTGCAGTGTTCTATGTTTTAAGCATAAATTATGTTATTGGAGCACACAGCACTACAAAGAAATGGGTATAGCCATCACAGCAGGTGCAGAATTTCAAAGTCTCTAGGAACAATTCTGCAGAGTTCAAGTCCATGTGGAAACAGTCATTTCAATTCCTGATGAGAAACACAGAGATGGCATTCATCTGATTAAGACCTCACAAGGAAGACATGTGCAGCTGTGATAATATCTAAATAAGTGTATTACAAACCATCACTGTAGTGTGCTCAAAAGTTTTTCCAGTCTTAGTTCATCTTCCAAGGGCTTTGGATCTCATGAAACAACTTTGTCTTCTTAAGAACAACAAAGCCATTGCCTTTTTAACTTAGCTGTGGCCATACTTCCTTTAGACATTATGTGTCCATTACAGAAGACAACAGTTAAAATCATCTTCAAATTCCAAAACATTTACAGTAAGCTCTTTTTGTCAGGAAATTTCTTGTAGTGATGAGGATTCAGGAAGTGGCAGTCCTGCAAAAACCCACTACAGAAAACCTGGAACTGCAGTGCAGGCAGCCAGCACATGGCTGAGGGTGAGCAGCTGGGCTCAGGCAGCGTCTGCTCTGAGGCTGCGCACTGCTATCTGTCTGTATCCAAGCAGGAACACAGGGGGCCCACAGAGCCACTGCTGTAAATGGTGTAGCCATTCTCTCTCCACTCTCCACTGACACACCAACTCTGAAGAGAAATTAAGCGTGCCTTCTGGGTGTACAAACAAGCATTCGTGTTTCTATCTGAGGCAGGTGGTTCTTGCTTCTGTTCTCAGATCATGTGCTTACAGGAGTGGTCTACAGGAGTGCCACTGAGGGGGAGCAGGTACACCATATATAGTTGTTTCCTTCCACAGCTTCCTTAAGAACACTGAGGCAATCTCAGGCACTTACCATTTGCTTCTGAGTTAGTGAGAAAAATAGAAGGAACAAAGAGAAAATGCTATCTAGGCTAAGACAGAATTTGTTCTTTCAAAATAGCCAGGCAAACAGGAAAATGCACTTGGAGAGATATGAACTTGCTGACAAAAAATAGTCCCTGTCTCTAAGCGGTTGGCTGTGCAGCCAATCATACACACGCATGTGCGATGCCAACTTCAGCTGTTGAGCATTTCCCTTCCTCAGGTCAGCACCACACCTAATGCATACAGAGCAAAAGGGCACCTAGACCTTCAGAGAAAGCTATGCAGCCAAAGGGATCTTTAATCTCCAAAGGGTCACCTCTCTTAGAGAGCTTTTGGAGGGACAAAACTACTATAGTGTAGATGCCTTAGATTTCCTTTGTTGACGATGTCATCTTGGGGCCCCGCTTGGGACTGCTGGGAGGCTGGAGGTGGATACAATTAGTCAACAAATTTTTCTCAGAGGGTTGATGTCCTGTCATTGAGAGCAATACAGTATAACTGGGAGATCTACTTTTTAATGATGAAAACAGTGCAAAGTCAAATGCTAGTGAGTGCTGCAGACCCTAAGTGCTACAGCAAGTGTGCTTAAATAATCACTAAGGATGGTGGGACTTCCCTTTCTTGGCCATGACAATCAGTTAGTCAAATACCTTACTTGGACACCAATCTTAGGACTTCTGCTAGTGAATTTCTCTCTAAGTAAATGCTGCCTGGACATTCAAGGACCACATTAATGTCACACATTTGGTTTTTTTTTTTTTTTTTTTTTATTAGCCTATAAAGCAGATCTCATAGCTATGGCTTTAAGGACCAGGAAAATCAAGTGACTCTAAATAGAATCCTAGAAATAGGAAGGGCCTAGACTAGGATTTGAACTTCAGTATATGTAGTAGTTTGAATATGAATGTCCTTCATAGACTGGGATATTTCAACACTTGGTCTTAGGAGGTGAGGCTCGCTGTAGGAAGTCAGTGGGGGCGGGCTCTGAGCGTTAAGTCTTGCTTCACATCTGAATCTTTCTGCTTGGGCAGTGTTTTAGAGATGTGCTCTTAGCTTCCCCACTCAGGTCATCATGCCTGAAGCTTGCTGCCATGCTTCCCCATCATGATGGACTGACTCTACCTTCTCTAAGTTTCTTGATCATGGTTAACAACAGTATAATACAGTATAGCAACTTCGGAAGTGAGCTCCTTACCAGAGAGAGGCAGGTGTGAGTAGCAAAATAAAAGAGAAGGAAACTGGAAATGATAGTGGCTAATAGAAAAGGCTACTGAATTATTTATTCTCTGAGCTGGTTATTTTGAAGTAACTGAGAACTTGTTGCTTTCCCCATAACTTTTAACATTAGGGATAAAATGTTTTATGTCATTACAAGTCAGGGAACAGTAACTTGTTCTCTAGCATGCCTGCCATCACGGACCCTGTGGCTCCAGGCACTATACCATGCTGCCTCTATCCACTAGTGTTAACAGCACAAGTCTTTCTCAGCTGTGAGGCTGGCACAAGGTGCCCACTTACCATCATATTCTGGGAAGTAGTCGACTAGGTGGGAATACATAATTTTCTCCTCTAGAAGATCTTTCTTGTTTAAGAACAAAATAACAGAGGAGTTCTGGAACCAAGGATATGTGATAATTGTTCTAAAGAGTGCTTTGCTCTCCTCCATTCGGTTCTGTGGAAAAAGAAAATCAGAAAAAGAAGGAGTGAATTACTGATGATACAACTGGTCAACTGGCTGATTTCTTAAGTCAACCCATCTTCTGTGTGCTTCTGATTTTTAAAGCCTGAGTTGAACTTGTATGGATTTATATGCAAATGATTCATGGCACACATTGACTATTTTCATTATGCCAACTCTCAGGTCAGCAAGCAGAAGAGAATAATAATAAAAATATGCTGAAATAACTTCTTAGGTTTGAAAAGAAAGTAATCAGGATCTAGATGACAAGGCTGTATCTGACATATTACAATAAATTCTACCAGAAATATTCATTCATAACCAAATACTTAAAATACGAGTTAAGCAAAATGCCAGGATTCACTTTGTATTTTCTAAATTATGTTTATTTGAAGTTTCACTATGCTTTAAGCATTCAAAGTTACTTAATTGCCCCTAAGCACATCTAGAGTACCACCACCACGATGGACATGCATATATACACACTCCTGAGCCAGCAATACCTGGGATCACCACTGTTCTTTGGTGTCCTTTCTCCATCTTTCTTCATATGCACAACTATGTAGAAAACAACAAAAATCTAGCTTTTGTTTGTTTGTTTTGAAGACACAGTTTCACTGTGTAGCCCTGCTTGGCCTGAACTATGTAGACTGTACTGGCCTTGAACTTACATAGATCTACCGGTTTCTGCTTCCCTAGTGTTGGATTTAAAGGTGTGCATCACTCTGCCTGGCAAAAAATATAGTATTTCTTCTTTGGCACTTATAAATGTGCTTAACCGGGGTAACACTTTCAAGGTTAGTTTGGTGACAGAAATCCTAATGGTTTCTCAAGAAATTAAGCCAGCATATTTGCATACACAAAGATGCTAATGGAGGGTACCCGAGTCAAGATATCCTCTCATACTCATCAGCAAAACAGCACAGAGCCCCACAGCTTCTTTCTCAACCAGCTGCCGCTCTTACAGTAGTGTGTGTGTGCACGCGTGCGTACACACGTGCGTGCGTGTGAGTGTGTTCACATGCCATGGCACAGCACATGTGTAGAGGTCAGAGGACAACTTTCTCTTTACACTGTATGGTGGAAAAGCTTGGTGGCAAGCACCCTTTATCCTCTGAGGATCAGATCCTCTGATCTCATCAGCCCCCCCCTAATAATTTAATGATTTAATTTAATAATTTAAATTAAATGATTAATTTATTTAGGTTTTCTTTCTTTCTTTTTTTTTTTTTTTTTTTTTTTTTTTTTTTTTTTTTTTTTTTGGAGAAAGGGCCTATTATGTAGCCCTGGTTAGTTTGGAACTTAAGTAGATCAGGCTGGCCTCAAACTCACAGAGATCCACCTGCCTCTACCTCCCTGGTGCTAGGATAAAGGAATGTCCCACCATACCCAGTCAAATCAAGCAATTTTAGGTAAACATAGATGAAGCATTACTTTACAGCTCAAGCAAGTTTTCATTTCAATGCATGCATTTCTCTTTCACAAAACGGACCCACATGCCGTTAAACACATTTTACTGTCTGCATGCCTTCCACTGGTTAACACAGCCAGTGCTAAACCTTTTTATTTATTTATCTACTGAGACAGTCTTAATATGAAGTACAGGTTGGCCTCAAACTTAGGATCTTCCTGCTTCAGCTTCCTGAGTGCTGGGATTTTAAGCATGTGCCAATGTGCCTTGCTTAAATTTTAATACCCAGAGTTTATATTCTATGAAATATGAAGACTTCACTGAAGCTTCAGATTTTATAGACTGAAGTTTTTGAGATTGGAGAAAAGTGGCCCCAAGAACTGAAAGGCCAGAGAAGAGACTTGACTGTGGGTCGAGGAGGGCCCAGTATCCCTAGGTGAGAGATTACCTGTAGAGAAGTTCTAACAAGCCATTCTGTAGCTTTTAAAGGAACACTGTCTAAAGAAAGAGTGGGTAAAGCCTTTTTTGAGTATGGTTAAGACCATTTGTTAGAAAGACTCACT
Organism: Peromyscus leucopus; assembly: GCF_004664715.2. Lineage (NCBI taxonomy): Eukaryota > Metazoa > Chordata > Mammalia > Rodentia > Cricetidae > Peromyscus > Peromyscus leucopus. The sequence continues at coordinate 10,015,079 of NC_051063.1, read as the reverse complement.
TCTGTCCTTCCAGTTCTCCAGAAGGGGCTGCTGGGCTCCTAGGGAACAACACCCTGTACTGGTTCTTTCCGGCTCTGCATCCCTTCCAGGCGGGCAGCTAGACTCTGACTTAGGGAGCACAAGGTGTGTGAACTGAGCCCCCAGGTTCCGGTGGAATCTGTTGGAGGGAGTTCCATACCGAGCCTCTAGGAGGACTGTCAGGACAAGCTCTCCTCAGGCCAGCACTGGGTCCCTTAGAGCTGTAATCCTACTCAGGTCTACTGCTTAGTCCACACTGCCAGCAGAGCCTGCTAAGAACCCATCCTGCTGAAGCTCCAGCAAGGGGTGCCATTTGTGATGGATTTGGCCTTGAATACTGGGAGGAGCGCTGATGGCTCACCCTTAGAGCTGTAATACACTGTCACTGAGTGTGTCCTACAGCAACATTCTAATAGTGCTAGCTCTATTCTTTCCCAAGAGGTAAGAGGCTTATTTCAGAACTTTACTCCTCAAGGAAAACCCCTATACACCCCATCCCCAGGAGGACATATTTTCAAACCAATGTGCTCTGTATTGGAGCAGAGCTAAATCCTAAGTGCACTGCCTTTGATGTTCACAAGCCTCACTCACAAGGGAGTGAGCATGAGGAATAATTGACTCTGCTCCGAAACCCAACCTTGGAGGGAACAGCATGTCCCAGGAGGCACGCAGCTCTTGCTTTCTGTAGTTTGTAAGAGCAGAAGGTTCAAAGAGAAAAACAAAGAAAAGCAATGAATGAGATGTATATGGCCAATGATGAAAATAATTGAGTTTCTGTTCACTCTGAAGAAAAGCAGCCTGTGGGGTGGCATAATCTCACAGCCCTCTTTTCTTAGGGTTTTAATAGAAAATGTCCAAGAGGATCAAAGAGGACCCAGTACAGGTTTCTGCATTAACTGGATGAACTGGCCTCCACCTAGCCCCAAGGAAACTTTGATTGCTTGTTACTCAACTACTATTTCTGAACCTAGCCATGTAGCTTTGAAAGCTAGAGATGGAAGGCACCTGTGAGGGTGGGGTCTGCCTGGTCTTTCTTCCTTTTGGGGTAACAGAGAAAGGGCATGTGCTCGACTGCAGGTATCTAGACTCGGTGAAGGCTTTCCCAGCCCATGTTGTAGTAGTGAGCTGGAGGCGTTTACTCCTAGCTCTGGACCAAGCCTCCAGCTCCATGTCCATAATTGCAGCAGGATAGTGTGGCCAGAAATCTCCTTCCCATGGCTGTCAGACAGAGCAGTGCTCAAAGTCACAAGGAGAGTTCTCACCCCTCACCCTCTAATTGCACTGCTTTGTAATGCAGTCTCCTAACACACAACTGGCTAATGCTAGCTACAGGCTAAAGCGCAGTCCTAGCCTGGTATTCACAGCTTGATAGCCTGATGCACATACCTATTAATCTGAGCCCCTCCACAAATGCTCTTCTCCATAAAGAGATCCCATGTCACTGCCAGCACGCAGATGTGACTGCACGTTCTTGACCCAACTCCTAATCCTTCGGGCCCAGGTCAAGTGCCCTTCCCCACACCATCCTTCTTTGGGCCTCTGGGCCTTACTCCCTCTCCCACCTGGCACTGTTGTGCAGTGAACAGTCCCTGCCTGGAACTGCTGAAGAGGGCTATCCCACTGGAGCACGCACGGTCCACATGGGAGATGGGGTCATATAGGAAGGAAGGGCATGATCGGAGTGAGTCAGAGAAGGATCAAGAACGCAGGGAGTTTTGCATTGATGCTCGACAGAATGAAGGACCACCGAGAGCAAAAGTGGAGTGAGAGAAACACAAACTGAAAAACAAATCTGAAGGGGCTGTGTTCCCAGAGAACCATTTCCCAGGGCTCTGAGTTTAGGAACTTGTGCATTAAATAAGGAAATGCTCTGTTTTGGGTACTAGACACATTTCCTCCTTATTTGCATTGTGTACTGCGGGCAAGGATGGTGCAAACATGGTAGGTTCTATGAAGAGCACACAATTCTCTAAGGATCCAAAAGTAACCTCTGTGATTACATCCTGTCCATCTCCAACACTGGAGGTGCTGTGGGACCACTTAGGTGCAGTACACCAAAAAGCCAGGGCATGTTCACTGGACTAGACCCCACTTAGAAGGTGGTTTTCTGCAGGCTGGAGTCTGGTCCAGGTCTGCATGAATAGTTACTGAAACGCCTAACAAGACTGTCTAATGTCAGCCCACTTTACAGCTCGGCCGCTCACAGACAGAGGCTGTATTTTCCCAGTCCTCTTCAACAAGTTGGTACTTCTCTCTGTACAGTCAGCTTCAAACTAAGGTTTGAACACCTCTTCTAATAGCCTTTCCATCTCATGCTTCTGTCACTAATATACCCATGCTCTTTCTTACAGAACTGTTTTTGTATTTTTGATTGTGAGCTTGGCCTTTAATGGCTGAACCATCTTTCCAGCCCCAGAGTTGTTTTTAAACAAAACAAAACAAAACAAAACAAAACAAAACAAAACAACACAACACACACACACACACACACACACACACACACACACACACACTAAGTGGACAACAAGATCCTTAACTCTTTTACCTGAGACAAATCTGTAGGAAGAGAGTACATTCCTGAATGAATGTGTGTTGACATGGGCATGGCCACGCGAGGGACCCCAGTGCCTCCTCCCTACAGCAGCGGCAAAGCATTGACCCGGTGGCCAAGCCTTCCTTGGTTCTGAGTGATAATACTGACCGTGTGTGTAAAAATGTCCACTGTAGCTTTCTCCTGGATGTCTGCAGCCCCAGACTCCTCCTATGAAGATGAGCTAAACCAGCCTCCCTGTTCTGCTGCATGCAGTAACTCCACCACCCGGGTAACTGTGTCACAAACGGAGCTTCTGGGCCTGCAGCTTCTCCACCTGAGATTCCGGGATCCCAACTTTTCTGTCTGGTGTTTGTCTTTCCTTTATTCCCTTGCTGCCCCAGTCAGCTCAAGGCGCCTAAGTCACCTAACTGCCTCCCTCGTATTTTGCCCATTTTAGTAGCTTGATAAGGCATACAGAATTACACAGCTCACATAAGTAGATTAGTGCTTGTAAATACAAAACTGGATGCCAAAGACACAGACATGTAGAAAATCAGATCCCTTCATTCCTGAGGGCTGACAGTCATCTGTGAGTTATTTACAGCTGGGGTCTACTGCTGGAGGTAGGATGGAGCCCAGAGAAACCTAATGAAGCTTTCTAGAATACAGTGATGCCCTGCACTACCTGTCATGAAGGTAAGTGGTCCAGAGTGATGCCCTGAACTACCTGTCATGAAGGAAAGTGGCCCAGAGTGATGCCCTGCACTATCTGGAAATGATAAGGGTAAATGGTCCACAGTGTCACCTCCTGATGCCAGAAGCAGACAGATGGATGTGATTATGTTTCCCACATCTTCCATTAGAAAAGAACACCAGGGCCATCTAAATGAACAAGGTCAGACAGGCAGAATGTGCCTGCATTTGGGATCCTGTGTAGATGTGTAAATGTGCAAGTCTAGAGAATGGAAAGATTTCACTGGCTCCTTTTGAGCCAGATATTTCAAGTAAACAAGTGGCCTCAGCAAGAGGTCCTGACATGCTAGCACATTTGACTGCTAAGGCCTACAATGTCACCCAGGCCTCTTACTACTTTGTCCAGGCAGAGAGAGGATGCTTTTGAAATCCTCCACATGTTAAAGTGGGTAGCTTTAAAATCTCAGAAAATGCTCATATCCCAACCCAGGCAAAACCAAGACGACAACAAACACATTACATCAGTGAAGAAGTTAGGCAAGAAATAATTAGTTCCTTAGCTACCTCCCATTCTGCTATCCAAATCAGACAAGAGGGTAAGAAAGGACAGGACCCCAAACCCAGCTGCACATATCATATATTGTTTCCTCACTGCTTTCCCTAGACTTTGCAAATCTCGGCAAGCAATTATTTGAGATCAAATTAGGTGTGGCTGCAGGCCTGAAGATGGCTCCAGAAAGTTTTCATATTATGACAGCTTTGTATACGTGCAGCACGTTCTGCCTCCCAGGATGTGTAGAGAGGCAAAGGGACAGAAGACATTTGCCTATTCCCTCAACATCTAAGCTTCAGGCAGAGATGAGGTCACAGATGGGGCCCCTGTGAAGTGTGGTACACCAGTGTACTGCAGGAGAAAAGCAAGGGAGGAGGGGAGAAGGAGGGGCTTGGGAGGGACAGACAGGTCAAGAAGAGACAAAGGAGAGCAGGACACAAAAGAAGCAGCTGGAAAAATATGTGACTTTCTTTCGTGTATTTGTGCAGTCCTAGAACTCATAGAGACTACTTCCTTTACAGTTTTCTGGCATTCTAATTCAGTCACATGATCAAACAACAGTCTCCTTTCAAAGTCTATTTTACAACACATTGGTCTTTCAATTTAGCAATCACATATCCTGCCTTTTTAAAGCTGACATGTCAGTGAGCTAAAGCCCCACCCCCCCTTTTGAGACAGGGCTTCTCTGTGTAACAGTCCCGAACTCATTTTGTAGATCAAGCTGGTCATGGACTCATAGAAATCCACCTGTCTCTGCTCCCCAAGTGCTGGGATTAAAGGCATAAAGCTCCTCTTTTCTCCTGACACTCTTTACTGGATTGCTTCGTATCTTTAACATCCCCTGTACACATGGTGTGGCTTTTCAGTTCACTCCTATCCACCCTGCTTCCCATCCACACCTGCCTGCACCAGCACCTCTGGACAGTTTCGCTGGCAAACTCCTTTCTCCTTTCTCTTGTGTGGGACTGTGTTCCATAACCCAGACAACTGTCCCCGCTACCTTTAGAGCACTCTCCTGTCACGCTTCAAAATGAAATCCTGTGCACTGTTTCATGAGTGTCAAGTCTTCCCTCCACCACATATCCAGGAGCCTGTATTCCCTCACCAGTACTGGCTGCTTCTTTTAGTCTACGCCTAACGATGACCAGAGTGTTCCGCATTTCAAGCCTCTGAGTTGACAGCTACAGATTCTGTTTCTAGGGGCACTAATGTGAAAAGTCATACATTTCACACCACAGAGATAAAGACAGACCTCCAGAGTTGAGTAAAAACAACACTATATTCATCATTCCTGTTAGCATTCAGGCATCTGTGCTGGCCTGCCCTTAGGGTCCTGACAGGATACTTCCTCAGCTGCAGCCACTAAGAGCGCCCCCTGTGTGCATTCACTACATTTCCTTATGAAAGGTGGGCCTTGCCCACCTCCTGTCTCTTTCTCTTCCTTCGCTCTCATTCCCAGGGACCAGTCTCTGCCCCTTCTCTCCCCTCCCCTCAATAAACCTCCCATGTAGACCCTGTTGTATGGTTTGATTTCTTCGTGCCACATTTAAAATACAACAATTCCAACCTATCAGAAATTCTTTGAGTCTCCATTCATATAAAGAAACTTCAGCAATCACCAAGTGTCTAAGGATGCTGCACTGAACCAGTCATTAAAGATCCTTTGGATCGTTAAAGCAGCAGATCACTGTGCATGTCTGACTTTCTCTGAGCAACAGCCAGGTTTATGGCTCTAACAGACGGGCTCACCTTCGGTGCTCTCTTTTCGTGAACTGACTGCTGAGTCCTGTGGGTTTTGCTCTTTTTGTGTTCTGTTTGCATTCTTAGTATGCTGGAGTCATCTTGCGTTTTCTTATTAGTTTGTGGTTTTGCACATTAGGTATTAAATTATTTAGAGAAGTCTTAAGATTGAAGCACCTCACCTCAGTACTAGTAGGCCTCTAAATAGACAGCAGTCCCACTTATTGCAAAACTTTCTGTTTCCCAACAGGCCACCCTCAAAGCCAGCTGAGTTTCCTTTGTAGCTAGTTCGGGTATGCAGCCACAGCAGACCGCTAGCCTGCATAGGTGCTGTCGGCCGGCAAGGAGCAAAGTGTGCCTGAGCATCATCTTGCTTGCTTTGTTTTTCTTCCTGGTTCTATGGGTGATGAGCAGTAACTTGGCCAAACTGTTTGAGACTTTGGATAAGGGGAGACAGAAACAGGCTTCGAGAATATGTAGACAAAGATTACAGAGAACAAGCCTGAGCCAGAAACTCTGGGTACATTGAAAAGGACATAGACGACCAATCTATAAATATCAGAACTTCAGGCTGAGCCTGACACACTGTTTACATTCCTGTTTTCTGTCCTGGGACAGTCAAGGTGAGAGAGCAGGAAGGACAGTGGTACAGGGTTTGTTGTCTTCTCCTAAAATGCTTTTTACAGATGTGTCATCATGGTTCTTTGGCTAACAGGATGGGTGATATAGTGGGGTGAGAATTTGATTTGCCTTGTGTCCAAAGAGATAAATCTTAAGAATTTATATGGGTGGCATCTTTGTGTGTATGTATATTCCTGAATGTGAATGTGGGTGTACACGAGGAAGTCAGAGGAGAACTTTGGGTGAGTTGGACCTTGCCTGGGGGTTCTCCTGTCTTTATCTCCCTAGGAGTGCTGGGATTACAGACAGCAGCTGCATCTGGCTTTATGTAAACTCAGGCACTTGCCCTCCTCCAAATGCTCGTGCAGCAAGTGCTATATCTCCTGAGCATCCTCTGAGCTGCTCATCTGGGCAGCACTGGGCCTGGGCCGTCCATCACTGGTGCCCACTGAAGTTCTGTGCATTCACTCTACCCTCTGCGGACTGCAGGCCCAGGACTTTAATTCCCAGAGGAACAGACAGTAAGTAAAAGCTGATAAATAAAATAAGGGCTGAGAGTAAGTTCGGCACTGAAAGACAGGGGTGCACATAAGTAGATCAAGCTAGAACACCGAGAAGGAAGGAGGGATAAACCTGGTAGCTCAGAAAGTTTTCAAAAGAATACATAAAATATGCTAACTAAAAGTCCTTTAAAAATGAGTTTGGAGTGTTATATTCCTAAGGCTGTATTTCTGGACAATAATGACTGGATAGAATAGGATCCATACAGTTACAGGTGGGGTTAGATTTGTCCCGGGAGGCCATAGACCACTAACCCTTGTTATATGCACAACAGCATGGAATTTGTTTTAAAGGTTTATTTATTTTCATTTTTGTACATGTCTGTTTTGCCTGAATGTCTACCTGGGCACCACATGCATGCAGTGTGCCTGGGGAAGCCAGAAGCCAGTGTCAAATCCCCTGGAGCTGGAGTTACAGACAGCTGTAGACTGCCGAGCAGGTGCTGGGAACTGAACCTGTGTCCTCCACTAGAGCAACCAGCACTATGAACAGCGAAGCCGTCTCTCCGGCTTGAACAAAGAGAAATGAATTTTCACACTAATTTTCCTAGGTTAAGAGACTGATAAAAGAACAAGTTAAGAAATCTTAAGCCATAGAAATGGCTCAGTGGGCAACGAACATGCTACTAAGCCTGCTACCTCGAGTCTGACCCTGGGATCCACACGGCAGAAGGAGAAAAGTCACTCCTCTAGATCATCCTCTGACCTCCGCACACTTGCTGTGATCCACACAAACACAATAAATAGACAAATGTGAAAAGAGAGAAACATTTAGCAGGAAAATACTCTGAATCACTGGTAACATTAATTTGGGATCATTTACTAAGAATTCATGCTTAGAAGATTTGTAATATATAACAAACCCCATACATATAGAAAAAAGCTAAAATAAAGCCCTCCTTATACATGTCATAAAATCTTTGAGCCTTAATTTTATTGTCTTCTATTTTATAATTCTCCCATAGAATTTCCAATTTTCTTTCTCTTTGAAGGAAAAAGGTACCTATTTTCTTTAAAAGAGTTTTAAATCCTTTGTTTAATTTTTAATCTCAGGGCACTATATTTATTCAGGTGTTGCACACATCTAAAAAACCCTTTCCAGATGTTATAACCCACACATGTGGCATTAAAATTAGTAACATTATTGTGAAATAGTCCTTGTATAAAGAAGATAAAGACATACTTTTCATGCTGCCTGAAGTTGCTTTAAAAACGTTATACATGGATTGGGGAAATGACGCATTGGGGAAGTGCCTGCCATGCACATGTGACAAACCAGAGTTCAGATTCCCAGAACCTACATAAAGCTGGGCATGGCTGTACGTATCTGAAATTCCAGTGTTCCCACCATCCTGTGCACACATATCATATGTTACACATACGTACACATGCACACGCACACACACATGCACAAAGCAACTCTACAACCTTCTCAGTTAATGAGAGACTAGTAATAATCTATGTGTGGATTCACTCTGTCCCCATTCAACTTCCCTATATTCCTGTATCATTGGCCAACAGTATGAAGAGGAAACAACATTACAACTCCAGTTACTTAGCCTTGGTACCATTGAACAGTATGTTGGTGGTATTTAGGGGTCAACTGTGCCTAGAGGCCTGCATCCCTCACTAACCTGCAGGGTCCAGCGATTTCCTTTCTCCTCATTCTGTCAATGCTGCTATTTTGAGTACAAAGTCCCGGCATCATTAGCCACCTTACTCACTGCCCGTTTAAAAAGTCAGTGTCTTTAACTTCACTTACATGCAGTCTTGGTTTAAAACAGTATTATCTGAAACCTCTACAGTGTTCCACTATGTTTGGCATTAACAAACTTTGAGAAGCAGTACACACTATTTTTCTTTAAACTACAGGATAATATATAATGTCCACACGGCAGTAATTAATATGAAATGGGGAAGGTATCACAAACTTATGAGAAACTAAGAACCCTTAGACCAAAAAATCAAGTATGCACACAAAAAGCTAAAAACTTATTACACCGTGCTAATTTTTAAAATTTAAATATTTTTCTCCAGAGTTGCTCTTTTACTTTTTATCATGAGAAAAATCTACTGAATGATTTTTCAAGATTTTAAATAAAAATACTTTTTTTAAAACATGCAAAAAAAGAAGTTGGGCAGTCACACAAAAATCAAAACGAAACGACAACAACAAAACCCAAACAATCTAGACTACTGATGCTTTCCTTGGCACACCTGTGCTCTGGATGATCCAGAGGCGTGCAGATCTTTGTGACGCTAAGAGTCAAGAGCTAAGAGAGCTGAGACAATACAATGAAGTAAGGACCTATAGACTCAGCCAATAGACACAGGACAATCTCACAGAGCAAGTTCCTCTAGTCCGGTAAAGGAGGGAGCAGGGAGAGAGCAGAATGGAGGTTCAGGTAACAGGAAGAAAACATGAGTATACATCAGAGAGGGGCTGGGGGCAGCTAGCTCAGAGGTAGCTTGTGCAAGGCCCTGGTTATAATCAATATCACAGTATGTGTACACACACACACACACACACACACACACACACACACACGCTCCCTTGACACCAAAAAATAAAAAGCACAATCTCTGATTATATTAAGTGCTACTACAGGGAGCCACTAAGTGCATGGTTTCCAGGTTTAGTGAAAGAGCCTCTGAGATTTAAAATCTCTGGGGCTAGGGTTGGAGAAATGGCTCAGCATTTAAGAGCACTTGCTGTCTTTGCAGAGGTCTGGGGCTTTGGTTCCCATAATTCATGTCTGGCAACTCACAGCCGCCTATAACTCTAGCTCCAGGAGACTCAACACCTCTTCTGGCCTTTCTGGGTACCAGCACTCCCAACTGCCATGGGATGAAGTAACTGTTAAGGTATCCACACAATATAAATGGGTGGAAGAATATTACAAGTACAGACGTGAAACTATAGTATTTCTATAATAGGGCTATATGATAGAGAAAAAATATAAAGTTCCAAAGAAATATTAAATAAAAATGCCTTATAATTAAATCTCTATTTACCTGAAGTTACCCTGAAAGCTGGAGAGAGAGAGAGAGAGAGAGAGAGAGAGAGAGAGAGAGAGAGAGAGTGTGTGTGTGTGTGTGTGTGTGTGTGTGTGTTTGCACATGCACTGTGATACTGATTGTAGCCAGGGCCTTGGCACAAACTACCACTGAGCTAGCTGCCCCCAGCCCCTCTCTGATTTTTGCCCAAGTATTTCCCAGGTGCTCGTGCATTTGGGGGAGTGGCAGTGGTGGGAGAAGGTCTGTGCCACAGAGGATCATCCTTTAAGTGTCAGAATGATCAGGTTCAACATTTAACATTACAAAACTTTCTACAGAAAACAAGCAACACAGTGAGCAGAACTGTGGATCCCGACAGGGAACACTGGCCAACAGGCCAATAATACTTTCATCATGTTTCATATCTGAAAATGCTATACCTAACCAAAATACCAATTATACTTGAGGGCAGAATATGTACAGTTACACGGGTGAGATTTCAATGCTTTCAAAGGTCCTTTGGACCCTTACTCAGAAAACTTCAGGAGGATATGACAGACCAAAATAAAAACATTACATCAAAAAGGAAGTCAATACAGGATCCAAGAATTAGGAACTCAACACAAGAAAGGGTCAAATGAATTTTAAGGATGACAATGAAGTAAGGGTTCAGGCTGATAGCTTGGAGGGTGGAACCTTAGGTTTGAAATCACATGGTTTCAAAGTCACTGTTATTTCCTTCCCCTACTTAGCCACAGTGACAATATCTGCCCTCAAGGAATTAGGAAAATGTTACCACTGGAAATGTAGGGAGCAAGGGAAGTCCTGTATGAACATGTGTTAACAGAGGCATGGTCTCAGCTCTCTAAGAATGGCAAAGCCTTCCCCAGGCTGCTCAGAGTGGTGCTAAAGCCTTCCTCTGGTCCAAGTGGGTATGCTGATAGTGTGTGCAAAGTGACCACCAGGGCTTTCTTCCCCAGGTGTTTAAGGCTGGAAGACTACCCCCTGCCCAGCCTGCTCCTCCCTAGATTAGCTAAACCTGCCTCCTTGTTCGTCTGTATAGAATAACCCTGCCTTCTTGTTTAACTGTATATAATGACCATTCTGAGCTTCTGGGGGCTGTGGCTCCTCCAGTCAAGAGCCCAGATCACCCGATTCTAGATTTTCTGTGTGCCTGTGTTTCTGTCTTTATTTCATTCCCTTGCGGCCCTTGTCAAGTCAAGTCCCCAAGCCTGCACAAGAACAAGGCACAAAATGCGCAATGCTAGAGAACATGCCTCAAGCTTAGATGGAGCAGGACCACAAAGTGTAGTGAGAGATGCCTATGAGAGCCTGGTTGTTAGCCAGGCAAATCTTTTCTGTCTCTGTCTAGTTTCCTGGTTAAGAGTCCCATCCCACTTCCTCACAGATGAAAGACAATCTGGTGACAGACACACTAGTAAGAGTCAGCATCCTCAGCTATTTTTTTTTAATGGAATACATCAGTACTCGCTTTTTCACTTAAACCTGCACATCATCGCAACTGAAGTAGCGTCTTTTTCTAAAGCTGTCATTTCAAGGGACTGACCATCTAAATCCCAGGCAAGGGAAACCTAGTCAATGGCTTAGGCTTTCCTAAAATGACCCTGGATGTGTCAATAGATTCACCACTGTTCTGGAAAACAGAGAGAGCAATTGTAATGTTCACTCCTCCAGTTAGCTTTTAAGGGAAGACCTTTGGAGAGCCTTTTCCTAAAGTATGCACTACAGTAAACGCCAGGCCTAAACTGCTTCCCACTAAAACAGCCACAGAGGGTGACAGGAGTGGGCCAGTGAAGGATGGGGCATTTCACCGGGGATTCCGGGCTACAAACTCCCGTCCTGAGTAGTGGAACACTTTTGAAGTACACAGGCTCTAAACATATAGGAGATCCTTATCATTCTCTTTTTCATTGTTTAGGGTCTTCCAGGAAGGTATGAAGATCTGTGGATGCTTGAAACTATATAAAATGATTATTTATATATACTAAATATATATATTATATATTATGTATATAAAGTAGTTTTCATCTAATCTGTACATCCACATATCTTAAGTATCCCCTGGAGCAATTGTATCAGTTAATACAATATAAATGCTATGTGACTAGTCATTGAAGAAACAACAGTAAGAACTGCCTGTATGTGAGGACCCCTTGTTATTATTATATATTTTCCATCTGTGCTGGGTGAATGTGGATAAAGAACCTTGGTAATGGAAGGCTGAATGTACTTAGATAAAAGTTATGACAAATGCTAATATTTTTCTCTTGTCACTGGGACAGGTCTTCCAGGCCAACAGCTGTTGCTCTGACTGTACTACATACAAAGTAAACGTATATACATTGACATTTCTCTAAAACAGTGTTTTCCAAACTACTGGTTACATTATAAGATAGTCTCCACAGCAGCCCAGGCAGACAAAAGCATACCAACACACAGACGAAAGTAGTTTCACAAAAACAATACTCGGCTGTGTGATATATCACACACTGTATTATACTCCATTTCATTTTGTTCTCCACAGATACTGAGTGCAGTCTTCTGCATTGAAAGACTTATTTAGCAAGACCCATGGATGTGACTAGGTCAGGCATAGTACTATGTAACTCTAATCCTTGCACTTAGAAGGCTGAGGCTTAAATTGTGTGTTCAAGGCCAATCTAGGCTATGTAGCAAGCCCATACCACAAAAGCAAACAATGGTTGAATACAAGGCTCTGGCTTCAATTCCTAGCAGAACAAGAACAATAAAAATAAATCTGGCAATTCTTTCTTTTCCATACATTTTAAAAGATCCCAACAACCTCAATTATACTGACTCTTGTATTTATTTTAAGACTATCTGAAATATGGACTGGACACCTAACCCTTTAAAATATAAAATATAAAACCCAACAAACCAAACTAACTTGCCAATGCAGCTTTACTTAACTGGGAACTAGAAGTACTAATAAGAAAAAATAAAGTATAAAGAGGGTTCTGGATTCTAATACAACTGCCGTTGTCAGTGGTCATTTTCATGCTCATCTTTAGATAAAGAAACTGTGAGTAAGTCACGGTCATTTCCAAGAGGCCATACAAAAACTGATCCCATCAGCCTTATTCTACCTGAGAGTGTAATTTCCTTTATTGTCTTTATCTTTCTTGATGCCTTCCTAGTCAGCAAACTGGAAAAACAATTCACCCTTCCTCTGAAATCTCAACTGTGACTGCCCATTAACCTCGAGGCAGTTTCTAGGAGTGTAAGTCAGTTCTCTAACTTATATCTCCCAACACCCAAACACTAACCTTGTGGTGGAGTGAACAAGTGTTTTTTGTTGTTGTTGTTGTTGTTGAGTGAATGCACATTTTCAGAAGGTTGAAATGGACATCTATCTCAATAACCGCAGAGGTGTCGTAGCATGGCGGAGGAGGGCTGCAGCTCTCACCTGCACAGCGAGTGACTCAGCAGTCCTGTGAGTGACTCAGCAGTGGCCTGAGTCGAACCCCTGGCAGAGCTCTGGCTTTGCAAGTTCTTCTTGTTTAGCACATTCCTTTAATGGTTTTATGAGCAACTCCCGTGTACAGGTAATGGGGTCCTCCTAGTGATCAAAGGTGACTGAGGGAGCCAGAGGTATCTCAAGTATCAGTCAGCCCAATGGGGGTCAGTGACAGCTGACTTTCCCCAAACTTCTGGTAACACTTAATTCTGGAAGACTTCCCTAGTTCTTTGTGTGGTGTGGCCCATAAAATGTGCTAGTTTTCTATTTTCCCTGCCAATAATGTCAACAGAGTAGGAAGTGCCCTAGGTGGTGTGGTGGTTTAGATGAGAATAGCCCTGTAGATGCATATATTTGAATACTCAGGCCCCAGTTGATGGAACTGCTTGGGAAGGATAAGAGGTAGCTTTGTTAGAGGAGCTGTATCACTGGGGGTGGCTTTGAGGCTTTAAAATTCACCAACATTCCCAGTACTTCCCCAACACACATGTGGATCCAATGTGAGCACCCAGATTCTGTGCTAGCCAACAAGTTTGCAGCTTGCTGCCACACCTCCCCACCATGACGAACTCTTAACTCTCTGGAACCATAAGCAAAATAAACCCTTCCTTCTATATTGTTTGGTCACAGCAAAAGAAAAGTAATGACATTCTGTTATATTCATAGATCAGTGCTCAGCCATTATCAGAGAGGCTTCCTCTGTGGTAGATGGGAACAAATACTGAGACCCACAACTGGACAATGTGCAGAGAGTGAGAGACCTTGCAACACTCAGTCTTGAATGGGATGCCATCATCAAATCTCTCCCAGGGATCAGGGAACTGTGTAGAAGAGAGGTAGAGAGACTGTACAAGCAAGAGGGAATGGAGGACACCAAGGAAACAAGGCCTTCTAGGCACAGCAGGATTGATGCACAGACTCACAGGGGCTGTGGTAGCACGTACAGGGCCTGCACAGATCAAAGTCAGATGAGGTCCCAACTTTGAGATGGGGAAGTAGATACAAGCCCACTCTAACCCAGAAGCCACCTTTAATTGATAACCACCGGCAAAGGGAAAATTAGTTCTCTCTGATGGAGTGCTACTGGGTATACAAATCACACTTTAAGGGTAGGCCCCGTGCCTAGTAGGAGATGGCCAATGAACTCAACAGTGTTTTGTAGGTTTTCTGTCTCCAAATGCTTTGTGTGGGCTTTCTTTTAAACCTTACAGTCTTTTGCTTATATATCGTGGTTTTGGTGTTGGTGTTTTTATGGGATTTCTGTGTGCACAAATGTGCATCTCTGTATCTATGTGCTTCATGTGCTTTTTTTTATTGGCTCTTTTTTCTATTTGTTTGTTTTGTATTATTCTGGGTTGTTTTTATATTTGTTATTACTACTGATACCTGTTTGTTTTTTAATGAGACAAAGAGAAAGGGTGTGGAATTAGGTAGATGAGAAGGATTTGAGAGGAGTTGTGGGAAGAGAAACCGATTTCAGAATATATTGTATGAAAAAAAATCTATTTAAAAAAAAAGTAACTAAGATAGATGGATTGTGTGGCTTTTCTACTTGAAGATGTGAGGCCTCAAGTAATCCTGTATGAAAACTCAACATGTGTCTGGCATGTAATTACTAAAATGAACATGTAAGCAACATACATGCAGTCTTTTAAGGTAGCTGTATTTGTTTCAGAAAACACAGTGAAGAAAAGACCCAAGCAAGTGGTTAGCTGGGACAGGCAAAGATTTATAATGGGGGTGGAGGGCATTTGGGGGATGGTTGAGCTGAGGCAGCCAGCAAAGCTATGCTGCCCCCCTGTGGACACAAGCAGTAGACCCTGTCTGAGACAACAGCTTTCCTTCTCGGCAATAAACAGGACCTTTTACTTCCTGTAATTTCAAGTTGATAGCTGTTGCCAAGACAACTAGGCAGTGAAGCAAGAAACAGGAGCTTCAAAAGAAACCCTCCAACCAACCAACCAACCAAAAGCCAAATCACCTAGGTAAAATTCTATTCACTCTATCACAAAGTGTGCCCCGCCAAGGGAAATATACACATTAATAGAAAGGAGGAATCAATGTCCCGAAAGATGCTGGCTGCAGATGTGTTCAGGCTGAGAGATACACTCATCTACTAAAGAGAGTGGAAATGTCTTCCTCAAGACTGCATGTCAAAATGACTTTCACCAAATCTCAGAACACACAAAGGAGGAGGGCAGGCCTCACTAAAAACTTACATCCAATCCCCTGCATCACTTCTAAGCCAATCAGTTTGACTAATAGGTATTTCTGTGTGGAGCTGACTGTCAAGCAGCTCATTAATCAGAATATGGTAAAGAGGTCTCTGGGTGAGGGTACAGCTAAGGCTCCTGATAAAAATGACCAAAGCATTCAAATTTACAATTAAAAGGAAAGAAGATCTGAGGAGATTCAGATGAGTCCCTCAGGGTTTCTAAGCACTAAAGAGCTCATTCCTACATGGGCAGGAAGGAAGACACTCAGTAAATATTTGCTAAATAAATGCAACTGCCAGACTGAGAGGGTCTGCCTATTGATCTGGACGAGATTTCGGCTCCCACTCAAGCACTGAGGAGTGGAGCTTGCTGAAAAGGCTCAGTGTGTCTAGATCTAATCTGTTCACAGCAAACCCATGTGCAGCCAGCAGAGGTCAGAGCAGATTTTGCTCCCAAACTCACAAGAGTTTTTGGTGAAGCCAAGACTAGAACTCAAGTTCTCCCCCTTGCTCCAAGGCTTTTTCGTTTCCTTGCTGTGTTAGACCTACTGTCTCTCGTCAGGCCTTGCAGTTCTGAAGTAACTGCGCAAACTCACACAGTTTTTCCTTTAAATTAAAAGTGATTTTAAATCTTGGCAGATTTCTCTGTCTGCATTCTTCTAGGGGAAGATTTAGTGGCTTTGACTGAGGATTTTTACAAATAAATGAGTAGTTGTGACTACCAGATCTTGAAGTCACAAGTGCTCAGGCACATGCTTGTTTTTCTGTGTGGCCAGGGTTTCTGGCCTCTCCCCCAACACACATACACACACATACACCGAGACAGACAGACAGACACACATTTGCAAGTGGTATAATGTCAATGACAGAAGGCACCACAGACATTCCTGAAACATCAATGTACCTGAATGACTAGAGAACACGCTAGCAGCTTGCTGCTGTCAATTCCCACTCATTGCTGGGGGTCAGCCTGGGTCCTGGCAGTTTCCCAACATAGACCTTACTGCTATGGAAATGCTTTACTGCCAAGGGCACTTGCTGAGGGAACCAGGAGCTTCTCAGGGATGGAGATGGTGTCCTATCCACTGAAGCTCCACACTTGACAGACAAAATTGCAGTCAACAGTTCCTGGATGCTCTGCCATAGCTCCTGACAAAATAAAAGGTGCTTCATACAAATCAGCTCACCTAACATTCAAAATGCTCTCAATTTTTAACCATGGTTTTCTTTTCTTTCTTTCTTTTTTTTCTTACTATTTCAAAATGCTTTATTTTCACTTGGTCCCGAGACTTGGGAGGGGCTCTAGAGCAGTTAACAAAGCTGCCTAGAGGTTTGGGTGAAGGTCCTGAGGCTGGCTGGTCCAGAGCAGAGGAGGGAGCCCCTTGGAAGGTGACGCCTCCTAGTCATGCTTGAGAGTGAGCCTCTCTGAAGAGGTACTCGCCCAGAGATGGCGGGGGCACACCAGTCTGTGCTGGCTGTGGCCCAGCCACCCTGCGGAGGTTGGTCAGGTGGTTGCCCATCTTCTTGATGAGCTTCACCTCCTCATCCAGGAAGTGGTTTTCCAAGAAGTCACAGAGGTGAGGATCTGTGGGAGCAGAAGCCAGGGCATGAAGATCCAAAAGTGCCTGGTTCAGGCTCTTCTCCAGGACCAAGGCAGCTTCCATGGCCTCCTGGGATTTACCCATCTTGAGATGGCTGCTGCACATCCTGGAATAGTGCGCGGCCTCCAAGATCATTCTGCATCTTGAGCAGCAGCTCGGCACCCTCGCACTTCTCCTAGGCCAATTCGCAGAAGAAGTGGCCAACACCCTCCAGAGCCACGTCATCCCAGTCAAAATAGTAGCCCAGAGAGAGGTAGGTGTAGGAGGCCCGCAGGTCCAGGTTGACCAGGCGGTTCACGGCAGCCTCCACTTCGGTGGTATAATTCTGATGGACCTGGGAGCTCATGGCTGATGTGCAGTATGGAGCTGACCGCGGAGAGACGGTGCTGGCTGGTCCTGGGATCCGACGGCGGCGCGGAGATAGTCCCAGAGGCTGCGACTGGAGACACTGGGAGGCGGCTGGACGCTAACAAAGGGAGTCCCCGGGTCTGCTCCGTCCAAACACTGTTGAAGCAAGACACAGACACGGGATCTCCGGGCGCTCCCATGCTTTTCTTTTAATGATCCCAATAAAAAGCAAAAAGGTACAGCTGAGCTGCTCCCGTGCTCCTTCATAATCATGCTGCCAGCCATGTATCAATTAACAGGATTTTGAGGGGCAGATACAATGTGGTCTTGGGAGTGACCAGTTGAATGATGGGGCACTAGAGCTCTTTAAGGAAAGACATGGAAAACACATGGTATGGGTGTAGGTTTATGAAAAGCTAAACTTACAGACAGCAGCTTGAGCAGCATTCTCATCAACCTCTATGGAAGGCTATTCACTGGCTAAGTGCATTAACCCCTCAATATATAACAGACCTGCATGTTTTAAGAAGTTCCTTGGATGTCTTACTCTTCATACAACACAAACCCCATAGATAGATACTTCTCCTTCACAGAAATTGTATGGTTCTTAATTTGAATATGTGAAATCTGAAATGATCCAAATAATCTAAACTCTGAAACACTGAGTAGTGACATAATTGGAAAATTCCACATGTGACCTCATGTGAAACACTGCAATCAAAACTCACTAGAAATGTTGCATAAAATTGCCTTTATGCTAAGTATATATATAAAATAAACAAAATTCATGATTAGATTAGGATCTTATTGCCAGGGATCTTATGGATAAGCAAACATTTTAAAATCCTGAAGAACAAGTACCAGCAAACCCCAAGTGCCAGGAAGTAGCCCAGTGGCAGAGCAATTGCCTCACAGGCCCAAGCTCTGGGTTAGCCCCAGCACTGCAACAACAAAATGAAAAAAAATTATAACCGCTGCCAACAAAGTCCCAAACAGGGAGTGGCGAGCTGGCTCAGCAGTTAAAAATGCCGCTGCTCTTGCAGAAGAGCTCCAGGTTCAATTCCTAGCACCCACGCGGTGGCTTACAACCATCCAGTACCAGGGGATCCAACACTCTTCTGAACTGAGGGCACTGCACACACACCGTGTGCATACACCCACGCAGGCAAAGATACCCCCATACATAAAACAAATCTAAGAAAGAACTGAAAACAAACCCCAAACAGATAAGTCTAAAAATCCTGAAATGTAAGACCCCAATAGCCCCAGCACTTTGGATAAAGAGCACTCAACCTGCATATATGTAACAATGCTAATATGTAACTTAAAAAAACAACAGTATAATGGAATAATTATGGCAACCATCTAACTAAAGCATATGAGTTGCTACTTATGATTTTTTTTTTGTTTGTTTTGTTTTTCGAGACAGGGTTTCTCTGTGTAGCTTTGCGCCTTTCCTGGAACTCACTTGGCAGCCCAGGCTGGCCTCGAACTCACAGAGATACTCCTGGTTCTGCCTCCCGAGTGCTGGGACTAAAGGCGTGCGCCACCACCGCCCAGCAAAATTTTTATTTAGTATTTTTGCACCACAAATAATAGCAAATAACTCAGATAAAGAAAAATCACAGCTAAAAGGTGGTGGGGCCACTATAATGGATCCAGCCAGACTTCATTTGGAAACACTCTGAAGATGCTTCTGATCAACTGGTGGTTTTTTAACCAATGGAGGGTGAGCCATATGCAGCCATGGCCTAGGGAATGGGGAGCAGGGTTCAGGGAAGTGCCGCTGAGCCCCAGTGCTTCCTTAAAAGAGAAGCTAGTCCCCAGCCCTTTAAAGAACTCCATTTTGGACTCATGGTTACAGCAGCCAAGCTTTCTTCCCCAAGTGATACACTCTCTAAGGACGATTTTGCTCAGGGGAGGGGAGGGGATGATGGTCTCATTCCCCTCTACAGTTCTGAACTTCAAGGTTGCCTATCCGTGAAGTGAGACAGGGAACTGAACTCCTCTCTGATTCATCCCGATTCTTCTTCCCAAGAGACCTCTGCAATCCTACCCCATAGGCCTCCACTTCCTGCAGCTGGCTTTCACCAGGCCTTCTCAAAGCTACTCCACAGCTTGCCCTTCTCTGCTGGCAGCTTGCTGACAGATCTGCCTTCTTCACCAATCGGGCTAAAGCCTAAGGTGTACGATACCTACAAACTCGGGTATCAGCCTGAGTTGAGCAGACTTTGGGAAACAAAGACTTGCCATAACACTGATCCTGTGAAATGGAACCTAAGAGTTAGGACTCCTAAGCACCATCACATTGGAAGAATGTTACCCTCTCTTTCAATAGGCGAGGGCCAATCTTCACAAGCACAAGAAACAGGGCTTTAACTTTTACTTATTTGTTTTCTTCTTTAGATGGCTTTAAAATGTCTACTTCTACGCCAAACATTGAAAATCTCAAGCTCAGTTCTGTTCCCTTGCCATTATTAACATCTGTGGCTGGCATGGCCATTCTGCTTACCAGAGACCATATCATGTGGCAGAGCTAGTCCACAGTAAGCTGACTGGACTCATGCACGCTCCCCCTTTTTCAATGCACGTCCCAGGAAGCCATGCCCTTAGCCCCGGGATAACCTGCAGAGGTCAGACTAGAGCACAGGCATTTTGTTGCTATCAGAGGAACGAAATGAAGAAACGGTGAGTGAGTGAGTGTCAGAGGCACTGGCTGAGCCGGGGTAAGAGAGCATGAGCAGCGAGCTGACTGCAATGTTCGTGCTGAGTTTGGGAGCGTAGGAAAGGGGGGTGGGGCTTTGGCCTGCCTTTGTCTTTCTTAATGGCCATGTACTGTGTTAACAGCATACTCACGCATCCCTTAGTGCCTCTTCCCCAACTCCTCTCCCGTAAGACAGTCGCCTTACCGCATGTGGCTGTGCCAACTGACACACTCTCGAGGAAGGTGGCTCTCAGTTTGGCAAGAGATTACTATACCAGAACAGACCAAACATGAAGAGATGGCATTTACATGCATTACAAAGCAAATAAAAACCGAGCAGGCCTGAGTTATGATCCACAAACAGATCTAGAGGCTGAAATGAAGAACTCTGGAAACGGTGGCAGCTGACCCAGGGGAGCTGGGTGGGAACCGTGTAAAAGGCAGTAAGTGACGAGCAGGATGAGCTGCTTTGGGATGCCTACACAAATATTCCACAGATGTGCTATTTCTGTCCTTTCTGCAACAGGTCACCCTAAAACAAGTGCATTTTTGTTGGCTGGTTTTTATTCTTTTTTTTTTTTTTTTTTTTTTTTTTTTTTTTTTTTCGAGACAGGGTTTCTCTGTGTAGCTTTGTGCCTTTCTGAGCTCACTGGTAGCCAGCTGGCCTCGAACTCACAGAGATCCGCCTGCCTCTGCCTCCGAGTGCTGGGATTAAAGGCGTGCGCCACCACGCCTGGCGGTTTTTATTCTTGTTGTTGTTGAAGGCTTATAGATGACTGGAAATGTTTAATGCTGACATACCAGTGAAAGTCGCAAAGTTTCTAAACAAGCGACTTGATATGTCAACTTCATCTCATGCCATGAGCAATAATGTGAGTTCCCATCTATTTTATGATCAAAAAAGGGAAAAAGAGGGTGCTCAAAAAAAAAAAAAAAAAAAAAAAAAAAAAAAAAAAAAAAAATAGGCCGAGTACGCAAGTTTTAAGCTTTCAGGCAAGAATTTATATTTAATGTGTCCATCTTCTTTCAAAGATAAACAAGTCACAGAAATTAAGTGACTTACCAGAGATAAATGGGAAAATTACTAGAAATCTGGTTTCCTACTCTGTATCTGAGGCTCTCTCAAAAGAGCCCCACATGAGCAAGCAGCCTGCACGTATATATGTGCGGCTTCCTTTCTCAAAGGACAAAGCCACACCGGCAGAGCCACCAGTGCCCTCCGGACTCTCGAGGCGTGAGAGCACGTGTCAGAATGGAATGAAACCCTGAACCGACGACTATCAGCAGCAGGAAGATGGAAAACAGTGGCTCACAACCTTAGGGACAATTTCTACACCAAGTATTCTGCAGGGGTGATGACTCTGTCCGAATTAAATAATGGCTTTTCTGTTTGATTCAATTTTTTTTTTTTTTTAAATTGGAACAACTTGGTAACTTATCTTCAGCTTTATGAAAACATTTGACGTGTAGTTAGAGCACCACCTAGTGGACATTTGGGTAACCTAAATAATGGCCAAGTAGTAAAAAAAAACGTTTCTTTTTACAAAGAAGCAAATCCCAAAGGTCAAAGGACCCGCTCATTCTCCTCACTTCATATGAAAATCACTTTACTGTGACCAAGGGCTATTAAGTCTATTAACTGCTGCCCTGTAAAAACAGTGACTTAAAAATTGTATCTTTGAAAGGTGAGAAATATTTGTATCTATTAAGCATTAATAACTAGAACTTAAGGAAAGTTCCTACAACAACAACAACAACAAAACCCCTACCTAATTAAAAATGGGCAAAGAACTTGCACAAGCACATAAAAAAAAAAAAGCTCAATATAACTAACTGATCAGGGGAATTCAAGATAACATGATACAACTTCTCACTCATTAATAATGGCTTATCATTAAAAAAAAAAAGAAACTAGTAACTAGTAAGGGTGGCAAGAATGTAGAGGAAGGTGAAGATTCATACCAGTGGAACATAAAAATGATACAGTTGCTATGGAGACATTATAGTAGTTTCTTAATAAATAAAAACCAGAATTACTATATAGATCCAGTAGTTCTACTCCTGGATCTGAAAAGAACTGAAAATAGGAACTCAAAAGTCAACTGAGCTCAAAGTAGGAGGTTAAGGAAGGAAGCCACTGAAGTCCTCAGTGGCGGATGAAGAAAACTGATGCATTCACACAATGGAATAAGACTCAGTTTCAAACAGGAGTGAGATGTACATGGGCACATGAATGCATACACAGTACATCACGAATCGTGAACAAACTGTAAAGTAAAATAAGCTAGTCAGAAAAGCAATACTGCATGATTCCATTTATCAGAGAAACCCAGGATAGTTACCTTCATAAAGAGGAAATGTGAATCTATTGGTTCTGCTTGTGGGGATTCAGTTTGGGAAAATGAAGAAGTTCTAGCCAGTGGTGGTAACAGCTGCACAGCAATGTAAATGTTAACAGTACTTCTGAACGACACACTACACTTCTAGGTGGACAAAGGAGCAAATTTCATTTGTGAGAACTGTAAAGATATTTATCAGTGTTAAGTAGAAGTTTCTAAAGTATGCCTTTTTCTAAACTTGTGTATGTGTGTATGTGCTTGTATGAGGTATGTGCAAATGTGTATAGAAGCCAGAGGCTGATGCTGGGTGTCATCTTCTATCCAAAGCTCTTTGTTCCCCTGCAGCTCTTTTATGTAACCCTTACCTGCTTGTCTCAGTGTTTTCTAACTCACATATACCATTAGTTAATAAGACACAGAACTCCAAAGAGTGGATTGCTCTTGGTAACTACTGAGGTGCCCTCAAAGGGGTATGTCTATTTATAAGAAGCCAGGAGAAAGTAAATAACACTGTTGTCCTTTGTGGTTTTTAAATAATAATGGACACAATGTGTGGGGTGGGGTCTGCCTTCCTTTGAGTCTGACCTAGATGAGAGAAATGTGCTTATTTCTTATGCAAATGTATAAGACGAATCTTAAAAGGTCTTATTAATTAAAAACTCAGAGCCAGATATTGGGGTAAAAACTGAGATCAGAAAAGCAGGAAAAAAAAAATCCAGTCACATTCTTATCACTTGGAAATTCTCAGCCAAAGAGACCTACTTCCTGTATATCCATGCCTTACATGACTTTCTGTTCTGCATCTCACTTCCTCTCTCTGCCCAGCTATATTACTTCCTGTCTGTCTATACAGACCTCCAGACCTCTATGGTTAGTGCTGGGATTAAAGGCATGTGTCACCATGCCTGATTCTGTTCCCCAGTGTGGCCTTGAACTCACAGAGATCAAGGTGGATCTCTGCCTCTGGAATGCTAGGATAAAAGGCGTGTACTACTATTGCCTGACTTCTATGTTTAATATAGTGGCTGACTTTTCCCTCTGATCCTCAGATAAGCTTTATTAGGGTGCATAGTATATTGGGGGACACAATATATCACCACACAAATGCCCAGCCTGGTGGCTGTGGGTATGGGTGTAAGGGGTTCAGATGCCGGGGTGGTTATAAATTGCTCTTTGGACATCAGTAGCAGCACAAGTGTATCTACACAAGTAACACCTGGAGATATCATACATAGGGAGACACAATCCTCTTGAAAAGAATTACTGCTTCCAGCAAGTGCACTTTGCTACTATATGCAGCAAGTTACTCATGGAGTCCCTCTGAGAGTCTACAAAAGGCCTGTTCACCAACCAAGAGTAACTCAGCCATTTTGTTACAGTAAGTACTTCCCAATGCCTTCCTTTTCCAAATGCTCTCTGTTCTCCTACATCTTATATAAAGTTAAATGCTCAAAATTTATTTTTTAGATTTCTCCATGAGGCTTGTAGTGCAGCCTGGTAAAATGGGATGAGAATACTGACATCTCAAGAGAAGTATTTCTTTACTGTTTTAGGCAATGACAAAGTTGCCTAAAAGTGTAGGAACAATTTCTATGTTAAAGTGGTCTGTTTTCATTTCTATTTTAGCCTAGCCTAATACTTAATCAAGATAGTTAAATCTTGAAGTCATACAGCCTACCCACTACCATCTGCCCTCCTGCATGGGACCTTGGAGAGAATTCCTGCATGTGGGGAATTCATTGAGTATTAATGCTTTGAACATGGAGCTTTTGTGCTTGGGCTCTGGATAAATAGCAAACTTTTAAAGGAGACTATGTTTTTATCTTCCTGGATCAAGAATTACTATCATCACATTATAATAATCATTTATGTAACATCAATGATGTGCCACTGACCATCCTTTCTGAGTATTTCATGTGTTTAGTTACAGAGTGAACCTTAACTATAACCCAAATACAGCTGAATAAACAGGCCCGAACAGTAGATGGTAGTTGTTCTGGGGTTTTCCATTTATGAAGTAACTACTGCTTACAACTGCCCCTTTAGAATTTGAGGCACTTTTTCTGCATTGTTAATAGAAAATAAACACTGAATAATTAAGGAAAGCCCTAAGGTCTTCAAGGCTCAAACTTCTCTACTGTGAAGCAGCCCCAAGCTAGGAGATCCATATTGATGCTCCTGTGCCTGGACCAGGGCCAATGCTCAACAAATAGGAAACCCTGGAGCCTTCTTACACCATGATCAACTCAATGCCAGAAAAGTCTTCCCCTTGGCCTGTTAACCAACAACAGCTTCTGGAACCTACACCGGGCTTGGGACCTGCACCCACAGTGACAGAGGCTTTCTTCTGCTGCCACCAGCAGTGTGACACCTCTAGTTTCTCTGAGCCACAGCCACGGGCTAACACCGATGGCCCTTAAACCAACAGAACGCTATTTCTGTGAGGTATCCTTTTATTCTGAGTAAAGTGTTCTGAAGAAGCTCATCTATAGACTTGCAGGCTAGGAATTTGTTCTACGGGTTCTCCTTCAGCTTTTAAACCACTTTGACAGCCATAAGCCAAAGGATCATCTGGAGGCCTTGTATCTTTAGTGACCAGCTGGTCTTAGGCTGGTACTGGCATCATAAGACGTGGCAAAATATTCTTACTTAGTCTAGTGAAGCTCTGAGTGGAGTTTCTTACTGGATGGTAAACCTTCAGTGGATTTCCCACTTACAGTAGCAACAGCAATGAAAATAGCAGCCATGGGTGCCTTCTTCCTGTCAGTGATGTGTGTCCAGGACCCATGCTCCAGAGAGGAACCAACCTTCTGCTCCCTGAGTTCTGTCAGACCAGCATTGAGACTGAGCAGTTCAGCAACGTAGCTGCCGAACATGCTAGAA
Source organism: Peromyscus leucopus (assembly GCF_004664715.2). Taxonomy (NCBI): domain Eukaryota; kingdom Metazoa; phylum Chordata; class Mammalia; order Rodentia; family Cricetidae; genus Peromyscus; species Peromyscus leucopus. The sequence continues at coordinate 9,989,775 of NC_051063.1, read as the reverse complement.
AGGGTGAGAGTGAAGTCATGTGCTAGAAAGAGGAAACTCCGACTCTGCTAACTCCACTCTGGACTGTGGAGTATACATGTTCCAGGTGGGAAGCCCAGAAAAGGTGCCTGATCCCTACCCTACTCAAAGAGTCACCAAAAGAGAACACAGGGTGTAACAACTCCAGGAAGAACTATCCTTGTCAGAATAAAAGATAGACAGGCAGGGTGCTGTCTAAGGGGGCAGTGTGGCTGGGTTTTATTGAACACCAATAAGTGCCGGCTTTTGCTCATAAAGATGCCCACCACTGAAGGAGACAGGGCAGTCACAGCAAATGTTAAGATATTCCATGTTAGTTTTAGAATGTGGCATATGGTCTGAATATTAAGAACTTAAAATTAACCTGAGGGCTTTAAAGTTTCTGTGTGAATTTTTAAACAAAGTTTAGCTTTAGAACTTAGCTTTAGCTTTTTAAGAAGGCATTCATTGTTTGAATGAAGAGACAGCATCTAATGACTGGGACTTATTTAATGGCTAACAGCGAAAAGAATGATTTATCCAGTCACACAATAGTTTGTAACGTGAATCTTAAAAGGTCTTATTAACTAAAAACCTGGAGCCAGATACTGGGGTAAAAACTGAGAGATCAGAAAAACAGAAAGAAGCAAGCCACATTCTTACTACTTGGAAATCCTCAGCCAAAAAGACCTAATTCCTGTATACTCATGCCTATATGCCTTTCTGTTCTGTATCCCACTTCCTCTCTCTGCCCAGCTACATCACTTCCTGTCTGTCTGTACAGACCTCCAGACCTCTATGGTTATGCTGGGATTAAAGGCATGTGTCACCATGCCTGACTCTGTTTCTAGTGTGGCCTTGAAGTCACAGAGATCTGGATGGATCTCTGCCTCCGGAATGCTAGGATAAAAGGTGTGTGCTACCATTGCCTGACTTCCGTGTTTAATATAATGGCTGGCTTTTCCCTCTGATCCTCAGACAAGCTTTACTAGGGTGCACAGTATATTGGGGGACACAACATATCACCACAGGAGCTCACTAATTATGTGCCCAACACCTTGAGGGTTTGTGGAGGGCAGGCAAAGGTGTCACTTCCCGCTGCAAGCTGCCCCAAACACAAACCCAGGCAAAACTGGGACAGGAGTCAGTCAAGTCCAGTCAAGCCAGAGCCTGTCTTAAGTCCACCAATAAGCTTGGGCGGTGTTTCATTTCCGTCCCTCCTCCTGGAAGCAGCTCTACTTCAGTGTGACCTGGCTTCTGAAATTCCAAACCATGCATCTTTTAGCCAGAGGTGCCAACATTTCAAGTTTTCCTTGGTCTGACTAGTCTAGAGCAAGGCCTTGAGCAGCACCCCAGCCCCACCCCCTGTGGGAAAACCACAGCAGCACCAGGGCCTCTGGTCACTTTCCTGAACACTGAATTAAAAGGGAACAAAGGAAGAGGGTTACTTGTGTTTGTCTCTGCAAAATGACTCTGAGCACAGGCCATTCAGTCACCAAACAGATAAAACAGGCCATCTCAAATCCAGCTCTTCATACTTTCTAAGCTGCAGGTTTGGGGTAGGCATATGAAATCATCATCTCAGCTCAATGGGCAGAGCTATAATGACAGGAAGAGAAGGCACAGATGGGCATTATGTTGGAAGCGCTTGGGTTCTGTGCTGCCTTTTGTCAGCAAGCTATTTAAGGGATGTGGAGGCAGTGAGGGGATGGTGGAAATGGGGTATATATTAAGCTACCAGTCAGGACTACCATGGCCCAATGACAATTTCTGAATGTTCTCACTGAGCATACCAGATCAGTTGCAAACTACAGCATGTATTAACATGGTGTACATTAACCAGGAAGTACATGGTTAATGCAATTTTAAAGACAGCAAAATAAAGGAGCATCACCTAAAACTAAGTTGAACAAAGATTGAATGATGTACTTGTAACTAACAAGGTTGCATATTCCCTCTTTCTCCCATTACCTTTACTGAAACAGAGGAGAGAGCAGTCTGAGCAACAAGCAAATCACCTTCCCCTGACCCTGTGTACACCCCCCCTCC